>NC_043002.1:42701579-42724079 GCF_006345805.1 Octopus sinensis | reverse complement strand
TCAACATCACTACCTATTACTTGCCTTCTCCTTTGCAAATAAACATACAACTGCTTTCACTGTCTTCCTTTAGTCCTTCTAGTATTGTCTCTTTTGTTTCTCCCACCTTTACCACCAATCACCACAAGCTACACTTCTTTTATCTTCTCATTCTAATCCATCTTCTAACATCACTCGCTGTCCTCTATTCACCATCTTAGTAATGATGCCCTAAATAGAGGGAAATAATGTATAGTATTCAGGTCTCTTTACCTTTGTTTAATACTAGGCAACGTCACTTATACTAGAATTACAATAGAATAAAATACATCCAGTATAGTCTATAAAATACTTTGTATTAGGAAGGACATCCCTCCATTGACATCATGCCAAAAGTGGAATATATGGACACAACATGGTTCTCCAAAAGTAGTAACAGCAAATATGAACTGAATCAGTCTGAGATGACCCATCCAACTCATGCCAACATGGAAAGTGGATGTACAATTATATGCACACACACATACACATGTTTATAAAGAGATAAAAGATTTATAGGCTGATACACGGTATTACATCATTTATAAAAGATGTTACATAAACATAACCAAAAATATATTTTGTAAAGAAAAGATGTCCTTGAAATTCCTTTTATATGTGTGTGTTTGTTTACGTGCATGTATGTGAATTTCCTCATATTAAGATAAACTTCAATGCTTTTACTATTTTTTGCTTTGTTTTGTTTTTTTCTGTAAGGAAGGCTTAAAGGTCATCAGATCAAGAGCTAAGCTAGTACAAAAGTAATTTATTGTCACCACTATAATCATCTGTACAAATTGACTGTGTATATTGCCATTTTACTAACTAAATAAAAGAATTAGATTAAAAGAATTTGAATAGTTAAATTATTTAATGCCTTTTGGTTACTGAGAGATATTCACAAATTGGCTTTTGAAAATATTACTTTGAATTCAGATTAGTAATTAGCTATGATCCATCTTGATACTGGAAGTGCCAAAAAATTTTGCAAACTGGAATACACAAAGAATGAAAGCTTATCCCAAAGTTATCACCATTAGTTGTTTATAAGAATATCTCTTTTAAAAGGTATTCGGAATTTGATCTAACATATTTTCATTCAGTTGGAAACAAGAGTTTAGTACTGTTTGGCCAAATTAATCTTCTTACAGATAAGCATGTCTATCCCTGAAAATAATATTTGCATAAACTTCAGATATATGACTCTGGAACACTTCCAGTAATGGTATAATAAACAATACTAATTTTCTTTCCATAACTAGGAATTCCTGAGACTTTTACCCACTCTGTCTGGTTGTTGTTTTTTTTTTTAACCTTCACTATAAAAATATTTCATGATAGCAGATTTGTTTTTAGCTATAGAATGTTCGCTTGCAACTCTCTTTGGACCATATATAAATAGCTGAATTATTTTGCACTAAAAAATTTTGAAGAGAACATACAAGGATACACAATCAAGATTGATATCCTTTACAAAGACCAAGTTAAAAGTTGTGTGTCTCTTGGTAGGATGTATACAAAATCTGTTGCACAGATAGATATTAACCTTTTTCGTTACTGTATTTATTTTGAGATGCTCTGTGTTTCTTTCAATTACTTTAAATATAACAAAGAGTTTAGTAAAATAGCTTAGTTATAATTCAGTTAGTGTTAGGAACATAAATTGTGACTAAAGTTTGATAGAAGATTTTAATTCAAAACTTATGAAAACAAGATGTTTGTACTTAGAGCCAGAGCTGGTTTCAGCCGAGTCGGTAATGAAAGGGTTAATACTATTAGCACTCTTTAACATTTTAATGTATAATTTTCCATGCTTGCATGGGTCAGCTGAAATTTAGGCAGATTTTCTATAGCCAGATGCCCTCCCTTGCTACAACTCTCACTTGTTTCCAAGCAAGGTAATATTTCTCCAAAGCCAGAACAACAGAAATGAATGACAAGGCTTTTTGACTCATTTACAACTAACACATGATATCAAAACAAGGACACACACACACTCATGTATATATATACATGTATAACAACAGGCTTCTTTCAGTTCCTATCTACCAAATCCACTGAGAAGGCTTTTGTTGGCCTGGGGCTAAAATAGGAGACACATGCCCAAGGGGCCACACAGCAGGACTGAACCCGAAACCATGTGGTTGGAAGCAAACTTCTCAACCACACAACACCTAGTGTATCACTGAAAATTGTACCTTTGGATTCACTTGTGCCAGACTGCTTTAACTGAATAGTAGCACTGCAAAGTGAAATTATGAATAAGACATTGCAATTAAGATGTAAACCACCTCAACTGGATAAATAAATAACAGGCAGTGTGGATGAATGCTGAAGTTTATTTAGCTCATTTTGCCAGATGGTTGTAAGTTAGTGCAGCATGAAACTGAGATGGTCAGCTGATAGAATAAACACACTATAAGATGTTGCCGTGGCACATGAACCACAAATAAGTTACCCACATCAATTTGTGTAGGTAAAGGTCACATTTGAGCTGAGACTATTAAAAGGTCTTGTCACAAAGACAGTAGTAATCTTTTATGTCAGAACTGTACAGGCTATAATGTGATATTGCTATTTTACCAGCTGTTACTTTTTGATAGAAGAGTTACTGTGGCTATACTTTTACAAAAGTACTGTTTTCCTTTTAGGGTTATATGTCTTAAAATACTGATATGTATCGCTGGACCAGCATTAAAGTGCGAAAAAACTTAGAGCTGCCTCACTGAATTATATATCATTGATTATGTTAGCAGTAATAAACACTGAAGCTGTTATTTTTGCCCCAAAGTCAGCCAAAGGGTAGACCTATACCTATGATCAATGGTATTCTAGTTGAGATCATCTTCTGATGGTACAATTTATAAATAATACTTCTACAATTCACTTGATATAATATAAATACAGGGTTCCTCTCTCAAATTCAACATTATTGATAACTTCAACAAATTTTTCACTGTCAGACACAATTTCCTTATAGTCAGTCTTGATTTCATTCTCATCAACTTCAATTATGAATAAAAAGTTAAACAGATGGAAGAAAAGGAATAAGAATATACTGGCAGACAGAGGAAGATGATAGTCACTACAAGAGAGGAGAGTGAACATAGAGTGAACTGAGAACAAGTGATCCAATGTAACCACCTACACATATGATGGTCCGGAGCGATTGAGTGATGGCATGGTGAAGGAATAGTTAATGGGTATTGCGCCATTGAGTTTACAAAAGAATGAAAGGTAGAGAGTCAGAATAGCATCCTGACTGGATGGCGAGCAGAAAAGATCCAATCCATATTTTGGCCACAATGAAGCATAGTACAGAGAAAAGAGGGAGCGATTAAAAGATGAGCAAAAGGTATGGATGAAAGAATGCAATGTATGACAAACAGTAAACAGGCAATAAAGGCATGTATGTGTGTGAGGGAGAGAGAGAGAGAAAGAAAGAAAGAGTGAGAGCAATGTGTAACAAGCAGAAGAGAGAACCCCTGTCATTCTTATTCATGCCATCAGCATAATACAGTGTGACTGACAAGAGTAGGGAGTGACGAGAAGAGAGCAATAGGGTTATGGGTGCAGGAAGCGAGAGCAGTGAAAGCATAAGTGATAGGAGTATGGATATTAGCCAGAGTGATAGAGATGTGATGTGAAGGATAAAAAATAAAGGGGTATATGATATGGGTGCTAGAGGTCATTGTGTTGATTAGACAGTACATATGTCTAGTGATAGATGCCCTTATATACACATAAATACATAATTTTAATGTTTGTTTTGCTACACCTGGGCAGGTGAGTGGATCTATTCACACAGCACATTGTTAAGTCAATGCACCCCTTTGTCATTTCCTTCGTGTGTAACAGCTTCAGACCTGTCTTCACCACTTCAACCTAAGTCTTCCTCACTTCAAGTGCATGACATATCTTTATACAGCTGTCCTCCTCCATACACATCACATGCCCACACTTATATAATGTATTCTATTGCACATTACACCTGATTCAACTTATGTTTCTCTTGCAGCTCATTTGTATTGTTGGTCATGCACACCAGTATTACACATATAGTAGAGTATGTTCATTTTGTTTATTTCTTTCTAACCTTCGTAAATCTTCTGTATTCAAAGCCCACACCTCACTACCACATAGCACACAAGCATCATACAATCTGCCCTTCACTCTGAGGGAGATGCCCTATGATGTCAGTTGATGTAATAGCACACTGAACTTTCTCTAATCAGTTCTTACTCTGGCTCCTACACTTTCAGAACACCTGTCCCAACCCAACTACTAATTAGGTCTCCTAAGTAACAGAAGCTATGAACTCCTTGTAGAGAAATATCATAGAATTATATTTCACAAGTGCTCTTAGTATTGTGCACCTGCCACATGTGATTGCCTAACAATGACTCCACAAAACCTTATGCATCCAATTTAAATGAGTTACATAGTGTGGAATTCCTACTGCCTCCTTTTTACATTTTGGACAAAGCCATATTTCAGATGGAAGCAGGGTTTTGTCATTCTTGGGTTACTCCTAGGTCTCCTGTCAGCAGGCTTAGTTGAAGAATCCATCACATGATTTTTTTTTTTGCAACATTTTAATCACATGTCCATAGAACTGGAGCTGTAACCTCTCACTACAGAGGAGTAGTAACATAACCTGGAGAGACACCCCGATCTGGGAGCTGTGTAGCTTGTTGACTAATGTTACATCAGAGATCCTTCAAAGGAGTCCCATTTTGGCTACTTGTATTTATAGTCATACTCTTTCGATCATTACAAGTTTTGGCTTTTTTTAAACCAATCCCTCCTCTTCTGAGAATCAAGTGCCGAAGCTGGCACATTAGAATGCCAGCACCTGCAATCCTAGCATCTAAGTCAGCCTCCTGCTTCGTATGACTTGTGAATACAGTCCTGAAATACTTAAACTTCTCCACTTGCCTCAGTGATGTTCCACTACCATTCAGAATGCAATAGGAAGACTTTGTTGAGAGAACTAATGTCTTAGCCTTTGCAACACTAATTCTCATTCTTGCTATGCAGCATTCAGCAGCAAACCCATTCAATGCATGCAGGAGATCATCTAGTGAGCCAAGCTACACTATGTTCTCTGCAAATATCAGCCAACCAATATCCTGCACTCACCAATTATGATACCACTTCTAAAATGGCTGTGCATGTCAATCCAGTTCACAGATATCTTGAAAAGGAGAGGTAACAATATGCACCCCTGCCTAAGTCCAACACCTACTTTGAAATATTATTAGAGAAAATAATGAGTGATATATTAGTGACATCTGTACACATCATCGATTTAAGTGACACTGGGGTTTATTGATTCAGAGCAGGAGTGGAGTTATCACATTGTTGATCATTGTATCAATATTTTCATTAATGATGTGGACCCAACAAAACCTTTAAACCTAGAAGTAAAGCTGATTAAGTATTTTCTTCAGATTTTTCCTGAAGAAATTTTTTTCTCAGGATGACTGATGAGCTCACAAGGTCAGCACGTTAACAGAGCAATGCCACCTCCATTTACTCGATGGAGGGGATGCAGGCATATCTCAGAATGGTATTTCATATACTTGTGAAAACACCTATGTGTAATCAACTTACATGGGCAAGAGAAAGAGACATGACAACAGGTAAAAACCACATTCAGAACATACTTCAACAATCATTAACTTAGCAAATTTCATCCAAATTCATGCAATAGTTATTTATATACCTGATTAACAAAATCTCCAGCTTCTAAAAGGAGTTACACAAAGCAGGGTACACTGGATAAAGAGGCCTTGATAATACTATGTCTGAAAATAAGAATGTATAGTCATGGCTGGAATGCCTTTGATTATTAGTCAGTTCAATGAAGAAGCTTATACAGTCACTCAAATGGCTAGATATAACAATTAAATTTCCTTCACATCCTATTATTATTTTTTTTTTTTAAATCGAAAGATATATCAGATGATGTCCAATGACTGGTTACAGAACCTGTTTGACTCAATCATTCTTGCAACTTCCTTTGTATTTTCCCTTATAAGTCTAGTCAAATTGATATACACTGTATACAGAGATGTGATTGTGTGAATAAGGAGTTCACTTTGTTATCACATACACTTGAGTTCTCTCTCACTGCACAGCATCTTAGCTAGAAACTGTATGGAAGCCTGTGTATGTGTGTGTGCATGCATTGAAATGTGTGTATGTGCATGGGTGTTTATATTCTAAGCTTCACATTAATGATTGTGATGATTGTTGACATTCTCTGTGAACAAATCATCTGCTAGCACAGCACTTTCTATTAAACACAAAGGTAACTTTAAAAAAAAAAATCAATTACTTGAAAAACAGGTAAAGATTTAGAGACAGGAAGAGAATGCCTCAATAACAAAACAATGTCAAATCCATGCTAGTACAGAAAAAAATGCATAAAATAACCAAACAAATACATACAAATGAAAGAATATATGCATGATTGCTTGACCTGCTAGAAATAGCAGCCAAATCTACCTCAAACTAAATAAAGAAAAGACACATTGGATAATTAGTAGTCCTACAAATATCTTAAAATGAAAAGAGATTACAACCAGTATGCTTTTGATGATAAGTTTGCTTGATCAGGGTTGATCAACAAAGAAATTAGTTATTTTTATTTGATTATAATCTAAAGCCATTTGTTATTAAAAACGAACAACTTAGACTAAATCCAAAAGAAAGTCATTTGATTAATTGGTAAAAATTCTATCACCATCATGATTCATTCACTTAGCTTACAGACATGCTGTTTCTTCTATCATTAAACTGCAATGGTATCTGATCCTCCTTTGAACAAGCTATCACATGCCACCATCACCAATTGAACTTTCTCAACATACTTGTTACTCTTACCATATCTCACTACTCAAATACGGCCCAAAACATTTCAGTTAAATCCTTTCTCCCCCAGAATAGCAGCACTCCACCTCTGCATTTACTTTCCCTACTCAATGCCAGATTACTGGTGTTTGACCTGAGCACCAACTGCAAACAATCAGATCAGTCTGAGAGAACTTACAAAGGCCAAAGGTCACTGCCCCTCCCCCTCCTCTAACAGCTCTTTAAAAAATTTTAAAGGCCAAAATATCTTAAAGTTTAGAAACAATGAAAATATTATTTGCCTACAAAACAAATCAAAATGGATGAACATCAATGGAATTTGTATCTTTGTGGTACCAGTGCCGGTGGCACACAGGAATCCATCCGAACGTGGCCGTAGTCAGTACCGCTTGTGGTACCAGTGCCGGTGGCACACAAGAATCCATCCGAACGTGGCCGTAGTCAGTACCGCATCACTGGCCATCGTGCTGTGGGCACATAACAAACACCATCCGGTCGTGGCCGTTCGCCAGCCTCATCTAGCACCTGTGTCGGTGGCACATAAAAAGTAGTCAGTACCGCTTGTGGTACCAGTGCCGGTGGCACACAAGAATCCATCCGAACATGGCCGTAGTCAGTACCGCATCACTGGCCATCGTGCTGTGGGCACATAACAAACACCATCCGGTCGTGGCCATTCGCCAGCCTCATCTAGCACCTGTGTCGGTGGCACATAAAAACACCATCCGAAGACCCGGCAAGACTAGTCAGGCCATAAACCATGGCCCCTACCTGGGACGTAGTCAGTCCACCTGTGCATACCTTCCTCCTTGTGATACTTGTGAAGTCCTGTTGTGGCAAGTGAAAATCAAAATCAAAATCAAATCAAAACAAATCAAAATAGATGAACATCAATGGAATTTGTATCTTTGTGGTACCAGTGCCGGTGGCACACAAGAGAAAACCATCCGAAAGTGGCCGTAGCCAGTACCGCATCGACTGGCCTCCGTGCTGTGGGCACATGACAAACACCATCCGATCGTGGCCGTTCGCCAGCCTCATCTAGCACCTGTGTCGGTGGCACATAAAAACACCATCCGAAGACCCGGCAAGACTAGTCAGGCCATAACCCATGGCCCCTACCTGGGACGTAGTCAGTCCACCTGTGCATACCTTCCTTCTTGTGACACTTGTGAAGACCTGTTGAGGCAAGTGAAAATCAAAATCAAAATCAAAACAAATCAAAATAGATGAACATCAATGGAATCTGTATCTTTGTGGTACCAGTGCCGGTGGCACACATGAGAACCATCCGAACGTGGCCGTAGCCAGTTCCGCATCGACCGGCCTCCGTGCTGTGGGCACGTAACAAACACCATCCGATCATGGCCGTTCACCAGCCTCATCTGGCACCTGTGTCGGTGGCACATAAAAACACCTTCCGAAGACCCGGCAAGACTAGTCAGTCCACCTGTGCATACCTTCCTTCTTGTGACACTTGTGAAGACCGGTTGAGGCAAGTGAAAATCAAATCAAAATCAAAATCAAAATCAAAATCAAATCAAAATAGACAAAATAGATGAACATCAATGGAATTTGTATCTCGTGGTACCAGTGCCTGTGGCACACAAGAATCCATCAGTGCTGTAGTCAGTGCGGTGGGCACATGACAAACACCATCCGATCGTGGCCGTTCGCCAGCCTCATCTAGCACCTGTGTCGGTGGCACATAAAAACACCATCCGAAGACCCGGCAAGACTAGTCAGGCCATAACCATGGCCCCTACCTGGGACGTAGTCAGTCCACCTGTACATACCTTCCTTCTTGTGACACTTGTGAAGACCTGTTGAGGCAAGTGAAAATCAAATCAAAACAAATCAAAATAGATGAACATCAATGGAATTTGTATCTTTGTGGTACCAGTGCCGGTGGCACGTGGCACACAATAAAACCATCCGAACGTGGCCGTAGCCAGTACCGCATCGACTGGCCTCCGTGCTGTGGTCACGTAACAAGCACCATCCGATCGTGGTCGTTTGCCAGCCTCATCTGGCACCTGTGTCGGTGGCACATAAAAACACCATCCGAGCGTGGCCGTCTGCCAGCCTCGTCTGGCACCTGTGTCGGTGGCACATAAAAAACACCATCCGAGCGTGGCCGTTTGCCAGCCTCGTCTGGCACCTGTGTCGGTGGCACATAAAATCACCCACTACACTCTCGGAGTGGTTGGCGTTATGAAGGGCATCCAGCTGTAGAAACACTGCCAGATCTGACTGGACTGGTGCAGCTTTCGGGCTCCCCAGACCCCAGTTGAACCGTCCAACCCATGCTAGTATGGAAAGCGGACGTTAAATGATGATGATGATGATGTATGTGTGTGTGTGTGTGTACACACAAGCACAGAATATATATATACATACACACATGTCGGCTGCGGGGTCATTCCGAAAAGCTCTACCTGCGACGATTTCATCTCAATCGAAGGAGAGGAGCTTTCTCCGTCCGGGTTGCGGATCCGTGGAACAAGCTGCCAGACGAGATGGTGAAGATGCCGAAGACCGCTTTGTTCAAAGCCTCCCTTGACCTCAAGTGGCCTGAACTCTTTACATGAACACCACCCTGTACTTAACTCCATGTCCCCCTACATGGCCTTGCTATTTGCTTTTGAGCCAAATTAACTAACTAACTAACTATATGTATGTGTGTATATATATATATATATATATATATATATATTATATATATATATATATATATATATATATATATATACATGTGGCCGTTGCTAGCCTCCGTGCCGGTGGCACGTAAAAAGTACCAACCGATCGTGGCCGTTTGCCAGCCTCAGGTGGCACGTAAAAAGAACCCACTACACTCACAGTGGTTGGCGTTAGGAAGGGCATCCAGCCATAGAAACACTGCCAGATCAAACTGGGCCTGGCGCAGCTTTTTGGCTTCCCAGACCCCAGTTGAACCGTCCAACCCATGCTAGCATGGAAAACGTACGTTAAATGATGATGATGATATATATATATCATCATCATCATCGTTTAACGTACGTTTATGATATATATATACATATATATATACATATTAGAAAATATATGAAATCTTTGGTACAGTTAGGTATATTTGAAAAAGGAAAAGAATGACTAGTTCAAATTCATTTAATTTTCTAATAATTTAATATAATTTTACAGTTTGGTTTGAAGATCTATTAAGTTCTTTGTTAACTTCAGTAGGGAGATTTCTTAAACATTCCTTGTTAATGCGAGAAAGTTCTCCACAAAAGTTAACAAGGAATCTTTAAAACATCTCCCCATTGAAGTTAACAAAGAAATTAGATCTACAAACCAAACTGTAAAATTAAATTATATTATATTATTAGAAAATTAAATTAATTAGAACTACCATGAAGTCATTCTTTTCATTTTTAAAATAAATATATATATCTCAATTATCCGCACCAACGCACGGTTGCAACACCATATGGTTGTACCTCCAACCGTGCTGTTTACTGGTGTGATTTTTGCTACCAAGGTATCGGTTAAACTTTTGATTAATCTGCTACGAGATTATTCATCTTTCTATTTCACATAAATTATATATATATATATATATAATGTACCGTTCAGTGATGTTAAGGACAAAAAAAGTACTCCATCTGGTGAGAGATAGATATTTAATAGACACATGTGTTACTAATAGTGGAGTTTGTACCTGATGAATATGCTTGAGTTAGCTCTCAACACATGAAACAATTAGTAGCACATAAAAACATGTATTGTGTCTATTAAATTATATCTACTACATATGTGGAAAATTCTGTCTGTGGATGTGTTTGTTTGTGGGTTTGTCAACTAACTCCTCATACATCATTTTATCAATTTTTATGAAACTTGACACATGAGTAGAACTCATGTTTGGAAACCTCATGACATACTTAGATTGATGAAAAAAAAATCGATAATAGGGACCCTGGAAGGCATCCTTATAGATATCTAATATATTTTATTTTAAAAACCAAGGAAAACAACCCATTCGCTCCTGGAAGGGATCCTTAATAAAGCCAAGGGAAATAACTCATTCATCTTCATAAATTGTTTGGTGTAAATGAAATTGAGTATGCTTATTTAGACTTATTTTCGCAATTTATCCAGTACAACGCTTAAACTAGTAAACAGCATTTTCCTAAACAATAGATCCACTTATTTCGGTTAGTGACTTATTCATGAATATACCAACACTAGTGCTGCTGAGAATATTCTCTGGGAATGCACAAAAGCCCTTTTCAGAGTTATTTACTTTGAATTGTTATTATCTCATATCTGATTAGCCTGTTATCACGTAACATGCTTCACGATTTTAGTATACATACCTTATTAGTATTTCCTCCTAGGTTCTATATACTCTGGGAACATATTAAAGCCCTTTTCGGGGCTAATTTATTTCAATTCTTACTATCGGTTAATTAATTTCATGTTATTACATAACTGACCTCACAATTTGGGTATTCATAACTCATTGGGAGTTCCTAAAAACAAGATGCTATGTAAGACAGCTCGGTATTCTATGTAAATGCACAAAAACCGTTTTAAAGGCTACATACTTTGTATTGTTGTTACTGGATTAGCGAAACTATTATGAAAACAGAACCAGGAATTACTGGTTATGGATATATATATATATATAGTATATTGGATATATGTTATCCCATGGAGGGTTGAATTTGCAACCCCTATCTCAATTTGTATATATATATATATATATATATATATATATGTGTGTGTGTGTGTGTGTGTGTGTGTGTGTGTAATGTAGTTGCAATTTGTGTGTGTATGTGATCAAAATTAATCAGTTCCAAAAGCTTCTAACTGTTACCAAACTTTTTGAATAAAACACTTCATTAGTCGCTCATTTTTAAGCTACAACTGTCGTAGCTTAAAGTATTGCCTATAATCAGTAAGGAGACAATAGCAAGATCAAAGCAGCAGACACACTACCTATGGAGAAATGACAGATGAATGACAATGGCGAAAGCCAATGTGCTAGTGCTGGAGGTTAAAGTATTGGTACTATTAAGTTGGTCGGTGAGGCTAACAGAATTAGTTCATATGTGTACATATACATATGCGCATTTACACACACAAACGTAGGCAGGTAATTATAAAACCTGTGTATTTCAAAAACAGATTGCTCACATTTTTATATCCTTTGCTCAATGTTACTGACCGGTTAAAGTTATCAAGAAAACTCCACTCCACAGGTGCTTGTAATAAGCGGGTTCGTGTGCAATTACACACACACTCATATATATATATATATATATATATATATATATATGTGTGTGTGTGTGTGTGTGTGTGTGTGTGTATAAAGGTGAAGGCGTGGCTGTGTGGTAAGAAGTTGCTTCTCAACGACATAGTTCCAGGCCAAATCCTTGAATGGATTTGGTAGACGGAAACTGAAAATCCGTATGTATATATTTATGTGTGTGTCTTTGTCTAGGTTTGCCCCCCTCCACCGCTTGACAACCGGTGATGAGTTTACGCCCCCGTAATCTAGCGGTTCAGCAAAACAGATCGATAGAATAAGTACTAAGCATTAAAAAATAAGTCCTGAGATCGATATATCGACTAACATGCTTCATGGCAGTACCCTAGTATGGCCACAGTTAAATGATCGAAACAAGTAAAAGATTATATATATATATATATACGCGCGCGCAAACACACACTTCTAAAACTATATACATATCAAGCAACAATTTCAGTATAATAATATATTTAATGAGTTTATTTTTAGTTAGAAAGACCGAATTTGACAGATTGCTTAGATATTTGAAGCAAGCCCAAACCCTTTTCTAAATAACTAACTTGATAAAAAAAAGTTAGTAATTGAACCAACTAGAGAAGACCTCGTCTGGGTTGGGCTCCGTTTGCTAACAAAATAATATGCATATGTTTTGTGAAAGTTTGATGTTAAACCTGCCCAGACTTGATTGGATTTATTAACTAAAACAGCAAATCTATGTATAGAGAGAAGAAAGACAAATTATCTCAGATGTTTCTTTCATATCAAAACATTAAGTTGAGTCATTGCGCTGTAAACAATATGAAAATTAGCCACGTTGTAGGTATTTTGGAAAAGACAATAGACACACGTACACCCGTGAGATAATCTACAATATCAAGGTAGAAAACAATGAAATGAATCATCAGATAGTGACTTCAGTTTACAATAACGCGCGTACGTATCATAGATGTAAATAAACAGACACACACTAAGATATATATATATATATATATATATATATATATATATATATATATATATATATATAAACAGAAGTCGTTTAGACAATCGACAAATAATATAAAGCATAGTTAAAAGTGTTGATATTAAAATGAAAACAGACGAATCGACACAGGTGATGAATGATCCAAAGGATATATATATATATATATAATGAAGAAGGCCGATTTATGGGATTACCTTAGGCTTCCCGTCCATAAAGGACTTAGCTTTATGGTGTATCATCAGATCCCTAGGTTTTAGGGATCTGACGATACGTCATAAAGCCAAACTCTTTATAGACAGGAAACCTAAGGTAATCCCATAAACGGTCTTCCCCATTTTTAATATATACTGCTCTACATCTTAGTGGTCTGCTTCTCTGGATTTGTTTTCTACAAACGATCTATATATATATATATATATATATATATATATATATATATATATATATATATAGCATAAGGATCTAATTTGCTTTTATTTAACCATGTTACTTAATAGTTTCCGAGAAGGAAAGGAAATATAAAGAACGAACATCGATCACAGTATATCCCGATTTTCTACTCTTGTCTCCTTTAAACCTGAAGCCTTGTAACCACCTCGTTTATAGAAGAAATGAAGTTTTCATATCGCAACATCAATACCGAGCCACTTTCTGATTTTGGTTCGCTTCACTTGTGTTATCTGTTCCTGTGTGAGTTACGTACATGGTAGTTCGGCTGGCTAGAAATAGTCACAAATATCTCCCTCTAATCACGATACTATCTACACCCTTGCAACAAAAACACAATGGAAAATGTAGTCTGGAATGTACTATACTACGGGCTGAACAACAAAGAAAAGAAATAAAGTGGGGTTTGGCACAGCTCGACCATAAATACATACGGTTTGCTCAAACGGTGCTGATTTGGGACTAAGGACAAAATAACAACTAATATCAAAACAGTTCTGGAATTATATCGTGACACAAAATGTTGGGAGTGGCATGAATGAAAGAATTTTCTCAAGCATACTCTCAGCTCTACGAATCAATAGGTACCGTTTGCCTAAGAAATCATTTATTGTTACTGATCATTAAGGTTCTCGCAATACCTTTCAAATCAACAGGCTTTTCGGTCAATATGGCTGTGATTCGAAAATACGAAAAGGAACATCTATCGACCCAATAAAGCCGAACTTTCTGGGGATGGGCACAACAAAATAAATAATTTCATATTAGAAATAAACATTATATACACACATACACACACATGTGTATATATTAGGTAAAGATATATATTATGAATAAATCATTCTGGAGAAAAGGTACTCACAAAAACTGTTTATATCTATATGTATATAATGTAACAAATAAAGTTTCAAATACCAAAAATTATTTTCTCTAGTTATTGGAATATTGGAAATGAGTATATTTTGTTGATTTTTTTTTCACAGGAGAGATTTGATTGCAAGGCTCTTAAAAGGATATATGATGCATGTATGTATAAATATATAAACGAATGTTTGTATGTTATATATAAATAGTCGTCTAAGAACCAACTGTACACTTTGATATATATATATATATATATATATATATATACACACATACATTTATGTAAATACACGTTATATATAAATGTATACACACATTGCATATATACAAAATATACATACATACGCGCGTGTAAAAAGAGTATGTTCACACAACTACGAAAAAAGAAATGCTTTTAACAATTTACATATTTTGTTCATGATTTATGAAATAAATGAGGTGAGTCCATTAATATTACAACATAAATGCTAACTTAGTTTAGTTTATAATATTAAAATGAATAGGAAGAAGAAAAAAAAATCAATACGGAGACTGAACAAAAGGAAAAGTAGAAAAGGAAATTGTAATAACAGACGGGAGGGTAAATAAAAGAAAAAGGGTGCAAAAACATTTTTAAAGTTAATTATGTGAAAACAAGTAAATAAGTATATGTAGTTTTTTTTTAAAAAAACACATGCAACCCAAAAACCCTATGTGTGTGTATATATATATAAATATATATATACACACAAACACAGGGTTCAAATATACATATATCGTTTATACACACAGGATATATATATATATATATATATATATATATATATATATATATATATACACTTAAATATCGTGAGCTTTACAAAGGGGAAAGCTAGTACACAATAAGTGTGTAGTGATTGTCAACAAGATCGATAATTGAAAAGCATAAACAAATATATTATTATTCTTAAATATATTATTCTGATCACAATAATAAACTAGTGGAAGGAAGAAAATATTGGCGATAGTAAAAATAAGGATTATATTTTTATAGTAACAGATTATATTATATATATACATATATTCATATGATTATAGAATAACTGTATATATATAATCTGATTTTGATCATTCCACTTACCAATAATTTTTTGTGTTTGTGTTTGTTTTTTTTTAATCAATCGAGTTTGAGAAGGGTTTTTTTGTTTTGTTAGTTTGGACAGAAGATGGAATCCAAAGTCTGCTATAGTCCCTCACATTTGTCTCAGTCAAGTGATTTCTTGTACATTAAAAAAAAATACCCAATAAATTATCGCCCTTGTTTCCGCTAATTCTATTATAGATGGCGCTTGTTTAAGTTCCGGTTAAAACTGCAAGAGGTAAAGAGAATTGAGATAACGTTCTTGCAAACCAAACTCTCGTTTCTCCGTCTTTACCCACGTAATAAAAAAAATTATACCTATATTAAATATATATATATCAGTCAGCCAATATATTTCTATAAAATTTCTTCCCAGTTGCAGTGAAAGAAAGCAACTAAAAATAAACGTTAATAAAATACAGTACCTGACCCCTTATCCGGAATTTCCAGAATTCCGGAAATACTGTGCAATATTGTAGAATACGCTGTTTGTACCCTGTCTAAACAGACCTTCTCGAAGTTGGTTAATTTACATACAGTGTTTTAAATTTAGCTTTGTTCTTTACTTTTTAAAGTGGAATGATAACGATTAAAAATACTCTGCTTTAGAAGTATTTTACTTTGTACCTGAATTTGTTAAATAAAATCGTACACTTCGCTTATCTTTATTTTCATCTTACAAACATCGTGTATCAGAATATGATATATTCTGAGAATTTTAAACCGATTAATAAATATTAAAAACCTTGCTTTAGAAGTGTATTGAAATGTATCTTAAATATAATTTAGTTCTTACCAAGTTTATTTTTATATTTGAAGTATCTATATAGACTCTATCCAGAAATCCGGGACAATTTTGGTCCCAAGCTTGCCGGATATTTGGTCCGAAACCAAACACTTTCTCGCGATTTATGTCCCTTTAGACAGTCACGAGAACTTGCGATGATGAATTGATTTGGAAGGAGATTAGGGGGTGGGGGGATAAATAAATAAACTAGACTCTAATAGAGAGTTCTAGGCCTATTTACAAGAGTTACTTCCCCTTCGTACATAATTTTATATATATATATATATATATATATATATATATGTATATGTATTATTCACTATTGTGTGTGTGTATGTGTATATTTACATAGACTCACACGTCAATGCGTTGAAACACTCAGATACACGCAACACTCCCAAACTCTGCCACTACAATAGTAACAAACTACTCTAACCGCCACCAACCAATATCACACTACCACCAGCAACCTAGTTAGCTTTTCAGAAATTATTCCTACGACGACGTTATATACATACAAGTCACCAATAATACTAGTTATCCCACTGACCGTATCAACATCCACAGCAGAAATTTCATTTTTTGGCAACGATTTATATTGACTAAGACGTCATGTCGAATCAAGGTAAAGGTAAAATTGAGATTTACTTATATTTTTTCCTATAAAACTACTACAATATAAGATATAATGCTCATATATATATACATATAGATAGATAAATATATGAATCTGTCTGTATGTATGTATATACTAGATAAATACTTCCTCCATTTAATTTATATCTGCATGGTGAACAAACAGTATCATCGAGGGGGCCCTTTTTCTCCTTTTATTTTCGTCTTAAAGATCAATTTATTTTATTTTATACTATTCAAATTTCATATTGTATTTATCTCTACTATCCTCTTTTCTAATTTTCAACAAGAAGATATTATTGTCCGACTGAATTTTATGCAACTTGTTTATTGCTTCCGTTTCACCTGTTGTTGTTTGTACGCCTTATATATAATATATATATAAATATATATATATATACATAATATATATATATATTTACATATATATATTATAATATTTATTATAAGCAATTTCTGTTGGACTTAGTGAGATATTTACATTTACCCCCTTTTGCTCTGTCTGTTGTAATTCCATCGTTTGCTTCTTTCTAAAATGTCTATTTCGTGTCGGGAGATTATCTCCTATTTTATTTCATTTTTTACGATATATTTAATATTTAGGAAAATGGAAGCCTGGTTTTATCTCCCACTATACACGTATACAATAAATATATATATATATAAATATATATATATATGCACACACACATATATACCACGCACATAAGATTACATTACAGACAGTTGGGTCCGTATATAATATATATATATTTATATATGTGCGTGTATATATATATATATATATATATATGTATAGATATAAATATATATTTATATATGCGTGTGTATTTTGATAGTATATCAAAACTAAATAACGTCTGTAAAATTAGTATCCGGCCTATTGTTACGTTGATTTCGTTCTGACCTGATGTTTGAGAGAGAGGAAAGAGAAGCTTTTCATAAAAATGGCCATCACAAGCTGTTGACTCAAATGTCATCATCACTTGTCGGTACTTCAGCAGAAGGAAAAACGGCGATCGTTTTTAACACCAGCCACAACCAAACCCCCTTCCCCTAGTACCATACTCTCTCTCCAAGTAGGACAGGTCTAATTACTATTAGTATTATTAGAATAATTATTATTATTAGTAGTTCTAAGATAGAGAAGATTTATTGGCGGTGGTTGTGATTTATTGTTTATTTTAGATATTAAAACTGAATTATTAATCCATCACCAGCCTAAATTAAAAGAATTCTTTTACGCTGTCTGTATAAGCAAAATAAAGACATCAGATCCTATTTTCTTATAATCTCTGGTTGGGCGATGAATTTTGCATATATCTCTCTAGGTGTTAGATAACCTCCTTTCGTAAATGGACTGAATATGATTATATTTATATTTCTGTGTGTGTATATATACATGTATATATGCACGCACTTATATATATAAACGCTTTATGTATGTGTATTTATATTTTAAACTACATATAGGTGATTGCATGTGTGTGTGTATATATATATATATAAAATTACGTACACGTATGTCTATACAAATTTGTAATGTAAGTTTGTGTGTGTATGTACTTGTGCGCGTATGAAAAATACATTGGCGTGACTTGCTTATATATTTATATAAAATTTATGTATGTATATATTTATATGAATTTGTTATATGTGTATTTTATAATTTTATATTCATATATAGGCGATCTTTCGTTACAAATTTAGCCCATATATAATTATGGTATATATATATATATATGAATTTGTGCGTATATGAGGATATTTATGAATTTGTCGAATGTATATATATTTTCATCTACGTAGACCCTTATATATATATATATATATATATATAGTGTGTGTGTGTGTATAAATATAAAGTGTGAGTATTCATATAACCTTATTTTTTGCGTATTTAGATAGTGTGTGTGTGGGGGGGTATTCATATAACCTTATTTTTTGCGTATATAGATAGTGTGTGCGTGAGTGTATATTTTAGTTGTTTCGGTAATTGAACTGCGGCCATGTGGGGCACCTCCTTGAAAGATTTAGTTGAAGAACTAGACCCCGGAACTTTGGGTTTTTTTTTTTAACCTGGTCCATATTCTACAATCAATCAATCATTTTTGTCGAACCGCTAGCGAACTAACACCAGTTGTCAAACTGTTATGGGTGGGGACAAACACAAATTTAGTTCATTTAACTACTCCCGTACGTGTGTGAGTGGGACGGCATAGAACATCGATGATATATATATATATATATATATATGTGTGTGTGTACACACACACATACAGGCACGCGACGAGCTTCCTATATACACAGTCCTGTTCACCATCTTCGCTCACAAGGAATTAGTCGATATATACACACGCATATTGCTCTGTGTGTATGCATAAAGTTTGTGTAGATATAGACAGAAATTTGTATATGGATTTATGCACACTCATATACGTATGCGCGTGTTCCTTTGTGTATGTGTATAAATTCGTTTATACACACACAAATTGATTTAAATACTTATTGAAAAATAAATTTATATGCACATTTAAATACATGTGAATTTGTGTGGTTAAGTGTATATATATATATATATATATACACACATACATTTGTATGAGTGTCTTTATCTTTCGTATTTATTCTCCTTTTGCGATGCTAGCAGGCTAAGCAAGGTGCCCGTCCTTTTGGAAACCCAATTGTTTTTCCAGTAAATGATTTCATATTCCACATGTCTTTGAAGGTACAAGGCCACCTAATGACATGGCAACTGTCAATAGGTCATCTGCTGGCCTCGCATCTCCAAAGATGCTTAATTTTTGCATACCCAACGTGCTTTTCCAGTTAGGAATTTCATATTCCAACACATCTTAGAAGGTGCAAGGCCAATATGTGACCTAATGACATGGCAAACGGCAACAATGTCATCATTTGCAGGACTGCCATTTTTTAAAAAAGTCTTTGCTCTTTAATTACCACATTTCTAATGAAACAGGCTGGTTTCAATTCAGGTGTGTGTCTCTGTATATGTTGTATGGTGATATTACTTAATTGTTACCATCTTACAAGTGGTGTGTCTTGCATTTTGCAGTTTTCATGTAAGCAAGCATATCTGGCCAAGGGGAAATATAGGTTTACTTCACAAGACAGAGCAGGAAAACCTATGTGAATGAATCCTATTTCATGCATGCAGACTTGGAAAAGTGAAGGTTATAGTGGTGATCATATATATATATATATATATATATATATATATATATAGAAAATAAGTGTGTATTAGTTATGAAAAATTACCTCTTAAATAACAAATTAATAAATGTAATTAAAACATATTTAAAATTTCAAACCCCTTTGTGACTTGTGGTTCACCATGTATATACATATATGTATGTATATTTACATGTTTATTGCATATGTATTTGTGTATATATATATATGGCCGTATATGTGGCACATATATATATTTATATATGTATGTATATAGGCGCACGCGTGGCTGTGTCGTAAGAATCTTGCTTCCCAACCACATGGTTCTGGTTTAAGTCCATGGCACCTTGGGAAAATGTCTTCTATAGCCTCAGGCCGACCAAAGTCTTGTGAGTGGATTTGGTAGACAGAAAGTGAAAGAAGCTTATATATATGCATATATTTATGTGTGTGTGTGTCTGTATTTGTCCCCTTAACTTAACGATCCGGTAATAAAAAAAAAAAAGACCAGTAGAATAAATATTAGGCTTAAAAAGAATAAGTCCTGGGGTCAATTTCTTCGACTAAAGCCATTTAATATGGTGATGCAGCATGGCCACAGTCAAATGACAAACAGGTAAAAGAATAAGAGAATGTATATAGCTCTAACCGGACATTTATTTGAATTCATGTAAATACAATACTGCTCTAACTTTTAGAGTGTGATTTTTTGGAAATATGATCCACTGATGATTCATTTGCACACCCAAAAAGATAACATCAAAAAAAAAACAGGTATACAAACAAAAAGATGACACCAGAAATGTATGCAAATATGAAGTGCACTTCATATTTGCATACTTTTTTCTACATTTGGATTGATCTTTCCATAAGATTCAGT
Source organism: Octopus sinensis (assembly GCF_006345805.1). Taxonomy (NCBI): domain Eukaryota; kingdom Metazoa; phylum Mollusca; class Cephalopoda; order Octopoda; family Octopodidae; genus Octopus; species Octopus sinensis. The sequence goes on along the minus strand of NC_043002.1, from coordinate 42,702,993 downwards.
GTTAACCTTCCCATTCCTAAGGCCTGTATGTTCTAAAAATGTAATTTTCCCAAATAAAGTGGACTTCATATTCAAGGTTCTGATGAAGCTCTAGGATGTAGATTCATAACAATCGACCACATCTTATAGCTGAGTCAGCTGTGAGCTCATGACATTCATTACATAACATTTGTTTTTTCAAGTGTCATCTCTTAATTCCTATTACCACTCCATAGTCATCCAACATTCTGTCCTGGGCCATACATATATTCAGTGCAACACCAGGTTATTAGTCTCTCTATGCCTATATATATTATATATATATATACGCAATAATAAATCTCTGAACGAGGTATAGACAGTAACGACAATGTGAGGTATATTTATCATCTCAATATGGCTAACCACTAAGGGTGGATGTTACTGTAGCTTGTAGCCCCAGGAGAACATCTCCAGCTGGCTATAGGCACACTTTCTGTGCCCCATATATATATATATATATATATATAGTCTCTTTGTGTGTATGTATATAGGTATGGGTGCATATAGATATCTATGTGTGCATATGTATATCTGTGCATGTGTATATATGTATATATATAGATATGTATGTGTGTGTGTATATATATACATATCTGTATGTATATATATGTGTATACATATTTTTAGGTGTATATACGTCTCCCCAACACACCATTCTCTGAGCCTTCCGTCAACTCCCCTCCTTCAAACGAGCCAACAACCTACAAGACCTCTTGGTCAACAGCTTCTTCCCTAAGCCAACCTCCCAACCCTGCTCATTCCCCTGCTCCTGCCCATGCTGCCGCACTTGCCCTTACCTCTCCAACACTACCCTCCTCACAGACACCCATCATTGGCCCTATCACATCACCATCCTTCACCTGCACTTCTACCAATGTCACCTACTGCATCTTCTGCTCTCTCTGCCCTTCTCTGTACATCAGGCAAACAGGACTCCGCTTGGCTGATCAGTTCGTGGAACACCTCCAAGACATCCAACTCAGCAATGACACCCCAGTTTCATGTCATTTCCGCTCTACCAGTCACTCTTTGCAACACCTGTCTATGTTCAGGTTGTCCTTGTACAGGTGCCGTCCGGACTCCCGTTTGTACCATGAACAAGGATTAATCTTATCTCTTCTTTCCTTTGTGCCACATTGGCTCAACTCTCCTCTTCTCTTCATCTAACCTCTGTCCCCCTCACACCTACTTCCATCCACCCACCTCTTCTCTCTTGCTCCGACTCCTACTCTCCTTTCTTCCCCCTTCGTCATCACCCCTTTGTAATCCCACCCCATCCCTTACACCCACTCCCGCATACTCCAACTCTACTCCCACCCTCAGCCTAACCCACACCTCACCCTTGCTTTCCCCACTATTACCTCCCCCACCTCCAAACACCATCATCACTACA
>NC_043002.1:42518171-42701479 GCF_006345805.1 Octopus sinensis | reverse complement strand
CGAACGGTTAATAAGGGCTGTACAGGCCCTTTACAGAGAGGCTGTTAATAAGGTTAGGATAGGCAATGAGTACAGTGAAGAATTCCAGGTAGAAGTTGCAGCCCCCTTCTATTCATCATAGTCCTCCAGGCAATAACAGAGGAATTTAAGACAGGTTGTCCCTGGGAGCTCCCTTATGCTGATGACTTAGCCCTCGTAGCAGAATCACTTCCGGAACTAGAGAAGACATTTCGGGTGTGGAAGCTAGGTTTAGAATCAAAAGGCCAAAGTCCTAGTAAGTAGGAAGGCAAACTCACCACACACCCCTTCAGGTAGGTGGCCCTGATCAGTCTGTAGAAAAGGCGTAGGTAGAAACTCCATAAGATGTACCCAGTGTAAGCTATGGACACATAAGAGGTGCAGCAATAATCAAAGGAAAATTAACCGAGGAGATAGCTTTCGTGTGCAGCAGATGCACAGGGGCAATAGACGCCATTGATACTCAGAACAGATTCTATTACACTCCTTGGGGAGAAACTAGTCTCTCACTCAGAGTGAAAGGTACATTGTACAACGCATGTGTGCGAACTGCCATGCTTCACGGCAGTGAAACATGGGCTGTGACTGCAGGGGACATGCGTAGGCTTGAAAGAAATGAAGCTAGCATGATCCGCTGGATGTGTAATGTCAGTGTCCATGCACGACAGAGTGTAAGCGCCCTGAGAGAAATATTGGACATAAGAAGCATTGGATGCAGTGTGCAGGAGAGACAATTGCATTGGTATGGTCATGTTCTATGGATGGATGAGGAGAGCTGTGTGAAGAAGTGCTACTCCCAAACTGTTGAAGGAATCCAGGGTAGAGGTAGACCCAGGAAGACATGGGACAAGATGGTCAAGCATGATTTTCATACTTTGAGTCTCCCAGAGGCTATAACAAAAGACCGAGACCTCTGGAGATATGCTGTGACTTCGAAGACCTGACAAATGAAGTTAGTTCATGGCTCGCAGGACAGCCTGCTGTGCTAACCTTGGATCGTAGAGTGACCCGCTGTTTTTCAGGAGACCTTTTGAGTCAAGTACATCAAAATAAAAATTCAAATGGAAATTGTAGTTAAGACACTCATACTGGTGACACGTAAAAAGCACCATCCGAACGTGGCAGATGCCAGCGCTGTAAAAACACTGCCAAATCAGAGTAGAGCCTGGTGCAACTTCCATGGCTTCCAGAGCCTGGTCGAACCGTCCAACCCATGCTAGCATGGAAAACGGACTTTAAGTGATGATGATGTATATATATATAAATGTATATTTATATATATGTATATATAAATGTATATTTATATATATGTATATATAAATGTATATTTATATATATATGTATATATAAATGTATATTTATATATATATGTATATATAAATGTATATTTATATATATGTATATATAAATGTATATTTATATGTATGTATATATAAATGTATATTTATATGTATGTATATATAAATGTATATTTATATGTATGTATATATAAATGTATATTTATATGTATGTATATATAAATGTATATTTATATGTATGTATATATAAATGTATATTTATATGTATGCATATATAAATGTATATTTATATGTATGCATATATAAATGTATATTTATATGTATGTATATATAAATGTATATTTATATGTATGTATATATAAATGTATATTTATATGTATGTATATATAAATGTATATTTATATGTATGTATATATAAATGTATATTTATATGTATGTATATATAAATGTATATTTATATGTATGTATATATAAATGTATATTTATATGTATGTATATATAATGTATATTTATATGTATATATAAATGTATATTTATATGTATGTATATATAAATGTATATTTATAGTATGTATATATAAATGTATATTTATATGTATGTATATATAAAGTATATTTTATATGTATGTATATATAAATGTATATTTATATGTATGTATATATAAATGTATATTTATATGTTGTATATATAAATGTATATTTATATGTATGTATATATAAATGTATATATGTATGTATATATAAATGTATATATGTATGTATATATAAATGTATATTTATATGTATGTATATATAAATGTATATTTATATGTATGTATATATGTATGTATATTTATATGTATGTATATATGTATGTATATTTATATGTATGTATATATGTATGTATATTTATATGTATGTATATATGTATGTATATTTATATGTATGTATATATGTATGTATATTTATATGTATGTATATATGTATGTATATTTATATGTATGTATATATGTATGTATATTTATATGTATGTATATATGTATGTATATTTATATGTATGTATATATGTATGTATATTTATATGTATGTATATATGTATGTATATTTATATGTATGTATATATGTATGTATATTTATATGTATGTATATATGTATGTATATTTATATGTATGTATATATAAATGTATATTTATATCATCATCATCATCATTTAACGTCCGCTTTCCATGCTAGCATGGGTTGGACGGTTCAACTGGGGTCTGGGGAGCCCGAAAGCTGCACCAGTCCAGTCAGATCTGGCAGTGTTTCTACAGCTGGATGCCCTTCCTAACGCCAACCACTCCGAGAGTGTAGTGGGTGATTTTATGTGCCACCGACACAGGTGCCAGACGAGGCTGGCAAACGGCCACGCTCGGATGGTGTTTTTTATGTGCCGCCGACACAGGTGCCAGACGAGGCTGGCAGACGGCCACGCTCGGATGGTGTTTTTATGTGCCACCGACACAGGTGCCAGATGAGGCTGGCAAAACGGCCACGATCGGATGGTGCTTGTTACGTGCCCACAGCACGGAGGCCAGTCGATGCGGTACTGGCTACGGCCACGTTCGGATGGTTTTCTTGTGTGCCACGTGCCACCGGCACTGGTACCACAAGGATACAAATTCCATTGATGTTCATCTATTTTGATTTGTTTTGATTTGATTTTCACTTGCCTCAACAGGTCTTATCAAGTGTCACAAGAAGGAAGGTATGCACAGTTGGACTGACTACGTCCCAGGTAGGGGCCATGGGTTATGGCCTGACTAGTCTTGCCGGGTCTTCGGATGGTGCTTTTATGTGCCACCGACACAGCTGCTAGATGAGGCTGGCGAACGGCCACGATCGGATGGGGTTTGTCATGTGCCCACCGCACTGACTACAGCACTGATGGATTTCTTGTGTGCCACAGGCACTGGTACCACAAGATACAAATTCCATTGATGTTCATCTATTTGTCTATTTTGATTTGATTTGATTTTCACTTGCCTCAACCGGTCTTCACAGGTGTCACAAGAGGAAGGTATGCACAGGTGGACTGACTAGTCTTGCCGGGTCTTCGGAAGGTGTTTTTATGTTGCCACCGACACAGGTGCGCCAGATGAGGCTGGCGAACGGCCATGATGGATGGTTTTTGTTTACGTGCCCACAGCACGGAGGCCGGTCGATGCGGAACTGCTAGCCACGGCGGACGTTCGGATGGTTCTCTTGTGTGCCACCGGCACTGGTACCACAAAGATACAGATTCCATTGATGTTCATCTATTTTGATTTGTTTTGATTTTGATTTTCACTTGCCTCAACAGGTCTTCACAAGTGTCACAAGAAGGAAGGTATGCACAGGTGGACTGACTACGTCCCAGGTAGGGGCCATGGGTTATGGCCTGACTAGTCTTGCCGGGTCTTCGGATGGTGTTTTTATGTGCCACCATGTTCCCACATCACGGAGGCGAGTTCACGCGGTACTGGCTACGGCCACGTTCCGATGGTTTTCTTGTGTGCCACAGGCACTGGTACCACAAAGATACAAATTCCATTGATGTTCATCTATTTTGATTGATTTTCACTTGCCTCAGCAGGTCTCTCACAAGTGTCACAAGAAGGAAGGTATGCACAGGTGGATCGACTACGTCCCAGGTAGGGGCCACGGGATATGGCCTGACTAGTCCTGCCGGGTCCTCTCATGCACAGCACACTTCCATAGGACTCGGTCTTCAGTCATTTCCTTGGTGAGACCTAAAGTTCGAAGGTCGTGCTTCACCACCTCGTCCCAGGTTTTCCTGGGTCTACCTCTTCCACAGGTTCCCTCAACTGCTAGGGTGTAGCACTTTTGCACACAACTATCTTCAGCCATTCTCGCCACATGACCATACCAGCGCAGCCGTCTCTCTTGCACACCACCACTGACACTTCTTAGGTTCAACTTTTCTCTCAAAGTACTTACACTCTGACGATTATGAACACTGACATTAGACATCCATCGGAGCATACTGGCTTCATTTCTTGCAAGCTTACGCATATCCTCAGCTGTCACGGCCCATGTTTCACTACCATGTAGCATGGCTGTACGTACACACGCATCATATAGTCTGCCTTTTACTCTTAGCGAGAGGCCTTTTGTCACCAGCAGGAGTAAGAGCTCTCTAAACTTTGCCCAGGCTATTCTTACTCTAGCAGTTACACTTTCAGCACACCCACCCCCGCTACTGACTTGGTCTCCTAGGTAGCGGAAGCTATCAACTACTTCTAGTTTGTCTCCCTGGAACGTGGTAGAAGTTGGTCTCTGCACATTTCCAGTGTTTATTTCTCTTGAGCATCTGCCACAGACAAAAACTATTTTCTTAGTTAGCCTTCCTTTGACATTGCTGCACCTCTTATGTGTCCATAGCTTACACTTGGTGCACCTTATAGAGTTTCTACCTACGTATGTATATATAAATGTATATTTATATGTATGTATATATATATATAAATGTATATTTATATATGTGTATATATATATATGTGTATATATATATATGTGTATATATATGTGTGTATATATATATGTGTATATATATATATGTATATATATATATGTGTATATATATATGTGTATATAATATATATGTGTTATATATATATATGTGTATATATATATATGTGTATATATATATGTGTATATATATATATATGTGTGTATATATATATATGTGTATATATATATATGTGTATATATATATATGTGTATATATATATATGTGTATATATATGTGTATATATATGTGTATATATATGTGTATATATATGTGTATATATATGTGTGTATATATATAAATGTGTATATATAGAAATGTATATTATATATGGTATATATAGAAATGTATATTATATATGTGTATATATAGAAATGTATATTTATATATGTGTATATATAGAAATGTATATTTATATATGTGTATATATAGAAATGTATATTTATATATGTGTATATATAGAAATGTATATTTATATATGTGTATATATAGAAATGTATATTTATATATGTGTAATAGATAAAATGTATATTTATATATGTGTATATATAGAAATGTATATTTATATATGTGTATATATAGAAATGTATATTTATATATGTGTATATATAGAAATGTATATTTATATATGTGTATATATAGAAATGTATATTTATATATGCGTATATAGAAATGTATATTTATATATGCGTATATAGAAATGTATATTTATATATGCGTATATAGAAATGTATATTTATATATGCGTATATAGAAATGTATATTTATATATGCGTATATAGAAATGTATATTTATATATGCGTATATAGAAATGTATATTTATATATGCGTATATAGAAATGTATATTTATATGTGCGTATATAGAAATGTATATTTATATGTGCGTATACATAAATGTATATTTATATGTGCGTATACATAAATGTATATTTATATGTGCGTATACATAAATGTATATTTATATATATGTGCGTATATATAAATGTATATTTATATATATGTGCATATATATAAATGTATATTTATATATATGTGCATATATATATATATGTAAAAGCAGCAGAAATATAACAAAAGCTGTTACTCAGTTTCACGTTGTCATTTGTCAGACAGTTTTGTTAAAATAGAACAGAAATAATGACATGATGAAAACTAGTTAAAGGATACACCTTTAAAAATGGATTTGTTTCATTGGTCCTTTCAAATAATGGTCTTAATCATGCGATAAACAAAACAAATGAATTCAATATAAATCCATCCTATTATAAAAAAAATTGAGGAAAAACCTTAAATCGAAGAGCAGATTTAAAATACATATTGTCAACGATTATATATGAAATGTAATTCCATTAATATAATTAATACATTAACAATTAAAATATTTTACAATTTTTAAGAAGAGAATCGGCACTGTGGATATTAGCAATTATTCTACTGTTGTGTTGGTTAATGAAAGAGGCGAAGTGTCTGCAGCAAGAATAGCTGATCCTAATGTCAACCACTCAGAGAGTGTAGTGTGTGCTCTTTGTGTGCCACCGACACAAGGGCCAGTCAGGCAGTACTGGCATCAACCGCGCATGACTGGTGCTTTTTACATAACACTGGCTTAGGACCAGTCAGCTGTCACTGGCACCGACCACGTTTGAATGGTGCTTTTAACGTGCCACTGATACAGGTGCCAATCTGGTGGTACTGTCATCGGCCACAACAATGATTTCACTTGCCTCAACAGGTTTTCGCACGGTTACGGTCTCACTTAGCTTGCTGGGTCTTCTTAAGCACATCATATCTCCAAAGGTCTCAGTCACTTGTCATTTCCTCGGTGAGACCCAGTGTTCGAGGGTCATATTCACCACCTCATCCCAGGTCTTCCTGGGTCTACCTCTTCCACAGTTTCCCTCTACTGCTAGGGTGTGACACTTGTTCACACAGCTGTCCTCAACTATGCAACACATGACCATACCAGCGCATTCACCTCTCTTGCACACCACATCTGATGCTTCTTAAGTCCAACTTTTCTCTCAGGGCGCTTAGACTCTGTCATGTGTATGCACACTGACATTACACATCCAGCAGAGCATACTGGCTTCATTCCTTACAAGCTTACGCGTGTCCTCAGCAGTCACGACCCATGTTTCACTGCTATGTAGCATGGCTGTTCGCACACATGCGTCATGCAGTCTACCTTTTACTCTGAGTGAGAGGCCCATTGTCATCAGCAGAGGTAGGAGCTCTCTGAACTTTGCCCAGGCTATTCTTATTCTAGATGCTACACTTTCAGAGCATCCACACCCAATACTGACTTGGTCACCTAGGTAACAGAAGCTTTCAGCTACTTGTAGTTTTTTTCCCCTGGAATGTGACAGAAGCTGTTTTCTGCACATTTTCAGTGTTTATTGCTCCTGAGCATTTGCCACACACAAAAGTTATCTTCCCAGTTAGCCTTCCTTTGATATTGCTGAATCTCTTGTGTCCATAGCTTACACTGGGTACATGTTTCTACCTACGCCTTTTCTACGGATTGAGCAGGGTCATCTACCTGAAGGGATTTGTAGTTTGCCTGCCTTGCTACTTATTAAGACTTTGGTTTTTGCTAGGTTGACTCTAAGGCCCTTCAATTCTAGACCTTGCTTCTACACCTGAAACTTCTCCATTTCTGATAGTGACTCGGCTATTAGAGCAAGGTCATCAGCATAGAGAAGCTCCCAGGGGCATCTTGTCTTGAATTCTTCTGTTATTGCCTGGAGGACTATGATGAATAAGAGGGGGCTGAAGACTGATCCTTGGTGGACCCCTACTCGGAATTCTTCACTACTCGTTGCCAACCCTCACCTTACTGACAGTATCCCTGTACATGGCTTATATAGCTCTCACTAACCATTTATCTATCCCTAGTTTCCTCATTGACCACCAGATAAGGGATCTGGAGACCCTGTCAAAGGCTTTCCGCATGTCAACAAAAGCTAAGTACAGAGGTTTATCTTTGACTAGGTATTTCTCCTACAGTGGTGCTTTTCCCTGGTACAAACCCAAACTGCATCTCCTTTGGACTGACTTTCTCCCTAAGTAGTTGGGCTATGACCCTCTCCATCATTTTCATTACCTGATCCTTTACCTTTGTAGCAGTTGACTATGGTGCTGCTACCCCAGTCATTGGGTATGACTGCTTGATGTATCACCTGATTGACTATATGGGTGATTAAACTATAGCCGACACCGCCTTATATTTTAAGCATCTTTGCGGTGATTCCTGATTGGCCAGGGTCTTTCACTGTCTTCATACTCTTAATTGCTTTATCTACCATGGTACTGTCAATTTGGATAACTGGTCCCTCTGTTGGGTCGACATTCGGCAGACTCTCTCTCTCCCATTCTCTTCATCTATCAACCTTTCATAGTGATGTCTCCAAGTCTCTCTCCTTGTAGCGTCATTTAATGCAAGTGAGCCATCATCCATGCAGACACATTTCTCTCCTGACATCACGATTCTCTTTCACACACTGTCTTGTGTGTATATTTTTGCATAAATGCTATCAAATAGACAAATACATAATGAAAAATTTTGTAAAACATAACACCCAAGCTTCATTTTAAGCCACTAGTATTCAAGAAAAGAACCAAATGTCTCCCTTTCAATAACCCTCTGCAAGAATGTAAATTTGAGTAGAAGTTACAAATGACAAATGTAATCTATCTATTTCATTATAAAACTGAAAATTGTAAACTAGAGGACTTAAGTTGTTATATTGGACATATACACCAGTCTCTCATAGACTCACCATGCACTTACAACCAGCTATCTTAAAGCACTTAGATACAAGTGTCCAAGAAGATAGGACTTACACATTCTTTAAAATTACTCACAAAAATAGGTGAAATCATACTCATATTGCTCTATGGTGTCAAAGTAAACACACAAGGAACACATCAAAAAATTAAAATGTGGCTTGTGGTATGTGAAACCTAAAGGTCCAAAAATATTGACCACAACAAACACATTATATATGTATAAACTAGAAAGACTCAGAAACAGAAGCCAGTCTGATAAAGGAAGATACGAAAGCTTAAAAATCTATTGAGTAGTCAGAAATTAAGAGAAGCCCAAACTGAAATGTGTGACCAGAAGAAAATTAAAAGTTCTTATAAAACAGCCTACTGAGTAGTACAGACCAGATCTGTGACTAGTACTAAGTTCCAGCTTGACTGAGTGTGAGATTGTTGTGGAACAGTGAAGTTACATGTTATAAAAGCAAAGAGACAGGCTTGGAAGGATTGGAAGTGAGACTAGTGTACTTAGCAAGGGGAGACTCCAAGAGGAAGAGGTTTGCCAATATTCTGCAGCCTGAGAACCAGAGATAGCAGGTGATCCACATTGCAAGACAATGTATCTGAGAAAATCAAGATATTATGCAAGAAATATCTGGCAGGGTGGATATGGCCTAACCACCCATATAGTTAATCAGGTTGTACAGTAAAGTATTATACTCAACAACTGGTATGGCAGCTTTATAGTCATTTGTAACAAGGGTTAAGTAGAAGCTTTAGAAAGGAGTAATTAGAGAGGTAACAAATTATTAGACCAAGTCTTAAAAGTTACAGAGTTATAACTCAACTAATTAGGAAGAGAATTAGCCTAAATAAGATGCAATTTGGGTTTGTGCCAGGAAGTACTATTGATGTCCTTCCTTGTTAGGCAACTACAGAAGTTTTTAGCCAAAAGTAATCTGCTGTACTTAGCTTTTGCTGACCCAGAGAAAGCCTTTAACAGGGTGGGTCCATCACATTCTAATCTGGTGGACACTGTGGAAGCCTGAAATAGATGAATGGCTGGTAAGAGTCATCCAAAACAAGTACAAGGTTGCTGTCAGATGTGAGTTAATGAATACAGTATCAAATTTAATGTGCAAATAAGGGTTTGCCGTGGCTTGGCTCTCAGTTCCCTCCTATTATCATAAACCTCCAGGCCATAAAAGAAGAGTTTAAGACCAGTTGCCCTTGGAAACTCCTGTAAATGGATGACCTTGTTCTTATAACTGAATCTATAGAAGTATTAGGTAAGAAATTTCAAATGTGGAAGCAAAACCTGGAATGGAATTGCCCTAAAATTAGCTTAGCAATAACCAATGTTTTAGTAAGCACGAAGACAGACAGGACACCAATACCTTTGGACAAATGGCCCTGTACGTTATGTAGAAAAGGTGTTGGTAATAATTCCTCGATGTTTATTTGTTGCAAACTATGGGCACTTAAGAGATACAGTGCAATCACTGAAAGATTAACAGTGAAAGTAGACTTTGTGGCAGATGTGCAGGAGCAATAAACACTAGGAATGCACAGGAAATAGATTTTCTGAAATGCCCAGGATAATCTTTAGAATAGTAGACAGTTTCTGTTACATTGGTGACCTAATTGCTAGAATACAAACTAGCTGGAGAAAGTTCAAAGCTATTATCTCCGTTGGTTGTGAAAGGCAGACTGTATGATGCTTGTATGAACAGCTGTGTTACATGGTAGTGAAATGTGGGCCATGAATGCAGAGGACATGTGAAGACTTCAAAGAAATGAAGAGGAATGAAGCTAGTATGCTCTGTTGGATGTGCACTGTCAGAGTGCATGGACAACATGTGAATGGGGGTAAGAGTAAAATTGAACATTAGAAGCATCAGATATAGTATGCAAAAGAAAAGACTGCACTGATGTGGTCACGTGATGCATATGGATGAGGATAGCTGTATAAAGAATGACAAAGGACTGCGATGAATAGTGATCTGCTGATGCTTGAGAAGACCTGCCTATCTCAGCAAAAACTGAGGTCCTAAAAGCATATAATCTGTCTTAGCCTCCTTAGCCTATTTGTATTTGTCAACCCTTCTCAGCAACTCCTCTTTGTAACATCAATCCCTCCTTCACCTCTCTAATTCTGGCACTGTTTCCTCAGCTACTGTTGTTGTGTGAGAACAGAACTACACATAAAACTCACCCTCTTCTGTGCTACCAGTAATTCTTCTCTTTGAAACTACTTCCCTTGCCATTCGTCTTCATCTCCCAGCACAACCACTTGCTACTATTTTTACAGTGAATGCTCCTTTCCCCTGAATACACTTTTCTGATGGTCATAAGCATCCCTATCCTTTCTTTCTTTTTTATTGTAATCCCCACTATCCATCCTGATCCACTGATCTTCATTTTGATCACTCTGCCTCTTTTCTCCTGATCACACTTCTCATCTCTCTATTTATTATCTATCTACAAATTTTATTGAACTGTTGTTCCCCAACTCACTTTTATGTATTACCTCCTCCTCTTTGATCCATTCATATTTTCTGTACATTTCCTCCAAACTGAGATTCATAGTTGTCCATACTTCCATCCATATTCACTATTCACTGCCTTCACTTTTGTACTTTTCTCCACCATCTGTCATTCTCCTTTCATATTCTCATGAGCCTACATAATCAAACAACATTCCTCGATTCTCTGTCTCTCTTTATCCACTTCTTGTACTCTGAGGAGGTGCCCTGATGCCGCATTTCCACCATCCTTTCTCCTTTGCCTGCTGGGGTAGCTATGTATCACAGCTATTCCTGTTCTTCTGTCATGTTTTTGCTTCTCAACACCAAACAAAAAGCCAATTCCTTCAATTCTACATCCCCACACTATCAAGAGATCTTGTCTTGCAAGTTTCTTGTAAACTCACTTGTGCTGTTGTCACAAAAATGCACTCAGCACACTGTTAAGTGGCTAGTATTAGGAAGAACATCCAGCCATAAACTATTTGCCAAAGCAGACATGGAGCACAACTCAACCCTCTGGCTTAGTGAATTGTGTCAAGCCATCCAACCAAACCAGCATGGAATATGAATATTAAAATTAAATGAACATGATATATATATATAGATATATAGATATATATAGATATATATAGATATATATATATATATATATATATATATATATATAAACGTTTGTGTGTAATAGAATTTGAAGGATGTAAACTAATACCAATTAACAAGTTATTGATAGACATCCGCACACACACACGTATATATATAGGGACATCCACACAGACATCCGCACGCACACACACATAGATGTCCGCACACATGTAGACGTCCGCACGCACATATGCATAGACATCCGCAGCTTGGACATGCTTTCATGATGGACTGGTTTACAAACCAACAAATACAAGTGGAATATGAACTCATGCATATATATATAGATATAGATGTCTATGTATATGTGTGCGGATGTCTATGTGTATGTCCCTACATATATATGTGTGTGTGTGTATATACACTCACACACACACACACACACATGTATCATATGGATAAATAGATGTTTTGCTAGACACTGAGAGACAACCAAAAGGTCATGAAGTTAGGTTTACCATTGATATGGAAGACAAGGAATTGGCATAGAAGTGCTATAATGGGAAAATGTAGAGAATGCATGAGATAAAGAGGAGCTACTTCATGCTGGCCCTTCAGAAGGATCAGCAATTCAAGTTGAGAGCAGCATGGTAGATAAAGCAGTTAAGGGTATAAAGGAAAGGAAAGTTGTGTATCCATCAGAGATAGATGCAGAGATGCTCAAAATATATGGTGTGATAAGATATGTGATTACCACTTTGATAGTTAATCATGTAATTGGGGAAGATGTGAAACTCAGTGACTGGCATGGCAGTATCATCATAAACTGCTAAAAAGGCTTAGGAGATGCCTTACAGAGAGGAAATTACAGAGGATCAAACTACTGGATCTGGTTATGAAGGTCATGAAGGGAGACATAGCACAGTTTCTGTTCAGCCATCAAAACCAAACCAAAACTGAAGTGTGTGAGCAACATAGGACAGTACTAACACCAAGTAAGATCTGATTCAGGCTGTAATGGCCCATCCAACCCTTCTAAAGTGATGGCTGTATGCAAGATGTATATAGGAATATATATATTCTTTATTCTTTTATTTGTTTCAGTCGTTTGACTGTGGCCATGCTGGAGCACTGCCTTTAGTCGAACAAATAGACGCCCAGGACTTACTTTTTGTTAGCCTAGTACTTATTCTATCTGTCTCTTCTGCCAAATCAGTAGGTTACGGGGGCATAAACACACCAACATCAGTTGTCAAGCCATGGTTCCGGGACAAATACACACACACACACACACACACGTATGTATATATATATATATATATATAAAACAGGTTTCTTACAGACGAGGCTTTGGTCAGCCCGAGGCTATAGAAGACATTTGCCCAAGGTTCCACTCAGCCTCTCCTGCACCTATATATGTATATAATTAATAATATCCAAGGGATTATTCAGAAATATTAGAAATTTCCATTACCAGTGGCCTAACGTGTAAAAATTTAGTCAATAGACTATATATTATTCGCATAAATACAGTGTACATTTAAATTTCGAAATTTTATCCCTAATAGTGGTTTGGAAATTTAACTGTTCTCTCTAGCATGCAAGGAATCCTATGATGGATGCCTCTTATGTGTTTAAATGTACAGTGTATATATGTGAATAATATATAGTCTATTGACTAAATTTTTACATGCTAGGCCACTGGTAATGGAAATTTCTAATATTTCTGATTACTCTTTGATATTATTAATTATTGCTAATTTTCGAATTGAAAAGCTGGCAATTTTATTTACTGCTGACAAGGAGCTGCACTTGCACGGTAGATTTGAAAAATTAGAATGTATAAGCACAGGGCATATACTGGATTGCCTCATGTATATTTAAGGTGTGCCTGCTGAAGAAGACTTCGCCTAGCAAATTATTTTATTCAGAAAGTCTGAAACCATTGGTCCAGGAGTTAGATGGTAAATGTTTTTATTTTTTATTCCCTTTGAAATTTTATCCCTAATAGTGGTTTGGAATTTAACTGTTCTCTCTAGCATATAAGGAATCCTATGATGAATGCCTCTTATGTGTTTAAATGTACACTGTATTTATTTATGGCCGTTTGCCAGCCTCATCTGGCACCTGTGTCGGTGGCACATAAAAACACCTTCCGAAGACCCGGCAAGACTAGTCAGTCCACCTGTGCATACCTTCCTTCTTGTGACACTTGTGAAGACCGGTTGAGGCAAGTGAAAATTAAAATTAAATCAAATCAAATCAAAATAGACAAAATAGATGAACATCAATGGAATTTGTATCTTGTGGTACCAGTGCCTGTGGCACACAAGAAATCCATCAGTGCTGTAGTCAGTGCGGTGGGCACATGACAAACACCATCCGATCGTGGCCGTTCGCCAGCCTCATCTAGCACCTGTGTCGGTGGCACATAAAAACACCATCCGAAGACCCGGCAAGACTAGTCAGGCCATAACCCATGGCCCCTACCTGGGACGTAGTCAGTCCACCTGTGCATACCTTCCTTCTTGTGACACTTGATAAGACCTGTTGAGGCAAGTGAAAATCAAAACAAATCAAAATAGATGAACATCAATGGAATTTGTATCTTTGTGGTGCCAGTGCCAGTGGCACGTGGCACACAAGGGGGCTGTCCGAACGTGGCCGTAGCCGGTGCCGCATCGACTGGCCTCCGTGCTGTGGGCACGTAGCAAGCACCATCCGATCGTGGCCGTTTGCCAGCCTCATCTGGCACCTGTGTCGGTGGCACATAAAAACACCATCCGAGCGTGGCCGTCTGCCAGCCTCGTCTGGCACCTGTGTCGGTGGCACATAAAAAACACCATCCGAGCGTGGCCGTTTGCCAGCCTCGTCTGGCACCTGTGTCGGTGGCACATAAAATCACCCACTACACTCTCGGAGTGGTTGGCGTTAGGAAGGGCATCCAGCTGTAGAAACACTGCCAGATCTGACTGGACTGGTGCGGCTTTCGGGCTCCCCAGACCCCAGTTGAACCGTCCAACCCATGCTAGCATGGAAAGCGGACGTTAAATGATGATGATGATATATATATATATATATATATATATATATATATATATATATACATATTTACATAGATGCATATCTTTGTATAGATAAAGAGTTCAATTTGTAACTACATGGGTTTGCCCAAGTTGCATGACACCTTGGCAAATGTCTTCTACAAAAACATTGAAATAGCCAACGCTTTGTGAGTGAAATTGTAGGGAATTCTATCATGAAAGTGTTTGTTGGTGTGTTTTCACATGACGTTATTTGAGCAAAACAGTGATGTGATTTATACATAGCTTGTAAGCAATATGTCGTGAAGCTCTGTGCTTTCGACAGGTGACAACCAGTGAAATTATCTTTAAGAACAAGTAAATGTTGGTGAGAAGGACCATAAAATACTGCTCCAATGAATCTTTGTCTAATTCATGCCAACATGCAAATTTAAAAAGGAAAAATTGGAATAAATAGATGTGTGTGTGTATATATATATATATATATATATATATATACATATATATATATATGTTTGTACATGACCAGGTGCAGAAAGCTACTCAGTCATTCAAACATGGACGTTATTGTTATTGACTTTGTGAAGCCTGTTGATAAAATCAACCATGATATGGTCTGTGGCAAACTTCGTCTTTGCATAGGACAAACTAGGAGAGTGGATATTTGACTTTTTGAGGGGCAGAGTTCAAATGTTTGCACCCAGTGAGGCCCTCTCTAAGAAAACACTGACTTTTGAACTACTATAACAGCAATACCATCTGGATAGTCCTGCACAGGACTAGCTCTAGAACATTGTTGTTCGTAGCAGTTGGACACTCCTTTAGTTTTACTAACAACCACTCATGAACTATGCTAACAATGCAAAAGTATATCAGGCAGTGATGATGCAAGCCTACAGCAAGATTTTAATGCAATCTACTAGTGAGCTGAAGAAAATAAGCTCTTTACTATCAGCCCACAATCATCCATCATCTAAGGTACATAATAAGTGGAGGGATTGCAATTCCAGAGTCACACTCTGTGTGTACCCTGGGAACAATTATGAGTAATGACGCATCTTTTCATGAATGCGTTATACAGTTGCAACAATGTGTGGAAAGTTGGTTGGCTAGCTGGATTTTGAGGCATCCAGTAATGAGTGAACAGGAAACTGTTTTTATGGTGGACATTTGTCCTCAGTTCTCTGGTCTACTGTTCATAATTACAGTCACTAAACAGTATAAACTGCAGATCTAGAAGCAATCCAATGCTGCTTAAGAAAAAGATTGTCCTAATACAACAGCAAAGCTACTAGAAGGTTGAAAGTGTTAAAACTCTACTCTCTGGAGAGTGGATGAGTAGGATATGCAATAATCTATACATGGAAGCTTCTTCAAGGGCTAACACCAAACTTTGATGTTGAGGTCTATGCCAATCCTTGTAGTTGTTAATACAGCATAGTCCTTGAGGTCCCATCTTCCCCATGACAGAACCATATACTGCAATAATTCAGGGTTCACAATATTAGCTTTTCAATTGGTTTCCAAAGATAATGAGAAATCTACATGGAGTAGATGTAAATGTATTTAAGAAACACCTCAATACTCAACTATCTGTAGACCCAATCACACTGACATCACAGCAAGAAAAACAATTGAGGGCAACGCATCAAAATCACTCATTCACCAAAAGTTGGTTCATGTAAAACTGTCAATTTTATGAGTGATTCTACAACGTAGCCACAACCCTTCAGCTGGAACTAATAAAAGCATGGTTGAATATAAAATAAAATAGTTAAGGTTGGTCTCCCTCTCATTAGTGCCCCAGATGTAGTTGTCCAGGTAGTTTGAATCATGAGAGCTACCCCAATGTTTGGAGTAACATGATTGTAAAAATTTTCAATCTTCCACTCTTGACTCATCTAGGCTGTGACAGGGAGCAGTCTCTTGCTGGAACACACATGGCCTCCCTTGAGCAACTCTCTCTATCCAGGGATTAACAACCATCCCCATTGTCTTGATGTTTGCTACCAAATTGATCCCTAGACTTTGCAGGAAAGTAAGGAGCCATGGTATGGCCCTCATTGCTCATGACCCATCTCAGACTTTGGGGAGTTAGCATGCATAACGATGGGGACTTCAGTGGGACTGGTGCAAAGCCATCAGTCAAAATCCTTCTCATCAGACAGAAACTGCTCTTATCTCATTTGTACCTGATATCTTTATGCACCATGTCTCATCATCCTTCCATGCCTTTTTTGCAGGGAAAAGATGAATAGCAATGGCCCTCACTGACCTGCCAAGATTTTTATTGATGATGCCTTAAACTTACCAGACAAACTTGGCTTTTCTGTCAGGATTTTTTTTTTTCCTTTGGCCACAGAAGACACATACCTGCTTGAAGCCAGGAACTCTTTTCTGATTTTAAACATGAAGGACCTGGTGCCATTTAAGAAAGTAGTAATCTCAGAATCGTTTTGGTTGGCTGCCGTTAAGGTGATGCTAATTGCTTTCATTTTCTTTATCTGTGTTAGATTCAAAGCTTTCATGTTGGGGTTGGAAAATGAGAAAAATACTTAAAGTTTGAGCTACTTATGAGTTTTAAAAGTTTAGTTCTCAAGTATCTGATGCACCCGGTGTGTATATGTTTGGCTGAAAGAGTACAGATCCTGTTTAGATCTGAGATCCCTAACTCTCTATTGAACTCCAGGTCAGAAATTTTCAGTGGTTGCATGCATATGTATAAGTATATTCTGAAGAATTGGAAAAGTCTGCATATTCCTGACTGACTTGGTATCTTTCCAGCTTTACCATTTAAGATCTAAGGAGGATAGCTCTTTTATCTTTTACATTTTATTTTTGACATTTTAGTTACTGTTTTCCATTGTTTACTGTCTGCGTTTTCTATATGCTGCCTTCTCAGTTTATTTCGCATTTCTTCTATTATTCAATTTCGTTAGTTTGTTATATGTGGTTTGCACCTGAAAAATATGTTTGAGTTCTGTCAACATATGAAACTGTTAGTAGTGTCTTAACCCATGTACTATGATGTTAAATAAATTTTATATGTATGTATATATATATATATGTATATATATTTTTGTCTGTGTACATATACATATATACATACATGTTCTGATGCAGATAAAGTCACCTCATAACCACCTGATTTGGGGGTTTTTCCCACTGTACAGCACCCTAGACAAGTGTTTTCTATAGTTTCAGACAGACCAAAGTCTTTTAAATGGATTTGGTTGAGGGAAACTGAAAGGACTCCATCGTGTATGTGTTTGTTCATGTGTCTTTGATTTGGTACATACAAATTATAAGCAAGTTTTATTATCATAGTAGCAGTACTGTTTGTTTGTAATCTCTCATAAACTTGTCTGGCTATTGTACTGTTTGTGTTTGAAGGACTCTTTCATCAGATCTAACATCTTGAGATCATTTTTCAATACCTCATCCTAGTCGTCTGTGGTCTCCTTCTTCTTTGGGTACCATTCACTTTGAGTGCTAGCTGCTTGCTTTTACAGTTGTCATCCTTCATTTGCATCACATGCTCATATCAGTGTCTTCTGCTCCCTTGCACACTACATCTGATTCCTCTTGTACCCAGTTTTTATCTCAGTTCATTTACACTTTATCATTCATGCGCTCTAACACTTCACATCGAGTGAAGCATGCTCACCTCATTTCCTTTTAGTCTCCACAGTCTTCCACAATCAAGGCCCACATCTTTGCTGTCTTGAAGCAGCACATTTCGCACACAAACATCATACAATCTGCCCCTGACTTTTGAAGAGTAAACCCATTGTTACCAATAAAGTTAAATTCCCTGAACTTTCTGCGGCCCTTCTTATTTTAGCTACCATACTTGGTCCAGGTCACAGTAATGTGATGATAATCTTAACATCTTGTGAAAGAAAGTGAAATTCAAAATGAATTTAACAGCTTTGTGCAGTATTGAAAAGTTCTTGCAGACAATATAACCATTTCAATTTCAACGCATAAACTCAAGTACAACTCCAAAGTCTAGAAAACTCTTTCAAAAAATGTAATAAATTATCTCGTGTATTAATTCTACTAGATACAAAACTCGAGTTTTGCAAATTTAAATGTTCACATATATTTCTTTTAGATTATTTACATGTGTATTTTGTTGATTTCTTTTTGTTGGCCCCTAAATCACTGGCACATAAACAAACCAACGCCAGTTGTCTAGCGGTTCAGGGAACAAACACAAGGATGTGGTTGTGTGTTCTCACACAGTTTCTGTCACCTAAATTCACTTGTAAGTTGCTTGTCCACAGTTGTGAACGAGCTTGCACAAAACTATTCCTGTGTTTATCACCATCAGCTTAATGGTCAGACAAAATTCATTGAGGCAGGTTTTGGAAGCACTTCCTCTCGCCAACATGCACCTATTCCTCAAAGTAATATTTCCACGAGAAACACACATGTTTAGATATGTTTACATGCAGGCGTCACACAAAAAGCACCCACCACACTCAGTAAAATGGTTGGCGTTAGGAAGGGCATCCACCCGTAGAAACCATGCCAAAATAGACAAATGGAGCATGGATATCTCCTTTGTCAAACCATCCAACCCATACCAATATGAAAACAAGCGTTAAATGATTATGATGATTAAGCTGTTTGTTATGGCCGGTCAGAGAGTGACCATTGGTTTCGCGTCTATAAAGCACTTAGCTATGTAGTCGATTCGTCAGACTCAAATGGCCGGAGTGTGCTTCCTTTTCGGATACATAAACTACTGACCAATATGTATATACAGGGTAGGCCGGTTTATGGGGTTACCCTGGGTATCGCGCTTATAAGCGATTTAGCAACCTTACAGTGATCTTCAGACCACTCCAAACGTCTGAAGTCTGAAGATATGCCTTAAGGCTAAACTCTTTATGAACGAGAAACCCAGGGTGATCCCATAAACCAGCCTAACCACTATAATATTAACTGTTCTACACCTTAGGGAGTGCTCCTCCTCCGGATTTATGTATTTCTGCTAACTATGAATATATGTATTAAACTGTTAAGAGTAGATATTAGACCTTGATCTTCACCATAAGACATATATGCCGGAGGTAAAGAATACGTACACCAGTTTTCGGCGTAACCTAAAGCTGATCCTAACCATCGAGTGTACGCATTCTTTACCTTCGCTTATATATATATATATAAATATGTATATATTATATATATATATATATATATATATATATATAAATAATGTATATATATATATTATATATATATATATATATATATATAAATATGTATATATATATATATATATAAATAATGTATATATATATATATATATATATGTATATATATAATATATATATATATATATATAAATATGTATATATATTATATATATTATATATACATACATATGTGTGTATGTATATGTATATATATACATATGTATGTGTGTGTATGTATATGTATATATATACATATGTATGTGTGTGTATGTATATGTATATATATACATGTGTGTTGTGTGTATGTATATATATATACATACATATGTGTGTGTATGTGTATGTATATATATACATATGTGTGTGTGTGTATGTATATATATATACATACATATGTGTGTGTGTGTATGTATATATATATATACATGCATATGTGTGTGTATGTATATGTATATATATACATATGTGTGTGTGTGTATGTATATATATATACATATGTGTGTGTGTGTATGTATATATATGTATATATATATATATATATGTGTGTGTGTGTATATATATATATATATATATATATATATATATATATAAGGCCATCTTTGAGTTTCTACCTAAGTATACCCCTCTCCCTAGGATTTGGTTTCTTAGAATGCATTTACCCAAGGTCCCACGCAGTGGAAACTGAACGCAAAACCACTTGCACAGCATTATGAGTTTCTTGTTTATTGAACTAGCGTGTAAAATGTCTGAGCATTCGAGACACGTGTCCTCCTATAACGTTATTCTCGTGCAGAATGAGCGTGACGCATTCTGTAATGCACAATATGTATATGTGTGTGTGTGCATGTATGTATATATATATATGTATATATATATATATATACACACACACTCACCATTGTTGTTTGTGTCTCCTTTGCGAGTTGTTAACTTCCGTTATTGTTTTAACTCTTTTTCTGTACCCCCAGTCCCCTTGTTTTGTATTCCCTTACTTTATTACATACTGACACACTTGCCGATTTCCTCCACAATGGATTCTGTTTTACTCATTTTCACTTTTTGAAAAACTTCATTTTTTTTTTTTTACCATACGGCTGTTAATAGTAGTAGCAGCCATCATTTTATTTGTGTGTGCCTTTGAACTATTTTCTTTCTTTTGTCCACTATATATATATATATATTCAGTAATATCTTTTTGCTAGTCTATTTTGTCCCTCTGTCTTATCTCGTGGTGCGATATGAACATTTAAGGTGGCTTTTAGAGTCAGGGAATTTGACTGCTATTTCGGCATGGTGGTGTCTCTTAGACACCCTTGTATAAAATTATTACCTTTGTATGATTTATTCCCACGCTGGCCACTTGATAATATCGATATTATCCTTATTTATTTATTTATATATATATATATATAGTGAACAAAAGAAAGAAAATAATTCAAAGACACATTTGGTAGGAATTACGTATATTCTTTTAATAACTTGACTCGGCGTAGATCAAACTGGATAGATAGAACTTAAAAGCATGAGTATGTATGGATAGATAGATACATACATACATTATTTTTATTTTTAAACGGCAGAAGTTACAACACGACTCTGGCCAGGAGTATAATAAGCATTTATCAGTGCCATGTACGAAACTCCCGAACCTCGAGTCACTCTGTATCTTCCGTCTATCAGACATGCAGACTATGTATATGCGTGTGTGTGTGTGTTTAATGATATATAGTAGTTGTTTAGACTATTTTGTTTGCACTTTCCCTTTCACCCAATCCAGTAATAACATTACTCATTTGTCGTCGTAGGCTTGACCTCAATAAGCTTTTCGAAGGAACTGCGTACGTTGGACTTGGGAGAAAGAAAAAAAAAATAATCTCGCAACAATGGCTTACTTCCTTCCATGCATATTAATCTCGCTACTTTTTCTCTTCGAATTTCCGAGAGGACCTTTTGTTTTTGTTCTTTTTTTTTCGTGTAATTTTTTTTTCCTTTTATTTACTTTCGATTTTACGCCTATAATTTCTTTTTTTGTTAGTTTATTGACGCTGGTGTTGATTATGTATTTATCCTTACTTCGCCTCCTCCTCCCCTTCTCCCTGTTTTCCCTCTCTCATCCGATGTCGGTCGCCATTTCAATTGTCGCCTGCACAAAAATCTTTATAATCTTTTTTTTTTCTTCCCGAATATTTTTTACTTCGGAATTCGGCTGTCTTATAGTTTAAATTTCTTTAAATTGTATTGTGCGTGAGGTAGATTATTTTGTCGCTTTTGATTTATTTATATCATATTTAATGTATCGTAGACTGCGCAGTTTAAGAAAATTGGAAAACGACTATCTCTCCTTCCTTGGATTTTATTATTATTATTATTATTGGTAAAACTATCCAGTGTTGAAGAGTCGAAGCCGCTTAGCTTTTAGTCTGCAAACACAAATACATATAATAAACACACACACGCTCGTACGTTCACAGAAGCATACACTCTTGCAAACCTCTACTTTTTTCTACTCGATCGCTTGGCGTATTCCATAATTTGCAAAAATGGATAAGAAAGACTTCGTAATAAATATAAGATAGATAGACAGATACACAGCAATGCCGGGATACCGCCTTTAGATTATGCCGTATTACAGATGTTAGGTAGTACGTATTTATCACTCACCTGTGTATGTATGTATATATATATATATATATATATATATATATGTATAATGTATATATATTTATTTATTTATATATATATGTATGTATAATGTATATATATATATTTATTTATATATATATGTATGTATAATGTATATATATATATTTATATATGTATATATATATATATTTATATATGTATATATATATTTATATAATTAAAGTCAAAATGAGGGTGAAAAAAATTGGATATTAATTTAATAACATCAATTTAAACACCAGTGGTCTAGCGCATAAAAGACTGAGATTCAGTAAATATTATTAATACACAAATATGAGAGAGTCCCTTTGCGGATCTATATCTAGCGTAAGAGCGTCCACAGTGGATTCTCTCATATTTGTGTATTAATTATTTATATATATATATATGTATATATGCATATATATATATATTATTTATATTATATATATGTATGTGTATATATATATATATACACACACACACACACACACACACTACAAGGTGCTTCGTAAATGCATAAGTTCCGTGTTATCTATCCCTTACATACCTTTCTGATAAAACTTCCTTAGACAAATATGCCTTCGTTAAACTAGTTATAATAAAAAAACACTCCGTAGTGGAAGCACCTTCGTGATACAAAATTGCGGACAGTCTTCGTTGCGTGGTTTAGTTGTCGGTCTTATCTAAGTAGGTGTCAGGTCGTCTGAAAGCATTCATTATAAAGCGTTAAAGTTTGTAGCGCGCACACACGCTC
This sequence comes from Octopus sinensis, assembly GCF_006345805.1. NCBI lineage: Eukaryota > Metazoa > Mollusca > Cephalopoda > Octopoda > Octopodidae > Octopus > Octopus sinensis. The sequence goes on along the minus strand of NC_043002.1, from coordinate 42,678,089 downwards.
ACGTAGACGTCTGGTTAATTATTGGATGTTATCGATTGTGAAAGGGCGAAGTAATATTTTTTCGGTTTCGATATTTCGTTTGGTTAATAAATTATTATTTTTGATTTGTAAGGAAAATAAAGTTTTGGGGGTTTATGAGACACCAAAAATGCGGTTAGTTTTGGAGTGTTTTCCTTATCAATCGCATTAAGATAAAATAACTTTTCTGAGAAAAATAACTTTTGTTATATATATGTGTGTATGTGTATATATATATATATATATTATATATATATATTATATATATATATATATATATATATATATATATATATATATATATATATATATACCAAGTGTATTTTTAGATTAGTTGGGGGTGTTAATTTGGTTTATTTTGTTGTTTTTTTCTATGCTGTTTTTATTTTTCAATTATGAAAGTTAAAATTTTCATATATATTATTTGAAAATGGATTTTACTATTTTCAAAGTCTGTATCTAGAACTGCTGCTTCAAAAAACGATTATTTTCTTTCATCCCGTTGTGCCATGTACCCGGTGAAAACACTCCTTTTAAAGATCAATTATGCAGAAATACAAGGGAGGTATTGTGTATAAATCAATTTTGATAAATAAAACTTCCGTAATGTTTTCAAGTTACAATTTATTTGCAAAGTATATTTTATTTATAAAATACACCCCACCCCCCACATACACACTTCCAACCATATTTCCTCAAATGATTGAATCCATAATTGTTCGAAGGAATGCTATTCATTCACTGAGTGAAGAAAACAAGCAAAAAATATAGCGGGATGGGACAGAATGAAGAGTTTTTATAGCGTTTTTGACTTTGAAGAATTTTTTTTTTTACAAATGACCACTGAATTATGACCTTCTAAATGCATTAAAAACATGGCGAAGGTAAAGAATATGCACACCCGGCATTTAGGGTTAGGGTTACATCGAAAACGGGTGGTGTGCGTATTCTTTACCTCCGCCAAAAACAGTATAACATATTCTGAACACTATTTCAGACAATTATCACCGTTCTCTCTGAGCATATAAAAGACAAATTTGGTTGGGGCAAAATGAGTAAGCCAATTTTACTCTAATTTTCTAGCATTACATTTGAAGGTACATCAATACTCATGTTTAGTTAGATATCATAAAGATCAGAAATGCAGCAAAAATTTTAACTATCTAGGTCAAATGAAAGAGGATCACGGAAAAATAGGATATGATACGAAATCAACGAAACTCGGCTAAATCTAAAAACTCAATATAAAATATTCTCTTCTTGTTCTGCAAGTGTGGCTCCCTTTCCAATATATTTATACACCATGCATTTAAAGAGAAGAAATCGAGACCAGTCATTACTCATTTTACCCCCATTTTAAACTTTTTTAATTGAAAATAATCAAATTCGACATAAGTGTGGGGGAAAAAATTGACTTGGAATCGAAAAAGACATGAATATTGATTGTTAAACGTCAAAAATTATCCAGATATTTTATTAGCATTTTCAATTACAATTGAATCAATGTTGAAGCAAAAATTCTTGAATGATATGATAAGTACCAGACTAAATTCCAAACTCTCTCTCAAGTTAAGCAACAACTATACTGACCTGTTTTTTCTTCTAAAGTTGTTGCAACAGTACAGAATGATGATGCAATACTTGCAATGTTATAATTTCAAACAGGTTGGGAGAAATTAATGAGAAATCATAGAGAAATAGTTAATTCTGTCCAGTAGAATTTAATGACCTGTTTTCCCCGTAACATTGCAAGGCCTATTTCAAAGAAATATGAAGTTTCATTTTGTGATTCAGAGTTTATCCACACAACTGTCCATTCAAGAGAAATTTCCTTGCCAAGCATTAAGCCAATTTTCAAAGACGCGTATATCATTGCTGATTGATTTATAAATTATTAGTTATTATAAATTTATTTTAACATAATATACACAGAAGAATTGAGCTTGGCTTGATTTAAACTCCCAAATATTGATGTTCTAAATCACTTATGAACCCCTTTGGGTACTGCTGTTCTATGATGGTCCCCTATAGCCATTCACTGTTTAAAAGCTAGTTTTACAGAGCCTTCTTTCAAAATTTCTATTTTGTTTTTCACTCATTCACTCATGTAGGTTAGAATGCTTCATTTGCCAGAAACATATTGAATTGTTAAGTGTTAGAGAAAGACACTTAGTTGTTTCTTGAAACATTTGTCTGTAGCAAGTTCTATTTTATGTACCCCCTAAATATAGTTGTGGATCTTTTAAAATTCAACCAAGCCTGTTACAATATTTAAACACCACCTCCACCACACTATAGTGGATATAGACTACTTTAACTGGCCAACTGATTGACAATCTAGTCACCATCACTACTGTGTATCCCTAATGGAAATCAGTATGCTACTGGTCAATTAGTACTTTTGTATTATTATGGAGTATAAAAGCTAAAAATATAAATTGACTGTTCCAACAGTTGTGACAAAACTGAATATATCTGTTGTATAACTGTAAAAGAATACATACGTATACATGTGTATGTAGAATATCTAATTTTTTTTTTTTTTTTGTATTTTTAGCAGAGACAATGAAGTAGGAATTAATCTATTAGTGATGTTTTTTTTTTCTTTTTTCTTATTAAACTTTACTTGGAGAAATGATAACCTTCATTAAGACATCTTTGTTATTTCTGTAGCTATTGATATTTTCTTCTGGAGAGCACTTTCCATTTATTTTAATCTGTTTATCATCACTACATTGTGATGGTGACAAACAGATAAATGTGCTATTGTAATATCGTTCATTAAATTCAATCATCTGTTAATTGTATCAGTCTAACAAGGTTCTATTTTTCTATCAGCTTCATGTATCTTTAATTAGAGCAATTCAAATTTGTAAAAAACATTTTGAGGTGTTTGATGTAATTTAATGTTATTGGAACACCTGAGTATAGAGAGAAAGAGAGGACATTAATTAAGCTGTTATCTTTTAATTTTTTTTTTTTATTACATCCTTATTTCTCTATTAGGGATTACTAAATGTGGTAGACAAGAGGATTTACCTCAGTATTTTTACAATTAGCCATCCTTCTTAATATTAACCCCTTGAAAATGTCAGTTTCAATCTGATTCTCTAAGTTGACTAGAGAATATTGTTCCTTATTTGCAGTCACAATATAGTGTTTGAATTCTAGAAAATTGGTCAGACATTAGATAAATGTTAAACTGATGTATATAGAAATTATAACAGCAATGGTATGGACAGTATCAGTTGGATGAAAAAATGGTGTGAGCTGAATCAAACCAAGCAAAAGGTAGTGAGGTCTAATATGAGAATATTGGGACTCTCAAACTAGGAGGTGTAACGTGGAGTAGAATGTAATGAATGCTGTACGGATCTGGCCAGTTTGAATAATAAAAAAAACAGTATTTTGCCCAAATATGGCTGATTTAAATGCTAAAGGGGTAAAATAAACCCTGGCATATTAAATTGCTCTTCTTTCTTCATGGTTATGGTATAAGTGTGTCTGGTTACCTACTACCATGTCATTTTGCCACCTTTGATAGTTCTTGACAGTTATTATGTAAGTGACACTGCTGACTGTATCATGGTATTTATTAGATAAAAAATATTGTTGTAATTAAGCAGATAAGATGAATTGTTTTGGTAGTTGAGATATACCAACAGGGTACAAAAGTAGAATACTGTTGTTTCCTGTTGCATTGCTTTTATGAGCCTCATAAGTCTGTGTAGTCCAAATTTGTTTTGTCCCTCGACAATTTTTCTTTTTATTATGAAGTTCTTGTTTCTTTCATGTCATAATTTTCTGAAAACTGTAAGCAATCAGTTGTATATGAAAAAAAAAGTATTTTAGAAAATGAAACTATATTTCATGCATTAGTTGTGTGAATGTGTGACGTGTCAAGCTGAGGATAAATTTGAGGTCATTTTTCAAAAATAACGAAAAATCCTATCACCAGTTAAGTTTCACATCTTTTCCACTTGTGATAATTATCTGCCATGCTTGCAAGTAAAACACCTTTCATATCTGTTAGTTACTTTACTCCAGTACACATCAAAACATACTTCTATACTTCCAAGAACTTATCAAGGTTAAAAGAAGTTGTTTCTTCAATTTTACCTTTTTCTACAAATCTGTTTGTGGCTGTGTGGTAAGAAGTTTGCTTCCCAAGCACATGGCACCTTGTTCAAATGTTTTCTAATTTAGCCTAGGGTTGACTAAAGCCTTATCTGTGGATTTGGCAGACAAAGTGAAAGAAGCCTGTTTTTTATACATATGTTTGTGTATCCGCTGCTAATGCTTGACAACCAGTGTTGGTGTGTCTCCATAACTTGGTGGTGTGGCAAAACACTCATAAAACAAGTATGAGGTTTAAAAACGAAAATGTACAGAAGTTATTTCAACTTAAATTTTTCAAAAAATGCCCCAACATGACCATAATTTAATGGCATATTATAACTTCTTCATCTTTGTTTCTACTTAGGCTTTTGAAGTGTTCCAGGAAAGCTTTTATTTAGTTAGTCATTTAGCTCTTCATTTTCTCACTGCAAGTCTTTTGTTTCAGTGATGTCAGAGGCATTTTGATGACCTACAATCAAGTGGAATGACTAATTTTTCAATTAACGTGGGTAGGATGTGTGTACATTTCCACAAAATATATCTCAAAGAAAACTCTCTTAGTGAAATAAAGTGGAGAGCTAAGGCAGTGAGCTGGCAGAATTAACATACCGGGCAGAATGCTTAGTGGCATTTTGTCTATCTTTATGTTCTGAGCTCAAATTCCACCAAGGTTGACTTTGCCTTTCATATTTTCAGGGTTGATAAAATAAGTTGAGCCCTAGGGTAAGTGTTATTGACTTGCCTCATACCCTGAACTTGCTGGCCTTGTGCCAAAATTTGAAACCAATATTTATTTCAGATTTTTATTTTGTAGAAAATATTCTGAGACTAGATAAGAAGAAAGATGAACCATAGCACCAACACTGGAGATTGTCATATCCTGAACAAGACTGGGGTCATCTCAACTCGTATTAACCTCCTCTAAGTATCAGTAGAAGGTTTCACTTAATACTAAACCTAGGAGAGAACAAAACATTTTCCCCTTAAAGAGACCTTGAAACACTACCATGAGGAAAAGGCTTGGCTACAATCTGGCCTTAGACTTTCATTTTGACCTTAATTTCATAACATACCATCAACTACAAGTATTTTCTGTAAAATGAATCATTCAGTTTAACTTGTCACTGCCTTATTACCAGAATGACTTACTTGATCATAAATAATTGAATGTGGTAGTGAAAAAATTCTGTTTTGTAAAATTATAAGACTCTATTATTTTAATTTTTATATAAATCTTTACTGGCAATTCCTAAAGTATCTTTGACAACTAAACATTGAACATAAACGAATGTATCCTATGTATAATTACTTTGGTTATATTACGTGATAGTAGCATGATACTTTTTCTTAGAATTGCTTTTTACAACATTAGAGTGCAACATTGTTGACATTTTATGGTGTGAAATGTCTGTACTATTCAAGTTCATTTTTTTGTTTCCACTGTGATCACCACCCATATCTTCTGATTGTGCCAAATCAGGTCAAACTGCACAGATCTACTCTTAATGTATTGTATTATATATATATATATATGACATATCCACTTGGTAACTTAACCCTTTCGTTACTGTATTTATTTTGAGATGCTCTGTGTTTCTTTCAATTACTTTAAATATAACAAAGAATTTAGTAAAATAACTAAGTTATCATTCAGTTAGTGTTAGGAACATAATTTGTGACTAAACTTATAAAAACAAGACATTTGTACTCAGAGCTAGAGCCGGCTTCAGCCGGGTTGGTAACGAAAGGGTTAAAGATGTGTGGTCAGTTGTATCTTTATTATAGACTTGTTCTAGTAGTACTTACTGGAATAACATGACTACAGTCACATAAATGACTTGTATTTGAGGAAATTTAATGTTTTCTCCTCCTAATCCTCCTGCCCACCCCCCACTTTTCTTTTCTACAGAATTTTAAATTTACTTGATTGAGTAAAAGGGTAAAGACCCCCTTTGGTCATGAATGACCATGAGATTGCACCTAAGAAGTTCCCCTCCGAGGCATAAGTTCAGGCAAGCGTGTTTATGAAATACCAGCAGTCGCCAATGCATACCAGCCTCCCTTCTTCATGCCACTGATGTTAACCCAGGGAAAGGAAAAGGTTGATACAGCTTGGCACCAGTGACATTGCAACTCATTTCTACAACTGAGTGAACTGGAGCAATATGAAGTGTCTTGCTCAAAAACACAGCCCAGTTCAGGAATCGAACTCACTACCTCATGATTGTAACCCCAATGCTTTAACCACTGAGCCATCCACCTTCACAAATTTACCTGATAAAAGTACAGATTTAAGATTTTCATAAGGACTTTTGTTTTTCCAGAAGTACAACCACTATTGCAAATGCTCTCAAGACAAGACACCTGACTGATATCACCAAGCTTTTTATATCCTTAACACTTGACCCATTTAAACTGACCATATCTGGCCCAAATCCTCTACCTATTTATGTTAAAACTTAATAGATCTAACCTCTCACACCTACTCTACAATGTCATTCTGAAACGAAACAAACACATCATCCTAATCTCAAAGCTACAAGATAATGCATAATTAATTCAAAACAATGTGAATAAATAAGCATTACATTTGACAGTAATCTGAATGCTAAAAGAATGGTTGAATAACATTAGTACTATTGGAAATGCGGTTGTAAAATGTATCATCAGGATGCATTAATCTCATTTTACTGACTGATATCTTGTATATGTTACTGCATTTTATTCTAAACATGTAAGAAGAATGTTTTATTTGTAAATAGTGAAAATTGTTTATAAATTCACCTTGAAACAGCATGAAAATTTTTTGTAAAACATCAAACTCTCCTTTAGGAAAAGAAACTTTATGGTTTGTTTTGCTTTTAAATCATCATGCATTTCCATAACAAACTGGTAAACACTTTTAAACATAACAACCTAACAATGGCACTAGATTTTGCTGAGTAATATGATCTGACAATTCACTGATAGTGTGTTACAGTTGGCCTGAACACTTGGTATGTTTAAATAGTTTCAACTGATATTTAGAAGAAATGGGACATTTTTATAACTTTATCATTTAGTGATAAAGTAGGATTAAAATGATATACAATGCAGTAAGGAAATCCTTACTTTAAAACTTTCTCCTATAGGGATGCACAATTCAACTGACATTAAATGTACACTAAATTACTTTGTTGTAAATCATAAATTGAACGTAGCTATTGGTGTTGACAAGCCAGTTCTTTTTCCCTTCACTTCTTTATTCCACTTGTAGACAACACTTGCATCATATCTATACTTAAGGACCTTGTTGCCCTAGCTCACTAAAGTATTGACTATTTTGTTGATGTGTGCAATGTAGAATTCATTTCTTCTTGCAATGAAAGAATTAGTTTGAAATATTTTTATCATATTTCTTTTATGCCAACACACTAAAGCTCACATTTGAATTTGATACATTGCTGAGAAACTTGGATCTGAATTAGTTTTGTAGAATATTAAGTAAAAGAATTACTAAGAAACCTTAGAATTAGTTTAACCATTTAGTTGTGAAATTGAATTACATAGTTATTCCAGTAATGATGTTAAATATCTACCAGAAATAGAACTGGTATTTTCTGCAAGTCATGTTGCCTCAATAAACTTGATATCTCACAACAAATTGGTATATAAAAACTACTTTATGCAGTTAAAAGTAAATGGAATTCTGGGTAATTATACTTAGTATTTGGGCTAAATTTGAAAGTGTTCATAAAAGGAAAAGAAAACACAATGTTCCATCCAAAATTAGAAGTATTTTTCGAAAAATCAAAGATTATCAACTAGATCATAGCTGAGAGATAACAGTTTACTCAAAGTAGCCGCCTTCATCTTCTACTATAACCTCAAGACAGCTGTAGAACCTGGCACATGTATTACTCACTGTGTCCTTGGGAAGATCTTCAACCTTGGTGTTGCAGGTAGAGTGGTTGTTGTCTTTCTCAACTGTGTCCCACACTTAGTAAACCATAAGCTTATAATTGAGGGAATTAGGAGGCCAGAGATTGAGGCTGGTAAAGTTGTAGAAATTCTCTGACGACAACTTTTGGCTTTTTTTGGATCTATGGCAAGGAGCCAAATCCTGCTGCCGCATGTGTCCTTCCAGCAGCAACCCTCTTCAGCCTGGGTTTAACTGAAGTCTCTAGAAGTTTCACATAGCCATCTGAATTGAGCCTAAGGCCCTGTTCAGAGATGGAGGTGGGCAGCATGACTTAACCCTCAAAGGAGACACACATGAAGACCATCACACTTTCAGGGAATTTGGCTTTCATGTTGTCCACGTCACATCTTACAGCCTTTACATTGTTCACAGAGCATTGAGTAGCAGTCATGCTGTCAGCATTTTGATACCTAGTGTGAATCATCATAATACAGGTAATTCTTCCCATATTCAGATAGCTTCCATTTCTCTGTATCAGCAAACTTTTTCTCTACTACAGCTTCAAGTTTTATGCTCTCCAATGTCATTGACTATTCACCAATACATCAAACTGTTCCTGAAGAAAGAAGACATACAGAATTGTCAAATTTAGCCCAAACACCTTATATCTGATTTCTATAGTTAGAGGTTTATAGCTGATTCAATACTGGCTTCCATTCCATGTCAAAGACTAATTTCTTTTAAATCAATTTTAGTAGAACAATCATTTGACAAATTTAGATACTTTTACTACATTTTTTTTTACCATTAGTACTCAGTACAAATTTTTTACATAATGTATAGGAATTTTGTGGTGTATTAATGTAGTTTTGACATTCCTTTTTTTTTTATTTCTTAAGCACATTTATTCTACAGTTGCTACTTTTAACATATCTATAAAATAATTTTCATTCAATAAATGTGCAACATATGTTTAATTGGTATATTCTTAACACCTACATTATCACCACCCATTTTAACAGCTGTTTTATTATCTTTCTCAATGCCAAAATATTACAGATGCTTCTCCAAAAACATCTCTCCTTGTCTCTTTATATCTGTTGATCAATTCTAACTCCTTTGGCTTTATTTCATATTTCATTTGGTTGGTTTCATTGGTAATTATAGCTTAGGATGTTCTTTGCCAGTATTTTTATTTCAGTTCATATACTTTAAAGTGTTTTCTTCTGTTAAACAACATAGTATGCTACTGATTGCTAGGTCATTGTTCCATTAGATTTGACTTTTACCCATCAAATATATACAGTATGTAGATAGGATTATAATCCAAGCTGTGCTCTCAAGAAACACTTCTGCATATTCCAATACTCAAAAGTATACCTAGATGTTATATTTTATTTGAGAGTTGAAAATACTTCTGTTTCTTCTCTATATTTCTCTCTTTATCTATCTCTATATATATATGACTCCTGATTAATACTTGATTCTATATATTATAGCTCCATCCAATATAAATTTTGTATTATTTTAATTCTTGGTCTGAAAAATTACTACTGACAGATATCTTACATGTTTTTCTACATGTATAACTTCGTAACTCCTATATAGTAAAGAAACATGTAAAAGAGAATAAATAGCAAAAGCTTTCCAGTCTTCCATTTTGGTATATATTACTATATCTGCCAGACTATCAAATGTATTATATACCATTGGTCACAATGTGCTTCCTCACATTGTTGTAGCTTTTAAGTAGTACCACCCTGCTGGCTAGGCAGGCTGGCCAACATTACCTTTGAATGAAATGCCAGTCTATTATAGGGTTACCTATTTACAGCTGAGTGGACTGGAGTAACATGAAATGAAGTTTGCTTATGAACACAATGCACTGACAGTTTGAGAATCAAAACCACAATCCAGTGATCATGAGTGCAACACCCTAACCAATAGGCCAATCACTTTCACACACACACACACACACACATCAAATGTTTGCATCTTAAAATAGCTAACTACTCATATGTATGAGTATGGGTAAATAGATATGTTAAGCTGTACATATTTGATCTATTAAAAAGCTTCTTTTGGAGATCATACAGTTTATTGTTAATCTACATGTAGTTTCTAATCATTGTCTATTTCTTTTACACTTTTGTTTCTGCTCTGTAAAAGCTTTGAGGGAAAACAGTCAGCAAAGAGGTAACAAATTGAATTTGAGATGCATTTAGTTTTAAAATGACTAAACAGTTTAGTATTACGTTGTAACTCACAGTAAAACAAAAACTACTAGTCAAAAATGTGGGTCATTTCTTTTTATAAAAACTATCAGAGCAAGAAAGTTTTACATTTCTTTATGAGTTTTTTTTTAGAAAATACTATCAGTTATTACCTAACAAGCTACAAACTTATGATTAGCAGTTTTATCATTCTCTCTTTGTCATGATCATAATTTAATGCTCGCTTTTTCCATGCTTGCAACGGGTCAAATAAAGTTTCCTGTAACAGATTTTATACAGCTTTATTTCTTCCCTGTCACCAACACTCACCTGTTTTCAAGCATGATAATATTTCCCTTTGCCACACACATTTTCCATGGAAGATAGGAAATATACAATATTGTTTGTATGACAGTGATGCTCACTTGAAGCCATTGCTTGATATCAAGATGAGGGTACATGTACACACATATATCACTATACTGATCAGACTCAAAGATGTTGTTATACACCACTGATCACAATGTGATTCCTTGCATAGTTGTAGCTTCCAGATGTTGCCACCCCATGCTAGGCAGGCAGGCCAATGTTGACCTAGGAAAGACAAGTTATAGTTAGCAAGACCTAACATTAAATTCTACAGTTATGTAGATAAGTCATACCTGATATGTAGAAATGGAGCAGGTGGAAACTCTGTAACTGCAGCCAATTTAAACTATGAGTGTGCAGATGGTCTGGCTGATGAAAAGGGCTCCTAATGTAACCATTAAAATCAAAGCTCTCATAAAATGCAATCTTTCAACTGCCCAAAGGCTCCCTAGAAATAGTTGACAACTTGTGTTTACCTAACTGACCTAATTAGTGGTGGAAGTGGGTGTTGTGAAAGTATAGTAGCTTCAGTCAGGATAGTCATTACTTGATGCTTGTCTGCAATGTGGCATGTTTCCAAGACTGGAACAAGGACTACAGAAGGGAAGCTAGAGAGAAATATTGCAAGCAGGCTCTGTTAGAAGTGCAATATCATCATGCTTGAATGATGGCAAGCTGAGAGAAAATCGGTATTAGAGGTATCAGCTGTAATATGTTAAAAAGATTGCATTGGTATGGAAGTCAAATGACCAAAGTGGAAGGGATCTGCAAAATAGGTTGAAGGGGAAAATGTGCTGCAGGCTGATCTTAAGATACTAAACTTTATCAACATGGTAAAGAACTACAATATAATTGGTTAGATGGGCAGACACATCCAGCATAAACAAGCTCATTGGTGCAGGCATGGCTGTGTGATTATGAAGTGTGCTTTGAAACATTTTCAGTTAAGCTTCTATACAATGGCCATGGATCAACCAATACTTTCAGGTTAAATTAGTTGAGAGAAACTAAGTCATTTAAGTGTGTGTGTGTGATTTTGTATTCCTCTTTTGTCATTATTTGTTTGCTGGCTGTAAGCAAAACAGGCTCGCTATTATTACATGCAGTATCCTGTGCTTGCAGTCAACCGCAAAAGTACATCTAGGCTTCTTGACATGTCTTTACATGTGTGATCTTTGCAAGCAAAATGTGAATGAAAGAAAATCTCATGACTCTGTCCACACCATTTCTTCAATAGACTAAGGGATTCTTAGAAACTGTCAATGAATGGAAGGACATCTGAAAATCTACCTCAACAAATTTCATCTGACCCATGCAAGCATGGGAACATAGATATGAAAATGATTATAATGATGATGATTATCCTTTCCTTGGACTATTATAAAGGCCCTTTAGGCACCTTGTGGTCTGGCATTTATATATAAACCAACTTATAATATTGTTTGACCATTTTTTTTTCACCAAATACATCTGAGATATGATTTTTATGGTGGGTTTGATATTTGTTGCAAATTGACAGTGTATTGATTAGAGATTATTACCAGTTAGAAACAGGAAATTGTCCTATTAGTCTTTTTTTTTTATGCATTAGACTTAAACATGTCAAAACAAGTAATACTTCATTGATAGTATTGGGTGAAGAAAGATGAAAATAAAATATAGCATTAAATAACACTATTTTATTAATGGTAGATTCTTGGAAATGTTTTCACCATCCTTACCCCAAATATGAAAAAAGAACAGTAAAACTTATAAAAGTAATTCTCGCCTATTTTCCTTAACCATCACATTTACTGATGAAATGTAAACATCAAAGGCAACCATTTTGTCTCTTCAGAAGCATTATTTGATGTGCTTTTTCCCTTTTTTTTCAAAGCCAGAAGGAATGTAACTTTAAAATTTGGCTGCTATTTTCAGCAGATCAAATGGCTGCATAGAGGATCTCTCACTGGCCACAATACAAATGTCTGCAGTAAACTTTGAACTTCTGACTTACAAAGATGCTACTGCAAAAGTGTTGAGGTACAAGATACATTAGACTAGACGAAAAGATGGGATGTGATCAAAGGGCCGGAATCCCTTTCAGTTAGGTCTACTCAACCATGGCTGATCTAGAGGTAAAAAATAGCATCACCATCACTTCCAGTTACACATAATGATTTTTCTATAGATGATACTGTCCTTCACTTGTCATACAGGTGGGTTGTAGACTTAAACAAATGATGGTAGTCTGAATACTTTATCCACTTAGTCAAGACTGAAAAATAAATCATAACACTCCTTGTTTAACCTCAAATCAGCTTTGAGCAAGCCTAGTATCAAAGCTACCCAGCCATGACTTCTTGCTTTCTTTTCTATGACTGTGATTTGGGAGAGGCTGCTTTTGTAGCATGTTGAATGACTTCATAGAAGCTTTATTATTTTAGCCATTCGAATTTATGTAGTTGCCATTAGAAAAGATACAAGCAACAAAAAATTCTTTCTCTCTCACTCCTTCTTTTTGTATTTATATTAAGTAATTATAAGTATCATTTTATTCAGCCAAACATACAGATAATTATTAATTCAGTTTCAACAATAGAGATGTATTCCCTTCCTATATTGTAGAAAATTCAACTTATTTAGAAGCAGTTCTGGACAATGGGTTTGCTTGTGTTTCACAATGAATTTTTAAATTTTCTAATGTTGTTTTCTTGCATATGCAGAAGTTCGGAGACCAAATAGAAAGGCTTCACTCAGAGACCAAAGAAAAAGGTCTCACTTTGTTTGGAGGCTTATAGTTTCTCTATGACACTAAAAATTACCAATCATTTTTATAAGGCATGACTGTTTGATAAGAACAACAACATGGTCTCAGGTACAGTTTCTCAACAATATGGTTTCATGTTCAGTCCCACTGCATAGCACCTTGGGCAAGTTCTTCTATAGCCCCGAACTGACAAAAGTTTTATGAGTGGATTTTGGGGATAGAAACCAAAAGAAGGTCATTGTGTGTGTGTGGTGTGTGCACGCACGCACAAGCACATCACCTTTCTTTGATTTCATGTAATAGTTGTAAACAAATGTCCCTGTCATGCAAATGGTGTCCTTCATTTCTAATCTTCTCTGAAAACAATGCCTGGTCATTTGGAATATCACCTTGCTTGGAAACAGATAAGTGTTAGCAACAGGAAAGGCTTCCAGCAATAGAAAAATTTTCAACAAATTCTGTCTAACCTATATACATGCTTGGACTAACATGTCTCAGCTGCTTCAACAATGTAAACCTGAAGAAAAAAGATTTTATGTGACATATGTTTGAATCAAGCAGTAAAGGCAATTAATAAAAATTTAAAACAAAACATTGGATCCATTATTAAGTAGTAATTATACACAAAATTATTGACAGGAGTGGTATTAAGACATATTTTATGGCTCTGCTGTGGTGTCACTTTGGACAGTAGTAGCTAATAAAGCACTTTTTTTTTCTACAACCTGTGCCACTCAAAAATGTAAATGAATGGATAAGTGATGATTATTGTACTCTAAGTAGTTAACATCTAAATGGTATACCATTGGCTGTTTGGTTAAGAAACTTGCTTCCAAACCATGTGTTCTTGGGTTCAAAATGTACCCTTGTCTAGACATCACATGATGGTTGCAAATGAGCTCCATCATCAATATCATACAATCAATGTTGTTCATTCTTATTTTATCGATCTCTTTTTTGCCAAACCTCTAAGTTATGGGACAACAAGCAATGGTGGAAACAAACATATACACAAAGACACACATACACATATATATAAATGATGAGCTTTCAGTTTCTGTCTACCAAATCCACTCACCAAGCTTTGCTCAGTAGTAAAAGCTATAGTTGAAGACACTTGCCCAAGGTGCCACACAGTAGGTCTTAACCTGGAACCATGTAGTTGGGAAACAAAATTCTTACCACACAGCCATGCCTGTGCCTAATAGATTTTTTCTTTTACTTAAGTCTTTATCTTACTCATCTTTTTCTTCCTATTGCAAACCAGAAAATTAGATACCCGAAAACATCAAATAAACTGAAATATTGCAGTTAAATTACTTACATATGAAGCCTTGCCATTGCTACATCAACATGACTTGAAGCCAGTAAGTTATCAAGTTATGGAGGTTAGGAAAAACAAACTTATTTGACATAAAATTAGTCTGGTTTTTGCTAATAATTATTTCATAGTGTATCAGGTAACATGAAATAACCATCCTCTTAATATGTTCCACGTATGAGGAATATTCTTGACTGAAGCATGTAATTTAAAAAGGATATTGTTCAATTTTCTGATAAAATCTTCATGAATAAATCTTTAATTCACCTTAGCTGAAGAATCATTCTTCTTGTGAGTTATCGAAACTTTTTTTATTTGTAGACTCTATATATGCTTCAAAGTCTCTTTTACATGGTCTGTCTTGAGATTTTGTGTTCAAGTACAACTCTTCACTGGTAGTTATTTTTATATACAATAGTAAAATGCAATGTGGGGTTTCACTTTAACCATTTAAATTAAGTTACTTATGTATACAATGAGAACTGCATCTGTGTTGCACACATTTGAAACCATTTCTAGTATGCCAATTTGTATGATGAAACTATATATTGATTAATGTACTGGAATTACCTGATATAGTTGCTCCATGGTTTAACTCGTTAATTTCATTTTTCCCCAATCATTTTCATTATATTATTTTCTTTATTTTTTTTCTTACGCTACCTCAAAAAAAAAACACAAGGTACTTATTATTAGTCTTCAGTAAATGATAGACACTAAGAAAGCAATGTCAATGAGTAGTAAACTGAAGCTTTAAATACGGGATAATTGTAATACAGTCTCGTTCAGTAAAGTCTTTCAGGAATGTAGGACAAGTTAGATTTAACCCAAAAACAACAAAGCTTTATACCTATCTACTTGAAAACAAGTACTAATAATACTTTTATCATTCATATTCATATGAGTTCATACCAGCTACTAAATTTTGAAATTCTTATAAATTTATTTGTATGTATGCATATTTAACCTTCAGCATTTAAACTGGCCATATCCAACCTAAATATTCTAGGATCTGTGTTGAGTAGGCATGCAAAAAATCAAAAAACTGCATTGTCAAAATTTTGAAACTGGGAGATAATGCATCGTTAATTCAAAATTGTGAATAAGAAAGCATTAAATTTAACTCTGAATGCTGAAGTGTTAGAAAGGTTTTCCTCAATAATAGATTTAATTTTCATGTCAGTCATACATCATTATATGTAATCTTCTCTACAAACAAGTCTTAGTTTAAATTACCTAAACCTGCAATAGTTCCAGAAATCATGTCATCTAATGATTGCTGTTGGCTGGTTTTCTAAGCATAATTAGCAGATAGTAATCCACGCATGGAATCTAATGGTTCTGGCTTCTTTTATTATACTTTTAAATATTTTAAAGATTAGTTTTGGTTGATATATTGAGTGTTTTTTTTAATACTTATTGTCATAAAACAGATAAACTTCCATTTATTAGATATAAAACTATACGATCTCTAGATTGAATAGTTTGTGTTTTTGTTTCTGTTCTACTTGTCTAAATCATATTAAGGATATCTTATGTGTGATGTTTGATACTACTAGTTAAGAATAACTGACATTTGAAACTTGTCAATTTACTAGTCTTTTTCTAAATCTAGAATTATAAACTTCCTACAAGTGTTAGTCTAATTTGGTTGAAGGAATAATGATAATGAAACAATATAATTGCTGCATGTTATTACAAAGAATTTTTTGTTTATGGTCGGATTAGTGGTGATTGTCACATATTGTAAATAAATTCATTAAACAAAACATTTATTAAAGGCTACAATTAGTACAATTATTTGTTGTTGTTTTTTTTAATTATTTGATAATGTATTTCAGTTTTAGTAATGTTACAATTTTTTTTTCTTTTATAACACAATCTATTATTTCCATTTGACTGCTTTATCCTGCCATATTATTTATTCTTGATACAATACAAGCCAGATTGTTTTACATGCCCCCTCATCAGATGAAGTTTTATTTCTTTTAGAACCTGATTTTGCAACATCCATTTTGAAAATTATCATTTCTACAATGATTAGCTTTTGTTAATAACTGTGAAACATTTTAGTGGTCCTCTTGTTAGCACAAGCAGAATGTTTATCCAGGGAATGATTTTACAACTAAACAAGTTTCCTGTTATGAAAACATATGACCTTGTGGGCTCAATTCCTGGAACAGGCTGCAAGTTGTGTCCTTGACAAGAACATTTTATTTCATGTTGCTCCAGTTTACTCAGCTGTAAATGAGTGCCAGTCAGGTTCTAGTCTCTCTCTCTCTCCCCCCATTTGTTCACAACTACATAGGTATCTAAAACAATTAGCAAAAGTGCAGTAGTATGACAGCTGACTGTACCCTTCCTATTACTAAACACTCAAAGAAAAGTAGTAGAATCTGCTTTTTAGTCGGATGGATAAACCAGAGCAAGCAGTTAATGTTGATAGTAGCATTATTTTGAGATATTTTCTGTATTCTGTAGATCACACCATAAACCTTACATTCAATGTCTTGAATTAGAGAAAAGATTTTAATTTACTTTTTGATGAATGTTTTCATATTGTCTAAATTTGTACCATTAGCTCAATTGAATTATTTGCCTCAGCTCATTTTATTTTTTAATTATTTTTGTATCCTGTTTGTTTATTTTATAACCCTCTTTTCCCCTAAATCTGTGCCCTTTGCATATAATGATTTACTTTGTTTATCTCCTGTGTCTTATTTCTGTTTATAGGTAACAAAAGCCCATATCCGCTTCAGTACACTTATGTCCCCACTGCTGGAGTACCTACAATACCACAACCTATGCCTACATACATACCAGGTTCTCCATATCCTACTACATACCAGTGTAAGTACAAATTTACCAAATTTGGTAAACTAATTAATCCAACAGTATTTTTAACACTACACATTGTAAATTTCTTCAGTCCATCCTAGCATAAAAAAAAAACCTTATGTTAAACTATTGATTGCGATAATTAACCCTTTTGATACCAACCCGGCTGAAACTGCCTCTGGCTCTTTGTACAAATGTCTTGTTTTCATAAGTTTTGAATTAAAATCTTCCACCAAAACCTTAGTCACAATTTATGTTCCTAACACTAACTTAATGATATCTAAGTTATTTTACTAAATTCTTTGTTATATTTAATGTAATTGAATGAAACACAGCATATCTCAGCAGAAATCTGGTAACAAAAGGGTTAATACGTTTATTTTGTTTTCTTAACATGAGTTTGATGATGGCTTGTAAATTCTAAGTATATTAGAACTTTTGCTTCACAAATGAATTTCTCTTCCTCATTAAATCACAGGATAACACCTACTATCTAATTTGGGGGTTGCAGATTTTAAGTGCTTACTCTAAAAAAGCATAATGTGTTATAAGTGTCCTTGAACTTACTTCTAAATTCAGTAATATACCCTTATGGTTGATGCACTTTTGTATTAAAATTTGTAAGTCTTATAAGTTTTTATTAGATACAAATGAGAACTGCAACAGTCATGTCCTTTCAAATATGTCATTAATGCTCTTGAAAAGCATCAGTCTCACATAATCTTTACTGTTCTACCATGAAAATGTGAGGCCTTACACCAGTGTCTGAAAGAAATTAACAATTTTCTTAAATATTACTTAGAGGAAGAACAACAGAACGCATGACCATTTTCAAGGCTTTGGAGACTAGTAGAATGAAGATACACTCAGACTGGTCCAAATAAATGCTTGCAACACTAGATTCTATGAAAGATATTTAAGAACAGAAATGGTTCATCTGATGGGCTTCTACAATTTTTTTCTAACAGATTTCACTTGCAAGACATTTACCTAAATTAGAGTGCAGAAGGAACAAGCCCAAAACCACACAGTTGTAGATCAATTTTCTTAACCTCAGATCTGTGTCCCTAAATGAATCATGAAAGAACTTGACTGCCAGATGTTTTGAATCCTGTTGGACATCTCCTACTCGTTGCTTGCATGTTTATAAGTTTTACGTGCTGTTAGCAATGCCTAAAGTCACTGACTTCCAGATGAGATTATAAAAGCCATCAACAATCATGTACAAAAACCCCCGTAAGCTTTGTGCAAAGCACAGATTGTCCAATTAAAACCTTTCCAACAACAAGAGTTTTTCCATGTAGTGATTGTAGTAGACTACATCTTGATGCCATCCAAGACAGATCTTACTATCAAGTAAAAGCAATCAAGACATCAGTAGAGCCTCTATCTCTGACCTTAACTATATTGATGACCTTGCCCTCGGAGCTCATCAACTGTGTAGTGCACAAAACTTAATATCCCTTGAATATTTACTGCTGTCAAAGATGGTTTCTTACTATAAAGAAGACTGAATGCATGAGCATCAATGTGGATGAAAGCCATCTGTTAATTTGTTCCAATGATAGAACACAACTTGAAGTCAGTGATTTCAAGCATGTTAGGTTCCACATTGCTAACAACATGTAAGACTTCCCGACATGGAAGCGACAAGTATGAGGTGTCGTAACATGCTTCAAAACATCTGGCATTCAAGTAAGTCAGTCAACAAGCCTGGCCTTCTTCAGGACGTGTTGAGAACTTCTTTATGGAGCTGAAACCTTCGCTATGAAGGAGTTGTCTCATGAGGGTTGAAAACCTCTCAAAGCATGTGCACAAAACCAAAGAGATTTATGGATACACTTTACCCATTTCTACTATTGTTGTTCCATACATAGTAGGTTTTGCTGGCAACTTCTCTCAAACTGAACAAGAGGCCATATCAGATGTTTGTTCTATTTTGGAGACATTCGTATCCTTACAGAGGATGAAGACTACTCAACTGCATTGATGCCATTGGCAGATGCATGTAACATGAAATTGAAAACCTATCCAATATAATGCAGAACAGAGATTCTTGGCACAGCATTATGAAATACATTTCACTTGCAGCTACTTGAAGAAACCAGAATAATAGAGCAAGAGCTTTTTAAACTTAATATTTTGATTGGAAAATAATTAAAGATAGATAAAATATA
The DNA here is from genome assembly GCF_006345805.1 of Octopus sinensis. Classification (NCBI taxonomy): domain Eukaryota; kingdom Metazoa; phylum Mollusca; class Cephalopoda; order Octopoda; family Octopodidae; genus Octopus; species Octopus sinensis. The sequence goes on along the minus strand of NC_043002.1, from coordinate 42,658,384 downwards.
AATTTCACTTATATCTGTTACTCTACTTTTTTCAGAAAATCTATTGAAAATGTTTTATCCCAGTTTTCTAGTTGCTTAATCAAATCGATATACAAAATACTACAATTTAGATTTTTATAGTTATTAATCCTTTAACTGAAATTCTTTGACTAGAACTGTTTTGGATTTTGGTATGATTATATATTTACTTCTATAAATAGGACAGTTTAAAGATGGGATCCGAGTTTAAATATGTTATCCATCTGAATTTCATAATACAAGGTGATATCAAAAAGTTCCCGGACTAGTTAAGTTTAATACAAAATAACTCAACTTTAATACTCTACTTGATTTCGAGCCGGGTCGTCTGCTGCTGGAGAGGACCGACCAGGTAAAGGACCTGGGTATCTTGGTGGATTCCTCCATTTCGCCTTCGGCCCAGTGCATCCATGCTGCCAACAAAGCACGCAGAGTTCTGTTCTTGATTCGACGGTCATTCAGAATGCTCACAGCAGCCATATTCCTACCGCTCTATGTCACGCTGGTGAGACCCATATTGGAGTACGGGATTCAAGCCTCTTCTCCTTATCTCCTCAAAGACATACAGCATCTCGAAAGAGTCCAGAAGCTGGCTACCCGCATGGTTCTTGGTCTCAAGAATTTGTCTTATGAAGAAAGGCTGAAGACGCTCGACCTTTATTCTCTAGGAAAACAACGACGCCGTGGTGATCTCATTCTTGCTCACAACCTCCTAAGCGGAAAGTGTAACCTCTCGAAAGAGTTGTTCTTCACTCCTGCTCCAGAGCCTCGGCTGCGGGGTCACTCCGAAAAGCTCTATCTGTGATGATTTCATCTCAATCGAAGGAGAGGGGCTTTCTCCGCCCAGGTTGCGGATCCGTGGAATAAGCTGCCGGACGAGATGGTGAAGATGCTGACGACTGCTCGGTTCAAAGTCTCCCTTGACCACAAGTGGCCTGAACTCTTTACATGAACACCACCCTGTATATAACTCCATGTCCCCTACATGGCCTTGCTTTTTGAGCCCAAAATTAACTAACTAACTAACTTATTTATCTAAGTTTTAACATCATCTCCTTCAAAATAGTTACCTTGTGTTGCAATACACCAGTTCCAACATTCCTATCACTTTGGAAACCAGCCTGGAAAATGTTTTTATTCATCATCATCATTTAATGTCTGTTGTCCATGCTGGCTTGTGTTGGACAGCTTGACTGCACTGGAAGGCTGCACCAGACTCCAGTCTGATTTGGCATGGTTTTCTACAGCCGGATGCCCTTCCTAACATCAATCACTCCTAGAGTGTAATGGGTGCTTTTACGTGCCAGTTTCTGTGACACTGGTATCTGCCATGACTGATTTTGCTCGGCTTGATGGGTCTTCTTCTCAAGCACGACATAATGCCAAAGGTCTTGGTCGTTCCCTCCACAAGGCCCACTACTTGAAAGGAACTCAGCCACTTTGCCTCCGTCAGGCGCAACATTCAAAAGATGTTCTTTACATGCCACCAGCACGGGTGCACTTGGCTTGACGGGTCCTCTCAAGTACAGCACATCGCCAGAGGTCTCCGCCACAAGTCATTGAAGATCATGCTTCACCACCTCGTCCCATGTCTTCCTGGATCTACCTCTACCACAGGTTTCCTCAAACATGCACACCGACATTGCACATCTAGCGAAGCATATTAGCTTCATTTCTTTCAAGCCTGTGCATGTCCTCAGCTGCCATAGCCCATGTTTCACTGCCATGCAGCATAGCTGTTGGCAACACAGACATCAAACAATCTCCCTTTTACTCTGAGAGAGAGGTCCTTTGTTGCCAGCAAGGTAGGAGATCTCTGAACTTTACCCAGCCTAATCTTATTCTCACCGCTACACTCTTGGAGTATCCACCGCCAGTACTAACTTGGTCACCTAGATAGCGGAAGCTATCTACTACCTTGGAGTCTATTTTCTGTGCATTTTCAGCATTTGTTGTACCTGTGCATCTTCCACATACAAAAGTTTCACTGTTAACCTTCCTCTAACGTTGCTGCACCTTTTATGTGTCCAAAGATTACACTGGATGCATCTTATGGAATTTCTACCTACACCTTTTCTACAGATTGAGCAGGGCCATCTACCTGAAGGGATTTGTAATTTGTCTGCCTTCCTACTTTCTATGACTTTGGTTTTTGCTCAATTTATTCTTGCTTCTATTGAGGACCTTCTGTAATTTGCTCTGGATCTCAACAACACTGTTCAAACTGCAACCTTTGAGCTGCATTTTGACCTCAGGGAAGAGATAGAAGTCTGCAGATGCTAAATCTGGCGAATAGGGTGGGTGCAGAAGCAATACCATGTTGTTTTTGGTGAGAAACTCACAAGTAAGGAAAGCTCAGTTACAGAGTGCATTATCATCGGGAAAATTTTATTTCTTTGTGCTCCACAGATCTGGTTGCCTTCACCAAATGTCCTCTCTCAAACACTTCAAAACATTGCCTCATCACCCCATAAGCTTGCCAAAACATGCTCAATATCTCTGTAGTGGACTTCCAAAGTTTAATGCAAAATTTCACATTGGCTCTTTGTTCCAACTTCCTGTCCATGACAAAATCACAGACTACAACATACATGTGATCACAAAAACACAAATTTCACAACTTGTGAAGTAAACACAGTGATGTCACTCAGCACACTGCATCATGAAGATCACTGCTAGCTCTCACTGCACAAGCAACTGTGTGTTGCTATCTATTGGTGCACTACAGAACTAGCCTGGGGACTTTTTGGATACCACCTTGTACAACTTGTACTGTGAAAGTAATTTTATATAAATTTGATACTAGCCCAGTTCCATGTGTGTACTTCAGAGTTTTTTTGCTTTTCACGAAAAATTCCACTTTTTATACTTTTCCTAACATGGAGCAGATGATGTTACTCCATACATAATGATAGTTTTAGGCATGGCTTGCAACATCTGCACATTTTCAAAGAATCTTTTGGGCACCTTCTGGGATGTTTTTGGGTGATGCTTCTCTCTCTTGAAGCATCTCAAATGATTTTCAGATCTTGGAGGTTTTGGGATTTCAGAATATCAGATAAAGGATTATCAATTGTATTTGCATTTAATTGAGCTTTTGTGTTGCAACTCATTCTAAATAGCTCCAAGGAAACAAGAGGAATTATTTAGCATTAAATATTTAGATAATGTATAGAATAAGTATCTTAGATTAAAAATAGACGGGGTCTACATACATAATCATACAATGATTAAATCTGTATGAAATAATGTGGGGTTTTTTTTATCATGCACAAGGCCAACTTATATAGCAGAAATCTGTCAACTCAATTTCTTTACTAGTATAGTTTTATCCAACCTTTTGAGATATGTAGCTCTCAGTTGTTGAGGCATTTAGGTGAAATCATAACTGATTATTCAACAAAAGGAACAAATTACAAACATGCATATTTAATACCAAATTCATTTATCATATGGATAGACCTCTTTTAGAATGTCTTTGTTGAATAGCGAAGCAGAAGTATGTGGTACATATGTTACTTGGTTACCCTATGAAATTATGTATATTTGTTATTGCAGTCTTCCTTGGGCTCAGTTCCCTTAGTAGGTCTGTCATGAGCCAAAGAACTTATAAGGCAGGAGCTCAACCTGGTTTCCGTGGCTTATAAGTAACTAAGATTACAGTACTTTGCTCACTTAACAAGGTATTGAGTTGTCACAGGGTTAACTTTCCAGCTGTTGCTGAGACTACTTTACAGTTGAGTGGACTGGAGCAACATGAAATAAAGTGTTTTGCTCAAGAACATAACATACTGCCCAGTCCAGGAATCAAAACCATAATCTTACAATCTTGAGTGTAGCACCCTAATCACTAGACCACACATCTTCATGATTTAGTTTTTGCTTTCTATTAAAGCATGCTTCTGCTGTTTCATTGTTGATGCAGTGAAACACTTAAATTTTGTCGTGACAATCTACATTGCCATAACTATGAAATCTATCAAACCCACTTTAGTTATTTCATTGATTTCTCTCAGAAAGACATGAGCATTACTTTTTTCAATCTCCTATAAATATCTGAAGTATCATAGTAGCTGTAGTACATTAAAGTCTATGTTTGATAATTGATTCTAGTCCAATTTTTTTTTTTAAATTGCATTACTAGTGGAGAGTGAAAAACACCTAATAAAGTCTTCTTAGGTGTACACCTTTATGTGAATATTAGGCTTATGAAATTATTATTGTGAAGTATGACTGCAAATTTTATAACAAGAAGCAATTTTTATTCTTCTCCAGGATTTGTCATGTATTTTCACCAGTCTACTTGTTTACACCAGATTTTACATACTGTCAAAGATTGAGTGAGTTTGCATATTGTTGGAGCAAATTTTTACAGCTGGATGTGCTACTTCACTACTAACTGCTTAACCATAGAATGAAAATAGAACTTGTGTCCAGAAGTGCAAACACACAATTCAATGGCTTGGCAGTATATAATGTGGCTAATGATGCTTTTTGGCCCCTTTGCAAATTTGTTTCAACTTATATGGTAGTATAGAGAAGTTAAAACTTCAGCACATAGTGTGTGTGTGTCTGGAAATAAATGATAAAGTGTCTAGTAAACAAAATATACTTTAGCATTATTAAGCATATTTTGTAAGAAAGGTAAAAGCTCATCCAAATAGTATGCTATAAAAATGTCTTAGGAAGTATTATGAATTTATTTGTTTATGTTAGGCAAGAATTTGTTAGGAAAGATTCAGAATAAGTTAATTAAATTGTGCAGTTAAAGAACAACATAATGATACATCATAAAACTACACATCTTTTAACTTGTACATAATTCATTATAACATTATAACATACAGTTTTAGAATTCAGTTGAAGATAGAATTAGCTCTAAGCAGTACATCGTACAAAACATGTTCAACTGTGTTTATGATTTAAGAATTATGAATGTACATTTCTTAGAAACTTTCTTCTATAGAACTCTATTTCTTGAAGCTCTGCAAATTTTATTCCAGTGCCAAAAATTCTATTTCATTCTTTTTTTTTTATGTCTATTAATATATGAGTTTGTTGGTAAAAAGTTTCTTGTGAAATTGTAAGCTTCAATGTTATCTAGAACAAATAGCTTGTGTTGTGAGAAAGAGCCAGGCTATTGTATTTTTCAAATAGTTAAAAGCTTAACAAGTACATTTTATATTTCTTATCAAAAGTAAAATGTTATTGTTTAACGTCCACTTTTCCATGCTTGCTACATGAGTTGGACAGAAATGAGGCCAATTTCTTTACAGCTTCCCTTTCTGCTGCCAACCCATAGCTGTTTCCAAGCAAGATAATATTTACCCATGGCCATGGAAGATTGGAAACGAACAAAATTGCTTATATGACAGTGATGCTTTTTTACAATCCTTACCTGATGTTAAAACAAGGGTACACAAAAATCTACTCACAAGGCTTTGGTCAGTCTGGGCCTTTAGTAAAAGACACATGCCCAAGGTGTCATACCGTGAGACTGAACCCAAGACTACCTGGTTGAGAAGGAAACAAGCTTCTTAGCTACACAGCTACGCCTATACCTATACTCTTTTATAATATTACTTTAGTAAAATCAATATTAGAAGCAATTTTTCTACATTGAATTCCACTGGGACTAACATTGCTTTTTGTGTCACTAGGATCAGTAAAATAAGTATCAGTTATACACTAAGGATTATTCAATTCCCTGATCAGTTCCCTACAAAGTGATCGCTTTGAACCAAGTCCAAACGTTGAGCAAATGAGTTTCTACAGTTTGTGGAGACCATATTAAAAGTTAGAATAAGGCTGAAATGTAATGAAAACTATATTATTTGAATTAATAATCAGTTGTACTTAGTTCAACACCATTCCTTCTTGTTAGAAGAATTTGTATTTTCTGAAACTGCACGTCATGCTTAGTACTAAATACCGTTGGAGTGAAACAAACTATTAATCAAACCAACAACTAGAAAGTTAAAAATAAAAAAAAACCGTTTGAAGAGTTATTCTTCATATGAAAGGTAATCCTTTTTTGAAGATGAGACTAATTATAGATTTGAACTAACGAGAGTAGATGGATTTAAGCAGGTGAGAGAAAGGGGAGATAATGTGTAGGTGCAACAAATTATTCGATTGAGAACCCTTAAAGGTTTGACTAAGCAAACATTGAAATCGTTTTAAATGTGATCACATAAATTCATATGTAAACTTTTTGAATGAGAAAGTAAACAATAAATATGGAATTGCATATTTGAATTGAATTGTGCAAGTGTAGAATTTCATTTAGAAAATAACATCTGAAAAGCTGTAACTTATGCTTTGGTATCATTGTTCTAACTAGATATTTTGAGAAAATATTTCATACTTTTGAAAGTTCACATATATGCAGAACTACAGAAAGTTGTTGAAACAATATATCCTTTTTTTTTTTTTGTTTCCTTGTAGAATCTAACTCTTAGTGAAAAACAATTATTGTAAATAATTTAACTCTTTCTTTTTCAGTGGTACCATCATATGGTTATTATTACAGATATGGCATTCCTGGCCAGGAAGCTCTAGCTCAAGGACTTCCTCCTTCCTACTCACCTGTAAGTTCCAATAATCAACACTTAAAGAATTTTATTTATTGCTACAATCAGTTTGTGATCTTGAAATTTGTAGCAAATAAAATTTAACAAAAAAAAAAGAAATGAAATTTGAGTTGTCTTGGTCTTGTTACAAAATCATTTAGTTATTATTTAATGTTATCCCTTATTGAAAAATTTTTTGCACATTGCATAACAGCTAATTTTCTTTTCTATGCAGTAGCATAATGCTCATTATTTCTTTTGAAATAGTTTCTTGTTGTTTTTTGGGCTTATGTGTGTTCACTCCTACTGCTTTGTTTTGTTTAATCTCTTTCTTCATGCAATTGCTTAGAAAGTTATTTAATATAGTTCTTTTCCATTAATACTTTGCTTTAACATCTGCACTACAAATCCAAGAATTAACCTACCATAAAGCTTATTTGTTATCCTTTTGAATTTTTATCCACATTTCATTGCTATTTGATGATTATTTACTGATGCACAGTGTTCACAGCTTTGCAGCAATATTTTGCATGTTTTCTACATTTATTGGTAAATTCAATCACAATAGCTTTGTGATACTTTTGGCATTTCTTTGCTTGCTCTATCAGCACTATAACATCTGCACTAAGAAAACTTCATACTTGTTACCCAACTGTCACTTTTCACAAAACAAATTCTCTATCTAACCATTAGTTATTTTTGTTTGTTTTGTTTTGTTTCTCTTTTAGTTTTTTTCTTTTTAGGTATTGCTGTTATCTAGCTGTAATTTTTTTACACTTGCTCTGTTTACATAGTGTTTCTTGTTGCTAGATTGGTTAGCTTTTAATAATAGATATGACTTGACAAAACATTTAATGCATGCAAGCATGGAAAATGAATCTGTTGCCAATGACAATAAAGAATTGTGTGGAGGACAGCGTGCGCGTAAAGATCTAAGTTGCAAAGTTATATTTTCACATACACACACACACACACACACACACATGCGCACACTACACAAAATTCTAAAATCTGCTAGTCAATTAACATAGTTATATAATATGCTATATACATGTATATATATACTTTTAGAATGTTTCTGATTGCATGTCACTTCTTGTCTCCAAATTTAACCTTATCTTAAAGAATGAGAAATGACTGCAAATATATAGTAGAACCTGACCTCCTCCTCACTAAAAAAGTATAGATTTGATTTATATTCTTTGTTCATCTTTTTCTTTCTCAATTTTTTTTCCATCTAAATGTATATTGATTTTAATTGTATTCATGTTCATTTTTTAAAATTATTTTACTAGTAATTAAAATTTATATATACGTAGCATTTTATATTATAACAAATACCATGTTAAAATTGCATTTGATTACCTTAATTAAATTCCTGTATTCCCTCTCCCCACTCATTTAAAAAAAAAACTTTTTTTTTTCTCTAGTTTAAAAAATGTTTCTTAATTTCATAAACTTATATTACAAATAAGCACAGTGACTGAATGAAGCAAACTTTACTCTGCCTACACCTATTATATTAATAATCTTTTAAACATGGTAGTCTATCTAGCAATCTGTGAAGCAGACTATGATGGGAGCAGTTTCCATTTTTCTTTCATGGTAGGGTAGGGTACTCAGTATTGAAATGTCCAAACTTGCAAAAGCTACGTCACTTCTGCTTCAATGGAAAATGGTTACGAATAGTAAAAAAAAAAAAAAAAAAGAAAAGAAAAGAAAACTGGCTTAAGACTAATTAGAAGGCTAACTGTTGACCCTGTTTTAATATATTGTTGAAATTTCAGTCTCCAGCATCAACGATCCCCCAGCAGACAATGCTCGTACATGGTGCATATGATGCTGGAGCCCGTTTTGATGGAATTTCTGGCCAAATGATACCTGTAAGTTGCTTGTTGAACAATTTTGTTAATATATAAAATTTGGATTCTGCTGTTACCTGTTGCTATGTTTTTTTTGTTTTTTTTTCGTTTTTTCTCTTTTTTGGGGTTTTTTTCCTGCATGCTTGCATCCTTTCACATTTGGCATCAAGGAATTACTAACAAATATTTCATGTAATTTTTATATTTCATGTGTTTTGCTTAAGCTACATTTAATTTTTTTTTTTTTTTTTACACGTTTTTCTCAAATCAAGGGATTATTTCAAAGTTTTGGTCAATCCTTCCCTCTTTCACTCTGGCAAAAGGTGTGATATAACCACATCATCTTGATCACTTGCGTGTCCGGTTATGATGTGCAGCAATGAACAGTGTGTTTGGGGTTGATCTCAGCTTTACAGCTATAAACTCAGTATTCAATGAAATTTTGACTTGACACGTAAATTATATAGGTACATGTACCTATATATTTTATAGGTACATACACACGTGTGTGTGTATGTATATCTGTAGATAAATAGGTATATTGTATATTTAAACCTATTTATGTACCCATACATACACATCAATATACAAATAATTCAATGTAACATGATGCCCATGCGAGAAAAATGCCATACTTTTGTTGTTAAAGTTTGTTTATAAATAACATTTTGGAGAAAATTAGCTTTGAATAAACCTGTATAGTTTATCTGCAACTAAGTAACCTCTGAATCTCTGTTTTCAACAGAGTTCAGTATATCTTATATTTTCATTATATTCCTTTATGCCAAATGCCGTTTTCATTTTATTCTTTGCATGTAATCATATCTCTGGTCAGAGAGAAGTTCTGATAACTAATTCAGAAGTGCTCTCAGTGCTTTATCATTTTAGCTCACTTTTTTTGTGTTTTCTTTGTTCTGTTTATTGTTTGTTCTTTAAATAACCATTGTAGAATTTGCATGTTACTTTCCAGTGGAAATTCTGAAATTCAATAATCATGTCTTATTTGACAAATAGTGTCTTGTTCTAAGACAAAATTTGTCAGAGTTGTGCATTCAAATTGAACTTCATTATATTACCAATATTTTATTTTATCAAGCCCAGTGGGACAAAAGCGAAATCAACCTACATTGGTGTAAAGTGAACTTAGAACAGTCTGGTACAAAACCAGATAACAAAAACAAATAGGCTGGCTCACTGTAGTATGTAATGACAAAACAACTTTTAATGTTATGCTCATCCCAGCTTGTTTTTTTTTTTTTTCTTTTTTTTTTTTGTCAAATTTTTCCACTTTGTAGATAAGACTTGGTTACTAAACTAAGTAATTGAATATATATATAAAACCATCTAATGCTATCAGCACCATTTTTGAAAACCGCTATCCCACATAATCAAGGAAAACAAACAACATCTTAGAATCCCTTCACACCAGAGAAGCTGCCGTATCAATTGTTGACTTTTGATTCAAATTCTGTGCTGGATTGTCGACCACTTTCTTTGAAATCTAAACAATCAAGAGTCATATGCCTAGTTGTTCCACATGTTCTGCCGCAGGTGCAGCCATTCAATTATGCACAAATACACAGACTACTACTCTGCATGTCACATGACCAACCAGTGCAGGAGTGTTCAGCATTATTCCAGAATAGACTGGATTTAGAATATATTCAGGTTGCCAGTTGTATGTGTATCTCAATATCATAGCTATCTTGTTTGGAATACAAATTTAATAAGCTTACAAGCTATTATTTAACCAATTCATTAAATGTTATGAAATGTGTATGTTTTGATATTTTTTTTTGTAATATTTGCCAGGGTACTAGCTATGCTTTTATATTATTTGATTCATTACAATAATTTGCCTAGACCTGTTAATCAATCACTTGTCTAATGTTACCTTGAATGTCACCATTTTTATCAATTCTTTCTTTGGTTATTCAAAAGGCAATACTTTATTAAAATCTTTTGCCTAGAGTTTGCAATATCATCTCCGAATTTAACTGTAAAAATTCTCCTTATATTCTATCAGGTGTAACTATTAATAAAGGAAGGGCCAAAGGGGAGTTAACTGGTGTTTTTCTAAGAATGTGGTACAAGCCAATCAAGATTTTCTTTAAAGTGCTAATTTTATATAATAATAATAATGAGCCATATTTTGTTTGTAAATTTAACTGCTTATTTTTTATTATCTTCAAGAATATTATTAAATTGTTGTTTTTTTTTAAATTCTTTATGCAAAACCAATTTTTGTGAGGACAAGAATAGGGAGTTGTCATCCTTATTCTTTTACTAGTACCTATTTTATTTGCTCTGGGATTTTAATGCAAAAATGTGAACCATTAAATGTGAAAGTAGTAGTTCTGAGTCTCAAATTGGCAGATGAGATTGTACTGTTCATTTTCTAACTGCATAAGATTTATATGGGATAACTTCTGTTGAGAATTAAAACTAGATCCTCACCTTTTAATTTGCCAAAATTTAAATACTAGTTATAGTCAACTGTTTCAGTGTCTAATATTTTAATGAATATATTTATCATCAACTTGAGAGAATGCAAACCCAAGATAATTTTTGAAATGTTTGCTTGTGAGAAAGATCAATGCACTCATTGTTCCTTGGTGCCTGAAGGAACTAATCTTTGAAAAGATCAGTCTTTTATTTCCTACATATATATATATATATATATATATATATATATATATATAAGAAATGTCTTTTTTATCATTCTTATAATTAAAAAAAAAAACCCTCTAAGAAACACTCAATGTACTTCACCCTCTTTATGTCAATTATAATATGCTAATTTCTTTTTGTTTTTCTCTGCCATTTCAGCCCCCTCCACCTGGTTATGCTCCGAATGCAACGCAAATGGCCGCCATGCAGGGGCAAAATGTTATCCTCACACAACGAAAGAACGATTTCCTGACTGGTGGATCTGGAGCTGGCTACACTTGGTACTAAAATGATGATACTGTTCTATGAAAGGTTGCTGATTTTGAGGGAATGAATCTAGCTTACGTCGGCTTTTCTGGTCCAAACGTTACATTTTTGATTCACTGCTGATCTTTCAGCTGCAGCATCCATTTTGTCCAAATCCATCCTCTTTCCCTTTAAAATCAATAACTCAATGCCTTGAATGATTGCTAGATACTCACATTGTATGCTATACCTGCCACATTCTAATCTTTCATCTTGTGGACTTTAATCATTTCAAAGGGGTAGCTACAGGTTTTTAACATGGGTGGAGATTTATAATCATTTCTTAGTCTTCTTTTCGTCTTATTTCTTTTCTTATTCTATCCTCTTTTTTTTCTTTTACCCTATATTTTACCTTTCTCTTTGTTTTCTTCTTCATTCTCTCTCTTATCCTCTTTTGCTTTCCTTTTTCTTATTCTTTTCTTTCAATTCTTTGTTGTTTTTTTTTTCTATTTTTCCTACTTTTGTCACATTTCCACCCTGTAACACTTTCTCCCTGAAATATCTTTCTACTTGGCTGCCACTGTATTAGAAGTCAAGTAGAAGCCAGCACTTAATTCCTTCTCCACTCCTTATATAATTTAAAAAATAAACACACACACACACACCACACCACATTGTACACACACCACAGTACTACACACAACACACACACACACACACACTCATTACCTGAGATTGTATAAACTTAACCCTTCTTGTGAGCATGTTAACATGAATGAATCTTGATGTGTGTATGTTTAAAAGTTCGTTTTGATTTCATTAGGACTAATTCCTGCACACTGACCTTCCATAATATTTCATTTCAAAGAATAATACTTCGACTATAGGCAGTGGTTGGATTAGAAGTGTATTTTAATATATAACCAACAATTTAGTGGAAATTCTTGCTTTTTCAAGGCAGCACTTGGATTTCAGGTGTTTTCATCAGTTAAGAGGTAAATCTGAAATTCTTTTGACAAAGACAAACTTTTAAATACTTTTTTACCCAGACCTCTAGATCTGGCTACTTGTATAGTAGACTCAGCTTGAGCATGAATGAAATGGAGGTTAGTCTTCTGGACTTTCTTACCTTGTTTCTTTGATGTCTTTAAACCGATCCTTATGATCTTAGTTCTACCAGTGAATCCATGTTATTTGGGTTTTTTTTTTTTTTCATTTTTATTTTTTGTGTTAAATTCTTTCATTTCATACACACAGACACACTCGCACTCCACACACACACACACACACACACATATTCTCTCTTCCTCCCGCTCTCTCTCTCTCCCCCTCTCTCTCTCTCACACACATTAATTCTTCTAACATTCTAATTTTAGGATAATTGTAAAGTCTTTTTTTTTTCCTCTTAACAATTATTAGTTTAGTTACCTCATTGATATTATTTTAATCACAGAAAAACAAAATGTCTTAATGGAATAGATATACTAAAACACCATTTCACTTATATATATTTAGATATAATTAAATCTTAGATTTGTCTAGGGTTACAAAACTTCAAAATCTTTGGGTTTTCTCTTTTATTTATTTTCAGATGGGGGTTTCTTTAATCATTACAGTTAAAATCCTGATTTCGTTTAATATTGTCATTTTTATTTTCATCTTTCTGTCAGAAATAGGTCATTTCAAGAAATACCACATTACCGCATTGAGGATATTGTTTATAAAATTTGCTTTGCTGAAATAGCATTCTGTGGAATAAAATAGATTCATAAAACTTTTTACACTTACACCCCACCCCCCTCCATTCCAAACATATTGCAGTAAATTTGAAAGCTTTTATTGAAACAGTTTTCTGTAAATTTCTATTGTCAGATGACAAAGGGTTAAATCAGGGCTTCTTCTTGGCAATATTTTGAAACATAAGTTTCTTTTCATTAAAGAATTTCTCACTGATACCATCTATCAGATTTTTTTTTTACTCTAGTAATACTTGCAAAACATGAAATTGATATAGTTACAAATCTCTTTCTCAAAGAACATTTTGTTTTTCTAACATTGTTGCTGCTTTTTAAGCACTAATATAAATAATTTCTATAATTTAACAGTTTCATTTTGTTTAATAACCTGGTTGCAGATGTTTCTTCTGTATAACACCCTGAAGTTAGACCCCCTTCCCCACTTCATGTATTAGTCATGATTCTTTACATAGTATTTACCACTTTTGATATAGAAAATATATTTTTTAGCTTACGGATGTTTTCGAAACAAGAATGATTTAGCGTTCATCACACTGTTGAAGAATTGTGCTTTCATTAGATTCTTGTTTTTAATTCTTCCAATCTAGTTTTACTTTTCTTTCTCATAATTATTACTAAAAGTACATTTTATGCATCGTTATGTCCAACTTTGTGATGATTATATATGTATTTCTGTTTTATCCCTTTTTTTTTTTATAACTTAAGTTTTTAAATGTTGACCCAATAGAATCTTTTATAAATGAATTTAAAAGAAAACGTTAAATCTTTTTCCATGTAATTTTCATTTTAAAGAATTATGAAAAATAACCCCTATCAGAAATTACATCTTTGAAATATGCAAATAAAATCTGATTCTCTTTCATGAAAATTGTCCAAAATTTGCTTGCTTTTAATTAATTCTTTTGAATATTTGAATTCTGTAAAGAACTAGTATCAAGAAAAGTGGAAGGCCCTTTATTTTTTCTCTCCTATTTGTTTTAGTTATGAAGTTATTTTTTTTTATTAAGTAAACAGTGACTTATAGTCAAAAATCCGAACTGTTTTCACCTCTATCTGTGATCTAATAACAGCTCCGTTACTTGTGCAGAAACCAAATTTTTTTTTCTACTTCTTATATATTTTAATTATCCTTCTTACAGAATAAAAATATTCTATAGATTGTTAGAAACAAACTGCTTCATTTACTTCAAAAAAGTATATCCAGATGGGAATGTTTCTGTTTTCTTCCCTATAATTGACACTTTTGATTACATATAGATCATTATACAAACTCTTCTGTCTGGGACCATGCAGTGAATTAGACACACACACACACTTTCTTTTTCTCTCTCTCCCTCTCTCTTTCTCTTTCTCTCTCACTCACACACACACACACAGTTTTAAATGTTGTAATTTTTTATTCATTAAATATGCAGTTCCTCATCAGAAAGTTACAATAATCACTCTCTTAATCTGCAAAGACTTCTTTATTTTTGGTTGAATGTTTTTTGTTTAATTCTTATCTCATTTACTGAATATCAAGATCAACCACAGTTAGTAAGTTTCCTTATTCTGTAATTCTATATTTTAGTTTATCTTTCCATGTTACAATTTTTATATATCTGGTTCCTTACATTTGGTTTTTGAATATTAGACAAAAGACCCTCATAATTTAGATCTTAATTGTTGTTTTTCGAAACTTCCAAGTTATTTAGAATCTGGAATCATTATTATTGCTGCTTTTCATGAAAAGTCCTTAGATACAATTATAAAGTAAAGTTTTTCTTCAAATTTTTCTCTTGAAAAAAAAAAAAAAACTTCTTTCAGAAACAATCTCTATCCAGCAATTATTTTTTTTTTATGATACTAGTATTCAAAAACTATAGAATACTTTTAATAACTGCTGTTATAAGAAAAAAATTACAAAACTGTTATATCAGAAGATGATGTAGCAATTCTGCTCATCATTTGGCTGATTTTATTTGTATTTGCAAGTGAGTTGCTTTTGGATATTACACAAGCTGTGTATTTCTCTTCCTCTCTAAGTACTTTACTTCTATAGGAAAATCGAATCAACTGTTTCTATTTGAAAAAGTAAAGTAAAGAAAAATAAAGAAGAAACAAATGGATTCAGATGTCCTATTAGCTGTTCTCTTTCTCTCTCTTTCAAAGATGTATGCACCATAACACATACATCTACATACACACACAAACATACACATCATAGTTAGAAAACCTCTAACAAACCCTGCCATATGAAATAACTGTGTGAACTGCCAATTCCCTGCTGTTAATAATATTAATATAACTGATCGCAAATGTCATCATTTAACATTATATAAGAAAAGATGATTTTTTTTTTCCCCTCCCCTTTTTATTTTTCTTCTTTTTAATCTAAATTGAATTGGGTACTGCTCTTGAAAGCAAGACATCCCAGAATCGTACATGAGTAAGTACTCTTGAATATGACTTTTTGGTCATGCTTTTAACACTAATAAAACTATTCCACTGAAACACTTTTTATTCTTTCATTTTTTTTTTCTTTAATAGATATTTGTGTGGCAGCATAGGCACCAGCATGGCTGTGTGGTAAGAAGTTTGCTTCCCAACCACATAGTTCCAAGTTCAGTCCCACTATGTGACACCTTGGGCGGATGACTTGTGAGTGAATTTGGTTGATGAAAACTGAAAGAAGCCCATCAATGTGTGTCTGTGCTTCTCTGTGTTTGTCCCCTGCCACTCCTTGACAACCAGTGTTGGTTTGCTTACATCCTTGTAATATAGCAGTTCAGCATAAGAGACTGCTAGAATAAGTACTAGGTTTAAAAATAAGTCTCCTGGGTCAGTTTGATTAAAACCCTTCAAGCCATGGTCGTGAAACAAATGAAAAGCAAAACAGCATACCTGAAATAAGGAAACAGTACACATTTTTGATTTTATAGATATATATTAGAAGAAATGAGGTACTCAGAAATTCGGATGGTTTTATATTTACAGATATTTATTTGTATATTTCATGTTTTTATACATCATATAACTTAGATCATGTATTAGCGCTTTCTCCCATTCTAGTGGGGTTTTCAAATGGAACTAAGTTCGTGTGTAAAAAGTTTTGACCATTTTATAGTGTTATTGAATGTGTAGTGGTCCAGCAGAACAAAAAAAAAAATTTTTTTCTTCTTCCCTCTCTCTTCTCCTCTTTTTCTTTAATACAAAAACACACACACACACGCTCTCTCACTTTCTCCTCATCCATCACCCTCTTGTACTGTCTTATATCCCTCCCCACCACTACACACTCAATAATACTATAAAATGGTCAAAACTTTTCACACACGAACTTAGTTCCATTTGAAAACCCCACTAGAATGGGAGAAAGTGCTAATACATGATCTAAGTTATATGATGTATAAAAACATGAAATATACAAATAAATATCTGAAAATATAAAACCATCCGAATTTCTGAGTACCTCATTTCTTCTAATATAAAATACCTGTACATCATCTCCAAACCTTCCAATATATATATGTATATATATATATAATTTTGCTTATGCATTGCAAGACTAATCATCTAGTGTAGAATGACGCATTAGTTGAGTACACAGCAGTAATAAGAAAATGAGATGACAAAGGAATAAACAATCATCTTATGAACTTCATTAGCTTACGGTTGCTATTCAAGGCTCTGATGAAGCTGTGAGGTGTCACTCAGGCATTCAACTATGAGTCCACTACATCTTATAGCAGAAACAGCTGTAAGATAATCATTCATATCATTTATTTCTTTGTCATTTATATATATATATATATATATATATATATATATAAAACGTAGATTTGCTGTTAATGATAATTATTTAACCTGATTTAGTAGAAGGCTAATTTTCATACGAGTCTAGTACACATAATTGAATTTCCCTGAGCTTATTATTGCATATTTCTCTTTCAAATAGTGGAAGAAAAATCAAACTCTGACAGGCTTAATTAAATGTTCTGAGGCCTATATTCACTATGGCAAGTCAGGATTTTTCTGGTCAAAAGTTATGTAACCTTAACTTTAAAAAAAAAAGAAAGAAATGACATCTCTTTTATCTTTTACTTATTTCAGTCATTGGACTGTGACCATGCTGGGGTACCTCCTGGAAGGATTTAGTCAAACAAGTGTACACCAGTACATATTTTTAAGTTTGGTACTTATTCTGTCAATCTCTTTGGCCAAATTATGGGGATGCAATCAAACCAACATTGGTTAAGTTTTGTGGGGGCCAAATGCAGACACACGCACATAACAAACTTCCCTGCAGTTTCCGTCTACCAGATTCACTCACAAGGCATTAGTTTACCTGGTGCTATAGTGAAAGACACACATGACCATGTGGTCACAAAGCAAGAATCTTAACCATGCAGCCATGAAAATCACAGCTTGATTAACATTCTAGTTTGCTTCATTTGTTTTACATTTGTTTTCTTTGCTAGTATATTTTGGACAGGTTCTTATACAATGCTATATATTTACTGCTAGGTGCTCTTCTTGTTACCAATTTGTTCCTGATTTACAGTTTAGGAAGCACTGAACAATGTTCTCTGGGAATGTAAACATGCAACACTTTTTTACTTTGCTCTTCATTCAGATTACCTTTTTTCAAAAAATTACATCTTTCACACATATACACGTTCTTATATAGGCATACATATGACAGACTTCATGTGGTTTCCATCTACTTATTTCATTCACAAGACATTGCTTTGAGTGAGGCAATAGTAGGAAACATTGGTCCAAGGTGCCATACAGTGAGACTGAACCTAAGAACACATAGTTGCAAAGCAAACTTAACTGCCTAGTTATACTGAGCCATATCCATATATATTTTATCTCTCTTTGAAATTAGGGCCTTTTTTCAGCAACCTGAGATTTTCTAACCACTCTTTTTACAAGATGCCAAACAATAGTAGATTACTTATTTAAATATAATAGATTATGAATAAATATGAGGCAGGGTTTGTGTTGTGAGTTACTTAGTGACCTCAGTGGTGCTGGCGCCACATAAAAACCACTCAGTACAATCTCTTAAGTTGTTGGTGTTAGGGATGAAGACATTGGTGCATGTTGCAGACCTTTGGGCTCACCAGCTCCTGTCAAACCATCCAACTATGCCAGCATGGTAAACCCATTAAATGGTGATCATGACAGGTGCAGCATGGTTGTATGGTTTAGAAATTTACCTCCCAACCAAATGGTTTTGAGTTCAGTCCCACTTTGTAGCACTTTGGACAAATAACTTCTTTTATAGCTTTGTGCCAACCAAACCTTTGTAAATGGATTTGGTAAACTGAAACTGAAAGTTTATTCTATATTTATGTTTTAACATCATATGGTGGTTATAAATGAGTGTCACTATCTCTCAGGTAAGAATTGCTATCTGTTTCTAGACTTCCATAAAAAAACATGTCCAGCCATGAAGAAATACTGCCTTGCTTTGAAACAGGTGAAGGTTGGCCACAGGAAGGGCAACCAGCCATAGAAAATTTACCTTAATGAATTCGATCAGACCCATACAAGTATGGAAAGGTGAACATTCAAACAATGATGGTGATGATTTTATATATATATTTACACACACATACACACATTGTGTTGCTAAAATTAGGTTCTGTAGATGTACCTTTTCAGCAACTTGGAATAAGGATTGAACTAATAGAATTTGCTTGCTTATCTCCCAATTTATCTACTTATTGACAACCCATATTGTACTGTAAGTGTGTTCTACATTTTAATAAGTAATTTTTCCATTAGTTTTTCAACATCTTGAGGTAAAATGATAATGTGAATGTGATAGAGTTAAGCAACAAAACTTGTTCAATCCTCATTCAAAGCTACTGAAAAAAAAAAACAATTAGAGCCTAGTTTTACAACCAGACTAAAAGGAAATGATTCTGTATATTCAATTACTCATAAACATCTGTATTCGTACTTCAGCAATGTACAATCTTTTTCAGAAATTAGGCAAAAAAATTTGACATAAACTTCATGGACCATCAAATGTAGATTTACTTTTAATCTCACCATGCAACAGAAGAACAAAACTTACCATGGAACACCAAAACTTTGATGTAGCCCACCAGTGGGCCACTGGAATCATGCTGTACCTAAATGTTTCTGTATATTACTAGCAAGCTCACTTTCTGTGCTGTGTTTAGGAAATGTTTATAGAATTTATTTGCTTTTGGTTGATCTGGAAATGACTAATGAAGAGAAATCAAAACAAATTTTCGACACGGATCTAAACATGAGATTCTTCAGATGACTCTCAGAAGATTGGCAGTGAAAAAGCAGCCTTTCAGTAAGTAAATTAACATCCCTTAAGCTGCAGCATATATTGTGCAGGTTCTATATTCCATACACGTGAAACAATCAAATGCTTAGAAATAAACCACATGTTGATGTAATAGAAATAATGTAACCAAGCACAGACAACATAAGAAATAATACATTATACAAGGGGGTGCTGAAAAGTTCCTGGCTTTAGGCAAAAGAAAATACAGGAAGATCAGTCAATTATGATTTTATTCAACATATTTCCCTTCTCGGATTCACACACTTATTGCAGTGATCCTTCAGTTTTTCTAAGCCTTGTAAAAGAACTCAGGAGATTGGGCCTCTCACCAGGCCTTTCACAACACCCTTAAAGCCAAGAACTTTTCATCATCCCTTATATTTGTTTAATCACTTGTTGAGCAGAGTGACACATGGAGGTGTGCTGGGCCCCATAACCCAGAGCTCCACGGGTTGAAACTACATTCCACAAAAAGATAATATTATGTTTTATATTTATACATTGCATCTGAGTTGTCTACAAATATACCAACCATATGGTGGGTCTAAAGTATATCATGCAAAAGAAATTTATACAAGGTCAAGGGTTCAGCAACTAACCAGGATGTACCGAAACCGTAATAGTATGGTGGATAGAGATAATCTTTGCATTTGGTGTGTGTGTGTGTATACATATATACAGGGTGTGGTAAATAAATTGACGGTCTGAGTTATGCAAAAATGAAAGTAACATCTCATTTTAATATATATTCACCAAACCTACATAAAAATATTTTGAAATACTAAAGAGTAAATTTGTTCAATAAAATTGCCAATGGCTTCAACCACAGCCTCCAGACAACTTTGGAATCTCTTGCAACTCTTCTGGATGGTCTCCTTGTTTAAGTTGGTGAATGATGCCATAATCCTTGCCTTCAGTTCATCTTTGGTGTTACAAGGAGTTTTGTTGGTTTGTTGTTCAACTGCGCCTCGCATAATAATCGAGGGGGTTGCAGTGTGGGGAGTTAGGTGGCCAGATGTTAAGGGTGATGTGATCACAGAAATTATCCGACAGCCATGACTAGGTTATACTGCTTGTGTGGCATGGTGCAGAGTCCTGTTGCCAGACATAGGGTCTTCCAGCAGCTACCCTCTTGCCCCAGGGCAGCACTACCTCCTCCAAGCACTTGATGTAGGCCTCCATGTTGAGTCTGTGGCTGTGTGGGAAGATGAATGGAGGCGTAATGTTGCCATCACTAGTGATCACTCCAAACATCATGATGTTGACTGGATGTTTGGTTTTTATCACTCTTGGTACATGTTTTGGAGACATGGCAAGTCAATGGTTGCTCTGTATGTTCAACTGATCCTGGCAGAAATTTTTTTCATCTGAGAAAAATGAAAGCAAGTTCGGTTGGAAGGGATGCTTGAGTTCAAAAGCTTCATAGCACTGTCTTTTCCCTTGTCCTTGATGGCTTGGTGTAAAAATTGGCACTTTCTCATCTTGTATGAGGAATACCAAATGTCTCATGCACTGCCATGTCCCTGACGTTGGACCTGATTGACTTGGAGGGATCATTGTCAATCATGGCCTGGATCTCACCAACAAATCCAGGTGTTCTTTTCTTATCAGAAGGATCACAGTGAGTTTTCTGAACTGCCATACCTTCGCAATTATCATTAAACTCATCCAACTCTTTCCTAATCTGCAATGTTTATATTGGAGCTTCTAGTGGGAATGCCAAGCAGTACAGCATGTTTCCAAATTTCTAGCAGAGTGAATTGCATCTTGGTGCTGTTTTTCTCACAGATGTTGCCCAACTGACCCTGCTATACTGTGTAGTCAACAAAATCAAAAACAATGCACATGAGCAAAATTAAAAATATAAAATGACGACAATTTACCCAATGCACCCTGTATGTATGTACGTATGTATATATAAGCAGAGCAATATAAACCGAAGACCAAGGGCAATAATCCATACACGTTTTGTAAATTTTATTTTAAGCTTTACAATATGAAGATGATAAGATTGGAATGATTCAATATTATTTAACCTCTTCAAAACTAAAAATATTCAACTCTTCTGAAAAAAAGATTTAAGTTCTATTCCTTTTGCCAGCAAAATTTTTCAGAGAAACTAAACCATAATTCTTTGATAACTGAAGGAATATGGAAATGTCCTACCCAGAAGTAGGATTCTTGCAGCAAATTTCAGATGTCTTGTTAGTCAATACTTCATATATCTCTGCTGGAGAGTAAGTACCACTGAAATAATGGGAGTACCCTACCTTTAGTCATTAACAGAAGAAATCCATCTGCCCTATTAATAAGCCTAACACTTGGTGGAAAACATCAATACCTAATCCATTGCTGTGTTGTCCACCTTTTCCATGGCATTTTGCTCTTTAAAATTTGCAGGTACTATAACACCTATTGGAACTCATTATATTTGATCCTTCCCAAACGTAATGAATATTACATTCCGAAAAACTACTCCATAAATTTTTCTTTTTTAACCTTTATAACTATCAACCAGACTGTGATGTTATTCACTGCCAGTTGTAATGCACTTCCCTGCATTGTAACTTTCCAATATTGCCAACCTGGTGGCTAGATGGGCAAACTGAATTAACCCTGAATGGAATGCCAGTTAATCACAGGGTTACCTGTTTGCAGCAGTGTTGACAGAAGCAACATGAAACGAAGGTGTGAAGGCATGTAGCCTGGTAATTAAGGTGTTGCACTCATGATCACAAGATTATGGTTTCAATTACCAGACAGGTTGTTCAAGAACACCGTCTGGTAATCGAAACCATAATCTTGTGATCATGAGTGCAACACCTTAATTACCAGGCTACATGCCTTCACACCTTTTACAATATTTCCAAGGTCGAAATTGATATTGGTTTCAAAATTTGGCACAAGGTCAGCAGTTTAGGGGGAGTGAGTAAGTTAATTACCTGCACCCCAGTACTCAACTGGTCCTTATTTTATTGACCCCCAAAAAAGATGAACCCAGAATGTAAAGATGGACTAAATGCCATTTAGTATTTCACCCTGCATGCTAACAACTCTGCCAGCTTGCCTCCTTAAGGTACATATTAATATTACTAATCACAGTAAGGTGGGAGCTGGTAGAATCATTAGGATGCCAAGCAGAATACTTAGCAGCATTTCATCCGCAAATTTGATTATGCTGAGGTTGATATTGCCTTTCATCCTTTCAAAGTTGATAAAATAAATACCAGTGAGAACTGGGGGTTCAATGAAATCGACTCCTTCCCCATCCTCACCACCACCACCAAATTTCTGGCCTTGTACCAAAATTTGAAATTAATATTACAAATCACAGTGAATTAGATTAACTTCAAAAGTGAATTTTCATATCTACAATACTGCTTATTAGGTGTCTATGAATTTGGGAAACTCCATCTGCTAATCAGCATAGCATTCAACTGCTATGCAAAAAAACTTCACGTTCATTACCTGCAGCTTATGCTGTGTTGCGTCTATAGCCATGAAACATATATCTTTACTGGCCTGATCTGTCTAGGTATCATTGGGTGACAAGCTTGCAACTGCAGGCAGCATCTGACCTGTGTGACATAATTTTGTTCAAATTAATAGTATGTTCCTGTCAAGCTGACTTGCTTTTCTTGGATGAAACTTTCAGGTTAGTAGTTAAGATACATTCACACTGAACATGAAAATTTTCAAGTATTTTTCTCTGAGTTCTAAGTTGTGTGTGTGTATACCTGTTAACCTTTTAGCATCCATATTACTCTGTCAAATGTAATGCTTATTTAATCTCGTTGTTTTAAATTACTCTCACATTATCTCATAGCTTTGACATTTCAGTGATGTGATTGTTTAATTTTAGAATGATATTGCAAGGTAGGCGTGAAAGGCCAGATCTGGGCGATTTGGGTATAGAACAGGTTGACTATTTTGGCCAGATATGGCTAATTTAAATGCTTAAGGCAACCAACATATTCATTCCACTCATTGCATTCTTCTAGTCTTTGCCTAAATAAGAGAATATGAAGTGAGCACCATCACTTTTTATTGAACTCATTGAAGGCTAAAATATTAAGATATAAAAACTGGTTTATTGGTATTTTTTCAGCACTAGGGTAAGGAAGAATAATTTCATTATTATTATTATTCTGCATCAACTGCCAGATACTCTTCATCATGGGTAATATTGTTAAAATGTAAAGAATTCATATCTGCTCCTGTATATCCAACATTAACTTGTAGTTCCACACCACAATATTAGGGTATGACTTCAATTCATAATTCATGAAATATATAGGTGTTAGGAAGGGCATCCAACCATAGAAACCATGCCAAATCAGACTGGAACTTGGTGCAGCTTCCCCACTTGCCAGTTCCAATCAAATCGTTTAACACATGCCAGCATAGAAAGCAGATACTAAATGATGATGGTGATATATATATATATATATAGTATTTTTTGTCTTCTATCATTAGCGATATAGGTACTCATGTAGTACCCTTGTGTATATATGTACATATCTAATATTGTATGTATATATTTTATTAAGTTGCCTGTATGGCTGATAATTCGCTTACCACTTGTGATGGTATTTTAATAATACCATCCCTATATATATATATATATATATATTATTCTTTAACAAGAATAGTAATGACTTTGAAGTTCAGCCTGCTAAGATATTGTCAGACTGTGGTATTTGGCAATGGCTTATCAGGCAAAAACTTTGAAGTCGCTGTCAATCCTTCAGTTTTATGTAAAATTGTTTTGTATTAAAACTTGACATAAAAACAAACATTAATATAATATATTAACCAATCATTATTGCTGTATATGTAGCTGAAAACTAAGATGTCATCTGCAGGTAACATGTTCATAGAGAAAGCTATCCAATTTTCATCAAATTTTTGTCTAAATGCATGCCATTCATTTGGTGAAAATTCATTAATCTATTTAATAATCACAGCTGAAAATGGTTTGTTGATTTCATAACAAAGTGGCTGAAATAGATTGCAGAAATAGTGAAATTCCCACCTAGACCAATGATTCACAACCATTTTTTACCTATGGACCCTTCAATTGCAATTTTATTTTGGTGAGCCACCATAGCTATTCAGTGTCTAAAAGCTAGTTTTTTTTCTCATATTCACTTGTATAGGTTTTGCAATAGTACTCTCTGAGAGAACAAGTTTCAGTTGCCAGAAACATGTTAAACATTAGAAAAAGAAATCGAGCTGTTTCTTGCAAGAAACACATCTAAAGGAAATATTGTTTTTGTTTTCTTTTCATGGGCCCTTAAAATACTACTGTAGATCCCCAGTTTACTACTTTGCTTGCATGGACCACAAAAATTCTCATATGGATTCCTATTAAGGACCACTTACCTAGACTTGACAATGTTGAGAATTATTTTTCCTGATGTTCATGGTTGTTTATGCAACCATCTGATGAATCATCACCTCGGCCCATAGTGAATATAATTTATGTAATTAAGATAACATAAATTTATTTCTTTGTGTTACACATCTTTTTGCTGAAAGCTTAAAGAAAAAACATTAGGATAATATATATATATATACTTTCTTTCAAAATTAACTGAAGCTAGCATAGTTATGTAGATTATACTACAAGATATTATCTACGTGATGCATGTGTTGAGGTTAATGTCAGTCTTGATTGAACAGAATTGTGATCAAAGAAGTTCCTACTGTGGCCATCTCATTTTTCTCAAAATCTAATTCCAATACATCCATATTTAAGATGATAAGGTATTATTTGGGGGAGATTTAACTACTATTTCTTAATTAGTAATGGATGTGTTAGTGGTTGTGATCATGTTGATACTAAGTGCAATAAATTAGAATAGCTTTTCTGTATACATGAAATACCTGATAACTTGAAGTGATCAGGTTTTATGTGATAAGAGACACTGAGAAATAATTGTATCCAACAGTTAAGCCATATGTTTGTATCATGTTACTAAGTGACTATGTAAGTAGAGAAACATTTCCTGTAGTGTGTTGGCTACTAATCTGAAATCAAAAATTCAAGAGAAATTTAGAAAGATATTTTACAGTAAACAAACTAGTTGACATTGGTTGTAATATCTTATACAATTTGAAAGATTATGATTGTGTTATCTCAATCAAGTTAGTCCAATGCAGTACTGCACACTATTCAATCATTTCTTCAAGTATTTATTGACTTTTAAAGAACAATATTTACTAATAAACAATTTTTAAATACTCTACTGGTTTCACAGAGTTAAACAATACTAGCCTCAAAAATTTTGAACTGCTGATCAAATAGTCAACAATAATTCATACCCTAACATTGTGCTGTGTCCATGATCTGAACAACTTAAATCCTGCTGGAGATAATCACCTTGCTGTAAAGAGCTGCACAGCTCCCTGCAAAGAACATGAACATTGCACCATTATTAAGAGGTTTTTCAACTTACAGCATTTTTGCCTGTGCAGCACCTTGGACAAGTGTCTTCTATGTTGCACTCCATGTTCCATACTGGCATGGGTTGGATGATTTGACAGGATCTGATGGGTCCAAGGACTGATTCATGCCCCTTTGTCTGCTTTAGTATGAATACTATGGCTGGATGCCTTTCCTAACACCAACCACTTTACAACATGTACTGGGTGCATTTTTCATGCTATCTGCACTAGTGAAGTAGAAATACAGCTCATACAAGACTATGAATACAATAGTTGGTGGTTATGCTGGGAGATGATATGTTAAAGTATAATGGAAGGGAGAAGCAGGTTACATACTGTGCAAGGGTTATATAACTACTCATATTTAAAAGACAGTGTTTGATGGATTGAGTAGAGCTGGAAATAGAATAATGGTAATGAAGTGGCAGCTCAAGGTACTTGGTGAATAGGAAAGGAGACATGAAGTATGAGTAGGTGTTGCAGGAGTATACAGAGAAGAGAGATGGGTGAATGGGGACGATTTATAAATCCTACCAAAACAAACTTGACAAAATAACAGCCTTAATCAAATTAACAGATAAATCGATAATGGATTAAGAAATTTAAAAAAAATCAACACACAAGAAATATAAGTACCATGCCTTAAAGCAACCAATAAAGAAGCAGGAAAATTTCAGCCAATCAGCTAAATGTAAACCAATGAACGAGCACAAGAGACCACACTAATAAATATAAACATACACCCAAAAACCAAGTTATGATAGTCCTGGTCTGAAGATTGCAGTGGTGTGAAACCTGTGTGACAAGATATGCATTTAGCTTCAATAAACAATATAAATAAAATATACATGCGTATGAGAATGTTTACATTCTTTGATCAAATGAGCCACAGTTGATGCTCTCCAGTATCATTTCCCAGCCAACAAATTATTTGTAGCTTTGTGCTTTTGAAAATGTGTGGAGTGAAAAACTCACTTGAGAAACAAGACTTAGCAGTAGGAAGGAGTGTAAAGCATTTCTTTCACAATATGCATTCATCTGAGCTATACAAACATAGGAAATCATCAAAAAATGAACCAGAGAATCAGGAAATGGTAACTAGAAGTTACACTAGAAATTTGGGCTTGAGTTCTGAATTGTCTCAATCAAAATTTATTATTGAATCAAGATACAGTTTCTGTTTCTGACTACTGCAAATATTGGCTGGTGAGCAACAGCTTATTGCAAATTATATATATATATACAGGATATGATAGGTAAATTGTCATCATTTTATATATTTAATTTTATGCTTGTGCATTGTTTGTTTTTGATTCTCTTGACTACACAGTATAGTAGGGTTAGTTGGGCACCATCTGCGAGAAAAACAGCACCAAGACACAATTCCTCCTGCCAGAAATTTGGAAACATGCTGTACCACTTGCTATTCACACTGGAAGCTCCTATACAAACATTTCAGAGTATTTGAGTGTCAATCTGAGGACAGTGCATGTACAAAGAGTGATAAAAATAAAACATTCAGTCAACATCATGGTGTTTGGAGTGATCACTAGTAATGACAACTTTATGCTTCCATTCATTTTCACACATGGCCTCAGACTCAACATGGAGGCCTACATCAAGTGCCTGGAGGAGGTATTGCTGCCCTGGGTCAAGAAGGTGACTGCTGGAAGACCCTATGTCTGGTAACAGGACTCTGCACCATGCCATACAAGTAGGAGAGCCCAGTCATGGCTGTCAGGCAATTTCTGTGACCACATCACACCTAACTCCCCACACTGCAACCTCCTTTGATTATTATTTGTAGGGCACAGTTGAGCAAGAAACCAACGAAACTCCTTGTAACACCAAAGATGAACTGAAGGCAGGGATTATGGATCATTCACCAACTTAGACAAGAAGATCATCCAAAAGCATTGCAAGAAACTCCAAAGTTGTCTGGAGGCTGTGATTGAAGCCAATGGTGATTTTATTGAATGAATTTACTCTTTAGTATTTCAAGATATTTTTATGTAATTTTGGTGAATATGTCTCTTAAAATGAGATGTCAGTGTTATTTTCATTTTTGTGTAATTTAGACAATAGTTTATTCACCACACCTTGTGTATGTTCATTATTTACATTTGATGAATATTTGTTCGAAATTTTCCCAAGACACCTGGTGAAGGCTGGAGGGTATATCAGCCAAAATGTGTCAACAACAAAGAAGATGAGGACAAATATCCGTCAAATGTAAATAATGTACATAATTCCTCATCTCTTAAATATAGAACAGTATTACCCTGTGTATATATATAATATATATTTGTAATGGTTTTTCTTCAAAGAAGGAAGTTATCTACTGGTTTAAGACATAACTCAGTCTTGTACTTTCACGATTTTGTTAAGCACCTCCTAAACCAAGTGGTTACATTAAATTGGATGTCAGATTAGGTCTACTGTGCATGAACAGAAATGCTTCTAACAGTCTTCTACTGATTTTGTCTGGCAAATTTAACATTGCTTTGGTTGACCTTTATCTATGATGCTTTAGAATAGGATTGAACCTGAATCTATGTAAATGCATAGCAAACTTTGTAACAATGGTCAAGTGGTGACCATAAAAAGGAAAAAGAATTGAATATAAAACTCCTGATATCTATTAAGCATTAAATTCATCCTTGATGTCTTGGTTATAATAGGAACCCCTTTTGAAACATATCCATACCAGCTCTCTTAGATAATATCTTTTTAATAAAGAGAATAAATAGGGATTAACCAATAGCTATTCTTAATATCAGTTGATAGCTAATCTTGAAAAGAAATAAGGCAACATTTGGAACCCAAGGAAATGGTGTTGATTTGTGTTGTCAGCAATTACCATATTTTACAGTATACAAGTCAACAAAGGATATAGTGTAAACATTCAACCATTGTCACAATTTTTCCAAATTCTGCAATGTTTCACATGGTATTTTTGATTCTCCAAAATTGGCTTGATGTATAAATGAACCTACTTTTTCAGGCAGTAATTTTTTAACTGAAAAATTCAATTTGTATTCCAGAAAATACAGTAGTCAGTAGGAAAATTCATGGAAGAATTTGATAAGCCCATTGAAGAGCTTGATATTTCAGGCTGTTGCCCTTCATCAAATAATTAAGTGGTATTGTCATTTGATTTAGGGAAAGATAACTGGGAAGAAATAAACATAACAATCACATCACAGTAAAACCATTTAGGTCAGTAATGGTATTCTAAAGTCTCTGATACTATATTATATGGCACAGTCTAATGGAGATACATATTTAAAAAGATTTGATTACAATAGTAATCTATTGCATGCCCTTGCCAGCTCAGTCTCTTCTCTTACATCTAATTCCTCTTATACCTGCATTTGTCTTCTCTCAGCTTGCTTGTGGTCCATTGCTCATGCACATAAACATTATATGCATGGTCACATCATTTCTTTCCAGTCTTCACACATCCTTTATATTCAATACCGATGTTTTACTACCACACATCATTTCACTTTATATGCAAATACCACGCAAGCTATTTTTTTTTTTAGAGGGAAAATTTTATTGCTAGCAGAGTTAATAGCTTCCCAAACTTTTCCCATCCACTTCTTTCTCTGGTCATCATGCTTTCAGACCATCCATTTCTATTGCTAACTGGGTCATTTACATAGCAGAAGCTATCAACTATGTCTAAAGAACCTTCTGAATATTTGGAAGAATTTATTTCAATGTAGCTCTTACTGTTAACTACAGTTTTCATTCACAAAGTAAGGCTGGGAGTGTTTCTCTGATGCTACAACACCTCTTGTGTACCCATATTTTACACTAGATATACTATTAGGAATTCTTACCAACTACTTCTCAGTAAATTATTCATGTCCACTTTCCAGATGTCAGCAAGATCCTGTTAAAATTTTCGTCTTTGCTAGCTCTACTCTGGGGCCCTTCAATGGGCTTCCTCACAGCTTTCGTCTACCAAGTTTCAGTTACAAAATATTGGTCAAAGCAAGGCTGTGGTAGAAAACACATGTCCTATGTGCTATTTAGTGGAATCAGACCAAGAACCACATGATTACCATGTGAACTTACACCAGTAATTTTTGTATCCACTTTTCCATTCTGACATGGATTGGGCAGAAGTGTTTCACCATTTAGGTTCTTTCATCATCATTTTTGTGATCAGATTTCATTTCTTCCCATGTCTTTGAGCTTCCTCTTCTGCAGGCTCCTTTATTTTGCATCATTTGACACTTTTTTCTCAACTACCATTCTTTGTATGCATCACATTTCTATACAAGCCCAGTTTTCTTTCCATAGTCACTATAATTGATAGCCCAAATTCTTAGTTTTTCTCTTGGTTTCTCTGTTCTTCATTGTTCAATAATGTTGACATTAAACATTTTGCAGAGAATGGTCATCTCATTTTTCAATTTTACTCTATTCCTACATTAGGTGCTCAGGTGCTAACTAGCAATTTCACACTTTGCACCCAGTTGTCATACAACCTGCCCTTTTCCTCAATGAGAAATGCCCTTTGTATACATTTGAGATGATAATTCCCTGCACTTTTTCCAGCTGCAGTGGTTTGCAATAAAATACTTAAAAAACACTATACAAAGAACATTTGGCAACCAGGTCAGTGCGTTATATGAATTTCAGTTCTGTAACCTCTCATCCTTGCTATGAGTAAGTTGTATAACTAGTAAATTTATGAATATTTATACTTTCCCATGGTTTAATCAAGTTCTTTTTGTCAACATCCTATAACATGCTGCAAAGTCACAAATATCAATATTGAAATTTTGTTGTGTGGGAACAATATAGTAGTTTAATCAATGCAATAAACAAAATGGATTCCAGCTCAGCTGTGACCATTCTTTGTAGAACTATCTAAGTGTAGAATTTCTTTTGTTACATTTAGGAGTGAATTAAGACAGGGTATTTAAGAGAAATTTGGCTGCATTTTCTAGCAATTCAAGCAATCATGTAAAGGCTCCCTTTGTCCTGTATTAAGTAGAATTGGTCAAACAGTTATCAGCATTGTCTCATTATTTAATGACCACTCCCAATGTACCAGCCAGTAGACTAGAACCTAAGAACTTTTGGTTGGGAACTATACTTCTTAACTACACATTCATGACTGTGATTAATGTAGTAAACATGAATGGAAAATACATGTAGTGTCACTAACTGCCAATTATCAGTATTGCTATTTTCAGTAATAATATTAATAGTTATATATATATATATATATTAGTAATGGTGTGACAACAAAAGGATGAATGAGACCTCGATATTATGTAAATAAGAGGAATTTATCTGTAATATATGCGACAATTATTCAGTTGCCATAATAAAACTCCGAGTTTTGGATGTCGTTATTAAGACAATCAAAAAATGCTATGAAAATGACCGTTAAACAAAGGGAAATTACTATGTAAATGACCATTATTAAGACAAACAAAAGAGCTATTAGAATGACTGTTAAATAAAAGAAAAAAACCGAAGGGGAGAAAGTAAAAAACACTCATAGATTTCTCGTATGCTTGCATGTACATACACACATATATATATATATATATATACACGTATATAAATATACATACCTGTGTTTATATACATGTATATATATGTATACACGTGTTTATATACGTGTGTGTGTAAATGCAAAAGATGTCACCCAAGAGTAACGTCCCTTGATTCATTGTTTTAGTCACGTGAATTTGTGAGAATCTCTGAGATTTAAGTGAAGCTGTGTTTTCCAAAATGGAGATGAACATCTTTCTCCGTGTGAATGGCTTGAAAAATTATTAAGACACCAAGATATTTTCTTACTTTTCTTGAAACTAATGGTAGCCTTAATACACAAATAAAGAAATTATATCCAACAATGCAATATTGAACACTCATTTTCATCATTCAATATTTATGTATATATATATTATATATATATATATATGTCTCATGGCGGCAGTTCCATCAGATGATGTCAGTTGGTCATCTTCGAACCGAAGGACGAACATTATTATATATATATATATATATATATATATATATGGGTGTGTGTATGCATGTATGTATATATATATATAAGATAAAGTATTATTACTATTATTTAAAATAATAATAATAAAGTGGCCAGCAAGCTTAACCTAAAGAGGTAAAATATACAAATAAATTAAGGTACCAGAATACCACTTGCTACAAATAGGAGTTAACACTCCAAAGCCACAAATTTCTCACTATTAAGCTTACTCTATTTATCTTTTAGGCAAGGCGATGAAGATTGATTCCAGCATTGCTTTAGGATCATCCCTTGAGTTGTATACATGGTTCGCTATCTCTGTTAATTTTTCTACTCCAAAACTCCCCAAAGCATTTACTAGTTCAAACGCAGTGTCATTTTCCGTCGCTTTTCCACTTTTCATCTTGTCCATAGCCTTCTTGATTTCAGCTGCTGTAATCATATGGCCATCCATCGGCTTTGCTTGTCTCTGGTTTTTCTTTTCTTCCGTCATCAGCGTAGAGACCTTTGATGTAATTGGTCCACCTTTTCTTGACTGTCTCATCATCCATCAGAATTATGCCATCTTTGTCTTTAAAAAATCTGTCAGATTTTTCTTCCTCTTAAATGAAGCCTGTCTAAATTTTCCATGTACCATCTGTGCATCTTTCTTCTCCAGCTCTTTAATCTCTTCACAACACCCCTCCAGATATTCTTCCTAAAAAGTCTGGAACAATCAAGTGCAAAAATCACAGAACGATAAGCCTAATGAGTCATGTAACAAAGATTATTTTGAGAGTGGAGTTGAATCGAGTGAAAGTTACTATTAGAGGAAATCTATCAGATGAACAGTTCAGCTATCGAACAGAAAAGGGGACGAGAAATGCAATTCTCTGCTTGAGGATTTTGATGGAAAAGTGTAAAGAGAATCAAAAAGATTTGTACATCTGTTTTATTGACTATGTGAAGGCGTTTGACTGTGTCAAGCATGAAGAGTTGGTGAGAATGTTGGAAAAACTCGAGATTGATGGGAAAAATCTAAGAATGATTTGAAATTTGTATTGGGACCAGAAAGCAGCCATCAGAGTGAATGGAGAATTGGGCAACTGAACTGACATTCAGAAAGGCATCCGTCAGGGTTGCATTTTGTCACCTGATTTATTCAACCTTTATAGTGAAAAAGCTCTAAGCAAGATCAAGACAATTGCAGGGCTACAACTGGGGGAAAAGGAATTATAACAATCTGAGGTATGTAGACGATACGGCTTTGTTTGCTGATACAGAAGAGAAGCTTCAGGGATTGATTAATATTGTGACTGAGGAGAGTGGAAAGCTTGGAGTGATGATTAACTCCCAGAAAACCTTCTCAATGTCTGTACAAAGAAAGCACAGGTACCCGCATGTTGCTTGACGGTGAATGGAAGGACAGTTTCATATATCTGGGAAGTTGGATAATATCAGATGGAAGGTCAGATAAGGGCATCAAGTGCAGAATTGGGTTAGCAAAAAAGACTTTTATGGATATGAGGAGCAATTTTTGTGCAAAGAGAATTGGAATAGAAGTCAAGAAAAGACTATTGAAGTGCTACATCTGGTCAGTGCTAATGTATGGATGTGAGTCTTGGATGATAAGCAAAGTCATGGAGAAGAGACTCAAAGCTGCAGAAATGTGGTTTTATAGAAAAATGCTTAGAATCTTGTGGGTACAGAGGGTGACGAATGTGAAAGTGTTGAAGAAGATGAAAGTGAAGAGACAGTTGATGGATACTATCAGAGAGAGAGAGACAGTGGAGATTTGTTGGTCATTTTCTCAGTGAAGATGACAGAATGGAGTGTTACATGGTGGAGACTAAGCTGATGGGAAGGAGAGCGAGAAGAAGGCAGAGAATGAAGATGTTTGACTAGATGAAGAATGAATGTGCAGAGTGAGAAAGACCTGGGTGATGTTGCAGGAGACAGAAATAAATGAAGGAGGAACCATGATTCATCAACAGCATATGCCAAGACACAAGAGAGAGAGAGAGAGAGAGTATTCATCTTAGTGTATTAAGCTTATTGTATTCATCTATTTATCAAAATATTAATTTCATTACACTATGTGCATTTGTCCATTTGAATGTCCCCACAACATTCAAAAGTGAACATAAAGTAAGTAAAATTTAAAATTAAGAAAGTATTATTACCTTAATTAAAAATAGCAATAATAGTAAAGTGGCCTGCAAGTTTAACCTAAATAGGTAAAATATAAATTTAACGTGCACAGTATAACAAAATGAATATTTTGCAAAATAGGTGAATACAGTAAGCTTGACTGACAATCTTTAGGTACTAACATACTAAAGGTGAAATCAATTGATACCAAGATATTTGTTCTTGCTTTGTGGCTTATACAAGGTAAGGCCTATTTTTATTATATCAGCCGAAACGTTGTGTTAACAAAAGGACAAATATCTGTCATATGTAAATAATGTATGTATGGATATATATATATATCTTTAGTTAGATATATTCAGTAAGAATATTATATACTGAATTTATATTGAGTGCTCAATTGTATCAAAGTATTAATACCATTAAAGTATTTATATATTTAATATGAGCGATTATATACATATATATTTTTTAATAATATATTATTATTAATATTAGGAAATCAATATCAAAACTCCTCAGAAAGATATACATGTATGAAAAATAATTGTTGTATATTTATATTTATGTATGTATATATGCACTTGAGCTCTTGCTAGAAAGTGGAGGTAAAAACCTCCAACTTCACCATCAATCTCACTGAAAATATGCAATGGACCAACAGAAATCAAGCAAATTAGTGGAATTTCACATACTATCTCAGCTAAAAACCCATAGAATAAGGTAACAGATATACCTGGATCACAATTTTGAATTCTAGTTAGCACCTCAGTTTTCCTCAGCAGGACTTGCCATACCAGTTCAGTTTCAATCTCAAGTTGTGTATATCTCATTCCAACATTCTCACACATTAACATCTCCGTTATAAGGGTGTAGGATAGAAATCAGCATTCGATCTGATTGAATTGGTAGCAAAATTTTCAAAGAACTGAAACGTCTATGTGACTAAAATCTTAAAACCAATTCAAATAGAAGACTTTTTTTGTCTTTCTACAATAGGCACAAAGCCTGAAATTTATTGAGAAGAGGTCTTACATGACTTGGTCATATGTTGCATGCTTTCCCAATTGTTTTAAGTGCATATGGAAGTACCACCTATGGGCTGTTGACTCAACAGAGGGACTAGCTATCCTAGTTGACAGTACCTTGGTAGATAAAGCAATTAAGAGTATGAAGATAGAGAAAGCCCCCGGCCCATCAGGAATTACTGCAGAGATGCTCAAAATATCTGGTAGTGTCAGCTATAGCCTAGTCACCTATATAGTTAACCAGGTGATACACGAAGGAGTCAAATCCAATGACTGGTGTAGCAGCATAATATTTAACTGCTACAAAGGTAAAGGTGACACTATAGATACAAATAATTACAGAGGTATCAAGTTGTTGGATCAGGTAATGAAGGTCACGAAGAGGGTCATAGCCCAACTAATTAGGGAGAGAGTCAGTTTAGATGAGATGCAGTTTGGGTTAGTACCAGGGAAAAGCACCACTGATGCTATATTTCTGGTAAGACAGCTGCAGGAGAAATACCTAGCCAAAGATAAACCTCTGTACCTGTCTTTCGTTGACATGGAAAAAGACTTTCACAGGGTCCCCCGATCCCTCATCTGGTGGTCAATGAGGAAATTAGGGATAGATGAATGCTTAGTGAGAGCTGTGCAAGCCGTGTACAGGGATGCTGTCAGTAAGGTGAGGGTTGGCAACAAGTACAGTGAAGAATTCCGGGTAGAGGTAGGGGTCCACCAAGGCTCAGTCCTCAGCCCCCTCCTATTTATCATAGTCCTCTAGGCAATAACAAAAGAATTCAAGACAGGATGCTCCTCTATGCTGACGACTTTGCTCTAATTGCTGAGTCACTATCAGAAGTAGAGAAGTTTCAAGTGTGGAAACAAGGATTAGAATTGAAAGGCCTTAGAGTCAACCAAGCTAAAACCAAAGTTCTAATAAGTAGGAAGGCAGGCAAACCACAAATCCCTTCAGGTAGATGGCCCTGCTCGATCTGTAGAAAAGGCATACGTAGAAACTCTATAAGATGTACTCAGTGTACGCAATGGACACATAAGAGGTGCAGCAAGGAAGGCTAACTGGGAAGATTGTTTTTGTATGTGGCAGATGCTCAGGAGCAATAAACACTGAAAATGTGCAGAGAACAACTTCCGCCACATTCCAGGGAGAAAAACTAGAAGTAGTTGATAGCTTCCATTACCTAGGTGACCAGATCAGTAGCAGGAGTGGGTGTGCTGAAAGTGTAGCTGCTAGAATAAGAATAGTCTGGGCAAAGTTCAGAGAGCTCCAGCTTCTGCTGGTGATAAAGGGCCTCTCACTCAGAGTAAAAGGTAGACTGTATGATGCATGTGTGCGAACAGCCATGCTACATGGCAGTGACACATGTGCATGATTGCTGAGGACATGCATAAGCTTGCAAGGAATGAAGCTAGTATGCTTTGCTGGGTGTGTAATTTCAGTGTGCATAAACGACAGAGTGTAAGTGCCCTGAGAGAAAAGTTGGATCTAAGAAGCATCAGATGTGGTGTGCAAGAGAGATGACTGCACTGGTATGGTCATGTGTTGCATATGGATGAGGATAGCTGTGTGAAAAAGTGTCACACTCTAGCAGTAGAGGGAACCTGTGGAAGACGCAGACCCAGGAAAACCTGGGATGAGGTGCTGAAGCATGACCTTTGGTGACCAAGACCTTTGGAGATATGCTGTGCTTGAGAACACCTGGGAAGCCAAGTGAGACTGTAACCATGGCCTATGCCAGTGCAGCATAACAAGCCCATTTAAGAGTACCCTTCAATCATTGGGCAATAAACTGCGCTTGCGAAGACCTGTTGAGGCAAGTGAAGTCATTGTCATGGCCGATGACAGTACCACCTGATTGGTACCTATGCCAGTGGCATGTAAAAAGCACCATTTGAGCATGGTTGTTGCCAGTGCTGCCTGACTGGCTCTTGTCCTGGTGGCATGTAAAAAGCACCATCCAAGCATGGCCGATGCCAGTAGCGCTTGACCGGCCTCATGCTTGTGGCATGTAAAAAGCACCCACTACACTCTCAGAGTGGTTGGTGCTAGGTAGGGCATCCAGCTATAGAAACATTGCCAGAATCGGATAGGAACCAGGTGCAGCCTTCTGGCTCACCAACCCTCACTCAAATCATCCAACCCATAACAGCATGGAAAGCGGATATTAAATGACAATGATGACGACGACGACGATGATGATGATGATGATGATGAGGGGAAGTCAAAAATTATTCCCACTTTTGCCATAGCATATCTTTATTATTGTCACACTGCCTTCTGTGTATGTCTGCTTATAATTGGTACTATTGTGGTCACATGATCGAAGTTTGAACCTGATCATGCCATTTTACTTTCTGGCTTTACAATGTAAATATGACTGCTCCACTAGCAATATGCACCAAAGAAGAACAAAGTGCAGTGATCTGAGAGATAGTAATGGAGAACCAGTTCACCATTACCATCTCTCAAGCTTGCTGAATCTTCTTGTCAGTGGTGGAGGTTGACAGGTGTCCTACTTCCTCTTCATGCACCATGATTGTCAGGCCACTTTTAAAGTTCTTGATCCACTCATACACACTTCTACACGGTAGTTCACTCTCTCCTTTTGTGCTAAAAGCCTCCGATGACCCCCTCCACACTTTTTTTTTGGACCAGGAGGAGATAGTGAGGTCATAAAAGCCTTGCTTCGGTTGAGATTAAATAATATAAATTTGTCCTTATTGTAAAAGGCACCTGACACACTTTTCAACCAGAGAAATCAGATCACTACTTTTGTTCTTCTTTCGTTCTTTTATTCTTTTACTTGTTTCAGTCATTTGAGTATGGCCATGCTGGAGTACTACCTTTTTTTAGTCAAGCAAATCAACCCCAGCACTTATTCTTTGTAAGCCTAGTACTTATTCCATTAGAGGTTTTTGTCAAACTGCTAAGTTACAGTAAATGCACCCACATCGGTTGTCACGCAATGGTGAGGTGACAAACACAGACACAAAAACATAAATACACACACACACACACATGATGGGCTTCTTTCAGTTTCTGTCAACCAAATCCACTCACAAGTCTTTGGTCAACCCAAGGCTATAGTAGAAGACATTTGCCTAAGGTGCAATATATATATATATATAT
The DNA here is from genome assembly GCF_006345805.1 of Octopus sinensis. Classification (NCBI taxonomy): domain Eukaryota; kingdom Metazoa; phylum Mollusca; class Cephalopoda; order Octopoda; family Octopodidae; genus Octopus; species Octopus sinensis. The sequence goes on along the minus strand of NC_043002.1, from coordinate 42,620,183 downwards.
ATAAATACACATACATGCACACATATAATGATGATGATGATAGCTGTCCACTTGTGATTGAGGAAGACCATCATTGACCATTGTACATGCAAAATGCCTGCAATTCACCCCCTCACCAGACAAGCCTAGTTATGCTGACTCTATGGAAAACATTAGCTCTGAGCAGATTAGATTATTGCTCACAGCTTTAGTCTCCAAACTCATCCAGTCATGTGGAAGACACTGAAGTGTTACAAAGAATATTCATCAGTAAAATAATTTACTGGGAATATCTGAAAGCTCTGCATCTCAACTCTCTTGAATGCTGTAAAGAGAGATATACAGGAGTGGCTGTGTGCTAAGTAGCTTGCTTACCAACCACATGGTTCATGGTTCAGTCCCAATGCTTTGCACCTTGGGCAAGTGTCTTCTACTATAGCCTCAGGCTGACCAAAGCCTTGTGAGTGAATTTGGTAGGCGGAAACTGAAAGAAGCCCATCGTATATATGTATATATATATATATATATATATATATATATATATATATATATGTATGCATGTATGTATGTATGTATGTGAGTGTGTATATGTTTGTGTGTCTGTGTTTGTCCCCCCAACATCGCTTGACAACCGATGCTGGTGTGTTTATGTTCCTGTAACTTAGTGGTTCGGCAAAAGGGACTGATAGAATAAGTACTAGGCTTACAAAGAATAAGTCCTGGGGTCGATTAGCTTGACTAAAGGCAGTGCTCCAGCATGGCCACAGTCAAATGACTGAAACAAGTAAAAGAGTATCATTTATGTATGAAAAATCCTGGAAGGGGCATGTTCCAAACTTTGGGGCATGTTCCAAATTCTAATGCACAAACTGATAGATACTGTCAGCTTCCAAATATAACACCTTTAAATCACAGCCAAAAACACTCTATTGCACCAGTTTCATATTTAGAAGTCCTAATTGTTCAAAAATATAAAAGGAACCTCTAGCAAATCATAAACCCTTTAGCATTTAAACCAGCCATATCTGGCCAAAATATTCTGTCTGTTTTATGATGAAACAGGCCAGATGTGGCTTCTCACACCAACCCTACAATATCATTCTAAAAAATTAACAGTTATGTTATCAAAATCTCATAACTACAAGGTAGTGCATGATTCATTCAAAACAATGTGAATGAATAAGCATTACATTTGACAGAGTGATTTGAATGCTAAAGAGTTTAATAAAAACACTGTATAAACTCTTAAAGTATAAACAGCAAGTCTTTTCTTGCAAGATGCAAACAAAGCAAAAAAATACAAGATTTTAAAATTAAATTTTAATTTCTAAAGCACCATCCGATCGTGGCCGTTTGCCAGCCTTGACTGGCACCTGTGCCGGTGGCACGTAAAAAGCACCCACTACACTCACGGAGTGGTTGGCATTAGGAAGGGCATCCAGCTGTAGAAACACTGCCAGATCAGACTGGGCCTGGTGCAGCCTTCTGGCTTCCCAGACCCCAGTTGAACCGTCCAACCCATGCCAGCATGGAAAGCAGACATTAAACGACGATGATGATGATGATGATTATAGTTCAATAATTCTTGCATGTATGGAACTCACAAAAGCACGCACCTAAGCAGAGACCTACTTTGCACTCAGAACACCAAGTTGTCACATACCTTGCTTTCTGTTCTCATTTGGTCATGGATGAGCAAACAATTCACCTTTGTTGGCCTTTTTTGTTGTTCTTTTACTTGGGACATGATCAGGATAGTGTCTTTCCATGAAGGACACTGCCATTGGTCTGTCAATGGTGCTACTTGCTGGTCATACTGTATTTGTGAGTTTGCCATATTTAGCAAAAAATTGACACACAGTTCCTCTATGGAAATTTTTGAGTAAAACCAATCAAACAGCTTATAATGCAAATATGGCCTATATATCACACCTAACTTCTTCACAATTTAGCAGTTTGTCTATAAGCCACATTCATCTTCTGCAGAAGAAAGCTTGTTGTGATGTTGTGTCAATAAGCCATATCTGACCTTAAAGGATTAACAATGATACTGGACTAGACAATTATTCAAAGATTTAACCAGGGAAAATCAGCTGCTACATACTCAATCACTGCCATAAAGCGACATCAAAATTGAAGGAAAATAAAAGGCAGTGCTCCAGTATGGCTTTAGTTTAATGACTGAAACTATTAAATGAATAAAAGAAAAGGAATGCTAAATATAACTGTAAACAGCTCCTACACTTTTTGTACATCATTCTGCTACTTTTTGATTTATTCTCCTTCCCAGGCCACTCCCATGTCTTGACATAAACCTCCCCATACTGCTTTTTCCTATCAACCATACTCCATCCTTATTCATCATTCACTTCTACCTTTGTATTGGGTTGTCTGGAAAGTTCGTGCCGATTTTTAAAGGAAAGAAAAAGGTCAATAAATACTTGCCATTACATTTTTAATCAACCATATATGAACCATTTTGTTGCACAATGCGTCTCCATCTTTCTTTTAACTTGAAAATACCCTCTTCCCAGAATTGAGGTGGTTTCATGGCAAAGAATTCATCAACGTAACTTTTTATGTCATCCAAGGAATTGAAATTTTTACCACTAAGACTATTCTGCAGAGACCTGAATAAGTGGAAATCCAAAGGAACAATATCTGGTGAATATGGAGGGTGGGGTAACACATCCCAGCCGAGCTGCAGCAATTTTTGTCTGGTTTCCAAAGCATCAAGTGCTGAAAACGAACTGTCATATCTTCCATTTTAATGGGTTACAGAATTAACACAGGTTATAGGAACATAAACCTTCTTCCACGAAAAGATAGCTTAAACTATGCTCTAAAAGAACGTGTAGTTAAATCCTATTTTATGGACTCAACCATGTTCTAATATAAGTCGAAAGGTAAGCTACTATAAATCGGCACGAACTTTCCGGACAACCCAATATTTAACTCTCCACCATTTCTACACCTTTGCACATCATTCTGCTACTTTCTGATCTATTCTCCTTCCTGGGCTACTCCTATATCTCTTTTACTTTACCTTTCTCTATACTGGTATTTGCCATTGACCACACAACCACCTAGTACATTACTCACTACATTCACCTCTACCCCTATCTGTAACTCTCTGCCACTCACTTCACCTTTGCTAATCATATCACTACTTTCGAACCCGTTATCCTCCCTGAGCTACTCCTTTATTTCACTCACCTTATGCCTCTCCATAATGGTATTCCTCATCAACCACACCTATATCCTGTTGATCACTTACTACATCCACCTCTATTCCCATTTCTAACTATCTATTTCTCTCCCCTCACACTCTTATGAAACTTTACATTCCCTTCCCATGAATTCACTGTCTGTATCCATTCATTTACTCACCTTGTTTCTTGAGATGTTCTTGAATCCCACCATTATCATTTCTGTCTTCTTTCCAGTTACTCCCATACACCCTTCTTATCTCTTCTCCAGTAAGACATTTGGGTTTGTCCTTCCATTACTCTTCAGTCTCTCAACACCCAGCATAGAACCATTGCCCCTCTTCACTCTCTCTTCCTTTTCCCCTTTCTCCTTTTCCTGTTCTTTTTTTTTTTTTTGTCTTGTAATTTATTTGGTAACCTCGCTGTTGCCAATGGCACAAAAAAGTACCCAGTACACTCAATAGAGTTGTTGGCATTAAGCCCTGCAGCTCACTGAATCCTTTCAAACTGTCCAACTTATGCCAGCATGGAAATGGGCATTAAATGATGATGATGAATACCTTTTTGAATGCCTTGATTATCTTTCTTTCATGACCACCAGAGCAACTTTTGTAAATCCAGATCTATCAGAGCCTACTCTCTTAATCTCATACACCAGCAGGCCCTTGCCCCCAGATTTGGTATTTTCTATATCTTTGCACTAAACAGTAACAACATTCAACTGTGTCTGTCAATAAATCTTCTGGAAAACAGCTTGCCTATGGGCTTCCATCTCCTATCTCTTGGATAAATAGCTTCCTGTCAAATGACACTATCTAATGGAGTTCTACTAGTCATCACCTCCAGCATTGCCCATTTCTATGTAGATACTACTGGCCCTCATTCCTCCCTAAATGTCTGTCTCCAGGCATCATTAACATGTAACCTAGATATGAGGGGCTACTGAAAAGTTCCTAGCTTTAAGGGTATTGCAAAAGGCCTTAATGGAGGCCCAACTTTCTGAGTTCTTTTATAGGGCTTAGAAAAGCTGAAGGACTGCTGCAATAAGTGTATGAGTCTGAGAGGGGAATATGTTGCATAAAATCATAATTAACTGATTCTCCTATGTTTTCTTTTACCCAAAGCCAAGAACTTTTCAGCATGCCTTGTACATTATACTAAACCTGCATTGACATTATGAACTGCTTCTAGCATAAAACACTTATCAATACACATATCACTTAACCCAATCTCAATATGAACAGCACACAAGTAGAATCATCAAGGTTACTACTGTAAAAGCTTGGCCTCACCATCACTGAAGATATCACATAAGCTGGCCTTGCTCTTTAGGACCAGAAAATACTTGACCATCAAACAACTACTAACCCTTTCAAGTGATTCCCACAATGGCATATTGCTCCTACATCTGGGGCAAGGCTGCTTCTACACACACATCTCCACCTTTCACCACAAATAAAAAGGGCTATCCAGATGCTTGGCATGAACCATCCACTAACACATACAGAAATTTGACCACAGCATGCAGTCTCCTTGCTCTGCCTTTTCAACAGCTATTACAGTGGTTTCTGGTTGATCTCATGCCAACTACACTCATGCATTCTTAACTCATTCGTCTCTTTTATCACCATCCACACTGTATCCCTATCCACCGCCAGGTTCCATAGTAACAAATTTACCCACTTCTCCCTCAGAATACTGCACTCTGCAATTCCTTCTGTGGTCTTACCCCGTAGTTACCAGCTTGCAACTTTTCAGGTAGTAAAATAACTATGATGATTTCAACAGTCTCGAAGGTCATGCAAAGACTAAGAACACAACCTTCTCTCCAATTTAAATTGATAAAATAAAGACATCCTAATTAGTAACCTCAACACTGAAAGTATTGGAAATAGGAAAGTACAACTATCAAGAAAGAAACTTATGAGAAACGTGCAACATCCAATGAGATTTACATCACAAAACATAACAATGAGATGGTTACAAGTCATCACTTACATTATATAAGATAGGAGAGGGCAAGATATAAAAATTTTCATTTGTTATCTGTCCTAAAATTTGTTGAGAATTAATATCTGTTCTTGTCATTAGGGAAAGAAGAAATTGAAAACAATTTTTGTTGAAATTATATTCACATTCATAGGTATGTACAATTAAGGTAAGTTAAAAGTTGTCAAACCAGTATCATTCTCAATGAAAAATGTTCTATCCATAGTCTGGAGAAGTCATCAGAATAAAAAGGATGAAATAACTGAATGAAACTGGGTAGTTTTATTATTTAGCTATGATCTTATGCATTATAACAAAATGAAATGTGAAATATGAAAATGTCAAACAGGTTACATCATATAAAATATAGAACAATATTTTGTGAGTATTGAAGATATGATGTTTATTCAGTTAGTAGCTAATATCAAATTAAAATATATTCAAAACTAAAATGCTTAATTGTATTTATGTTGGTATTTCCTTCACATTGGAGAACAAATTTCATATTGGTTAATGGTTGTTATGATTGTTATCATTTAAGATATCCATTAATTTAATATGTTTAAAAATCACAAATCAACAATTATGAAAAATGTTTACATTTCTTTCATAGTACACTAAAATTAATACATGTTATATTATTATTTCAGTCTGTACATTAACTTTTTCTTTTTAACTATGATTAATAATATTTCATTTAAACATTTTAGATGTTGTTGAAAGATTTTTACAGTATTAATAAATCTTTAAAAAGTTTTCATGATATTTTCAGACACAATTTTCAATTCAAATTATTTAAGGTCTTTTGAGACCTAATAGTGAATTATTGTTAAATAAAACCAATCACTTATCATAGCTTTGAATTTGTTTGAGTTTACTTTTATTGAAAAGTTTATAGAAAAGAAATCAAAGTTGTGTGTCTTCATGTTCTGTATAGCCATTATTAGTGTTACCTTCAGCTTCTCTATTTTTTTGTTCCCGGGTTTCATAGTGAAAATGATAAGTAAGCAATACAATAGTACATACACCTAACATAACTACACTTGCTATACCACCAATAAGAAACTGGGTATGGTATTTATCAGCAGTGCTGTCAAATAGAGGGCCAGCCATATTTAGTAGGTATATGTTATATACTGCATCTTCTCTAGAGGCACAAGCATAGATTCCTCTATCATCTTCAGTAACACTTTTAATTTTTAATGACATATTGTATGTCTCATATTTTACTTCATTCATCATTTTACCATCTGGAAGAATCCACTTGAGTTGTCCAGCCATAGTTGCATTAACACATGTCATTACTACATCAGATCCTAAATATGATTTTAAGCCCTTTGTTTCAGTTTGGCTGTGTGTCTGTGCCACGAAGAGAATCAACAATCCAATAGCCAAATACATCATGGATATTGACAGGTTTCTATAATAAGTAAACAAAAAATAAAAAAAGAAAGGAATTTTAAACAACAAATACATCTTTTGAAATTATTGTTTTTTAAAGAAATACTTAACAACTGCAACTTCAAGTAAGACTGAACATATATAACATTGAATAAAATAGCCACCTTAGTGTTAGATGCCTGTCAAAATGGGTTTAACACACAATGGGCTATTTCAAGCCACTATCATTTGCAAATTAAATCAAATTAAATCTACCAGTAAAAACTAAATGATATGAAGATAACTGAAAAAATTACTCAGAATTGCCATTATTACAAAGTAATGAAGAAAAATAATCTAATTAATTGATATGACTTATACACTGATTAATATGAACTTACTAACATTATTTGAATTTGATTTTAACAAGTATAAGTGACAACTCAGGGCATGTTTCAGATTTATTAGGCCACTTCAGTGAAAGGAAGCTATTTTAGAACCATGTGCAATATTGTGCATTATATTATTTCTCATTTTATATTTGTAGTTATGTTTGTTTTTTAACTTCCATATATATTTAGAGAAGTATGTTGTGTTTCTTTTGGTTAGGTTCCAGAAAATGTGGTTGAATGCTGCATATAACTGTTTTTGAAGGTACTACATGTGGTGTCAATGTAGTGTTTTGGAGTTTATTCTACTCGTAATATTGTTGTTTTATAGATAAAGCTTGTTTGTAAACAATTTCTATGTAATGAGTATGTTCTTGGCTTGGTGCAATTTCATAAATTGGCAGAAGTATGTTATATAGCCTTTTGTATGTTGTTGTTTGGCGATTGTATGGACTGTTTGATGTGTTTTGTGCTGCAGAAGCTAAATTTTGTATCGTTTCTGTTGATTACTCTTGTGGTATTTATGTTCTGTTGGGAAATGCTTGCAATAGTTAAGCTAAAATATGGGTTCAAACAGATGATGTCTCTTTTTCTGGGTTTCTTTTGTTTATTGCCTGACTTAAGTAAGTATTATAATTTCTATTTGAATCCATTAGATTTTAGGGCTTCACTGTTGAGTAGTGCAACTTAGTCAAGTATTTCTTTATTATACAAAATTGCCAATATTCTCCAGCTTATATTGCTAATTAGGCTTTTCCTTATTGATGGTGGGTATTTAATTTTATGTTTATGTATAATGGCACCTCATTAAGGCTTTTTTTAATAGGAGCAGGGTTTTCCAGTTTTCAGATTTAATGTGTCAATGTTGTGTACAATGTTTAGATTGGTTTCCACTGTTATTTTTTTGGTTGAATTCTTTGAACTTCATTATTAGGTATTTTCTGACTTTCTCAAATTCACACCCAACCATATTTTGGAAGAAGTTATACCATCATCCCTGTATGAGCCTATTTTGTGCAAAACCCTACTATTTCATGTTTCTGCTCCATTGTAGCATCACATAGTGACACCAAATAGTTTCTCACTTTCTAGTTTTACCCAGGCTGAAACTTCATGGAATAAGATAGATTTTCTAGCATGAAAATTATGTCCATTTTCTGAGAGCCACATACAACGATCTCCTCAGCAAAGCGTAGTGTTTTTTTTTTAATAAGGATTTTCTGATAGATGGATAAAAATTAACAATAGTGGGAAAATTATAAGTCTATTTTTTATACTATTGAACCAATTGATATACTATTGTTCTATTGTTTAAGTTTGTTATTTGTCAAATTTTTGAGCTGATGTTTGCCAGGATTTTTTGCTTACTGTACCCAATTCTTCTTTCGTGGGATTATTAATCCCTATATGGGGTTGCTTGCAAAGTTGAGTTTGTATGTGTATGAGTGTGTACATGTGTGTGTGTATGCATATGTGTGTGTGTGTGTGTGTGTGTGTGTGCACGTGTGTGTGCCATAGCACAGTTATCTCCATTTTTGTTCTATAATCTAAGCTGTTGGCCAAACAAGAAGACCACTTTTTTGAAGCCCTCTGCTGACTATCTCTTCAACAAATGACAATGACCCCATTTTCACAGCCACTGGTTTTAATGGACATGTTGAGCAACACCATATTGGTATCTCTAGTGTAAATGAGAGGCAAAAGGCATGGCACAAGGAATGAGGTGGAATCATGACTCCTGGAATTCTGTGATGCGAATGACCTAGTCATTCCCAACACAAATTTCACGAAACCAGCCACTCACCTGATCACTAACTTACCTGATAGACACACAAGCTGGTTGTATTATATTTTGACCAGAAAATAATTTAGGCAGATTGTTGTAAATGAGTAAGATCTTCCAAGGATGAATATTGGTCGACTATTGTTCCAATAATTTTGTTATAGAGTATTCTATGATGTTGTTGGGGATTGATATATTTATTCCTGGGTTTCCTAGGATTGTTGCATCAATTCTACATTTTCCCTTTACATCTCACATATCAAAAAATGGTGAAAAATCACTGTTTATTTTTTGTAAACGTGTTATTTTCTAGTTTATATATTTGCTCTCTACAATACGCTATGTTATGACTTTTAGTCTGAAGGATGTTAAATGAAGATGTCAGAGGAAGAAAATATATCATTAAATACTTCAAATACAAATAAAAAAGAAAATGGGAGCTTTCAATTTATGTAAGAATCTAATTGTAGATTCTGGATTTTCAATGATGTGTTCAAAAAGGCTGATTATAAAATCACAATTTTCTTTTGTAGTAATAATAAAACATGAGGAGTAGTCCCATCTAGTTGCTGTTACTTTGGGAAATATTTTTTTTAACAATGTTACTCAATGCATTAGCCCATTTGGGTAATTTTGTAGAAAAATATACCCAGTCCATTTATTGTAGGAAAAAAATATCTTCAATTCTTTTATAGCAGAGCAAGCTTGTGAAAGAACTAGATTTAGGACATGACATAACAATGAACAAAGATAGCATATTCATATTTCTCTCTTAAGTTTGACTGCAACCCATTTAATTTCCAGTCATTGTAGTGGAACTATAAGTTTAGGCAATTTGTTTTCACACCTCCACATTTCAACGCATTTAAAAATATGTTCAGATAAAGCATTTGCTGAACGATCTGCACCAACATTATTAAAGCCTGTATATCATTCTTTAGTAACACAATCTGTGGCAACATAACACAAAACAGGTCACAGTTGGGAATAGTTCAATACATCAGACGTTTCATCTACAAGAGTACCTACAAATTTAGCATGCTTTCTATTTTATTCCACCTTTTGGACCGCATTGTTGTAATCATTATGAATTCCATTTCAGAGATCAGAGAAAACAAAAGCGGCATCGAGAAGGCTTGCTAAGTTTTCATCATACTGATTAGATACAAGAGTTTTTGTAATTTCTGCGATTTTTGGATTCTTTGGATTCAGAGTGACTCTGAAATGATGATTCTTGGCGATCTTGAAAAATAATTACATAGCCGCAGAATGTATGTTTCGTCTAACTTCTTCATTAAGCTATTACACGCCCTATTTTTTTATCCTTATCTAATTGTTTGTCAATGCGAACATACTCAAGTGTTTTAAGAGCTATCAAGGACTTTATGTCTTTGAGAACATTTATGTTTTAGCATGACCAAAAGTAGATTGTTTGAATTGTTGCGATTTTTATCACTCAAAGCAGTTTTTTTCTAAACTAAATAAGCATGGTCAACAGAAATAACTTACTTAGCTTAGCACTTTTAGCTAAACCATTATTTTTCTTTTGTATAGATTAATGTAAAGTTGTCTGACACATTTCTTGTAATATCACGAGTTAGGTTATTTCGGAGTTGGTCTGCCATCATTTATAATTAATTGCTTTCCTTCAGAGTCTTTTCTCTTTGAAAAATTATTTCTCAAAAGTTCTTCTGTAACATGCGTTTCAGTCATTTGGACTAATATTTCAAAGGTTCAAAATATGTTCTATAAAAGAAATACATGCATGATATATGTTTGTGTATGTGTCTGATCTTACTTGTATGTGTGTGTGTATGTGTATTAGTTTGCGTAAACGTCAGACTGTGAAATGTGTGGATGTGGTTATTTGTTCAACATTGTGATAATTTTTTTTTATCTTAGCAAAAAAACAAAACAAAAAAAACAAAATCATTAGGAGTTGAGAAAAAGATGAAAAATGCCATTAAACTGTAAACATGTTTCTCTCAATAACAAATCTCTGCTTTTATAAAATATTTAATTTAGCTTAATTTTTTGCCTCTAGTTATATGATGCTGACAATCCTAACAAAAGGATAAAATAGTACTAAATGGCTATGTATGTATGTTCATTTCATGCACACATCACCAAAATGGTGGCAATATGCAGGCAAATGGCTGAATAGATTCTGAGAACTTTCAGAACAAGGGACCAGGAAACAACGTTGGTTCTATGGAAGACATTTATCCTCTACTGTCTGAACTACTGCTCTCAATTATAGTCGTCTACAGCAAGAAATTAATGGTGGGATTCAAGGCAGTTCAGTGGTGTTAAACCAAGAAAATTTGTTCAATGAAACACTTGAGTCACAGAAAGAATTACGACTCTACTCCCTAGAGTGAAAAGAGGAGAGATATATGGTGATATACAAATGGAATATGTTAGAGGAACTTAGTTTGGCATCACGAGTTATACCAGCCTCTGAACAGAACACCAATGCACTATTCCAAAGGTCCCACCTATCCCATCTAGAATAAGGACCAGGTACTGCAATAGCTTGGGATTCAAAGGCCCACAGCTATTTAATATTGTCTCAAAAAAGAAAAACCAAAAAAAACTGAGAGATCTACATGGAATGTGGGTGGATGTTTTTAAGAAGCACTTTGATCTATGGCCATCCAAGATCCCAGATGAATCTACATCACAGCAATATCAAACTCGCTCCTCCACCAAAAGCCAACCAAATGAGAATAGCAAGTGAAGAGGTAATGGCACTGGTGGTACCCCAACATGTTGACAAGGTTTGGGGTGAAACGCATAAAAGAATACACATGCAATATTGTTACTTTCTTAATTTCTGCTAAATTATCTCAGTTCTTATTTACACAAAACCACCACAAGAAAAAAAAAAATTTCTGATGGTTTAAAAAATATATATATAGGCGCAGGAGTGGCTGTGTGGTAAGTAGCTTCTTACCAGACAGACGTGTTGTTTTTTGCTCCGGCAAATGTCACGTGTTTGAACGTGAATTGTTGAACTTTCGACTCGATTGCAGGTAGGCATTTTGTATTTTTGCGAGCGAAGTGAAGTTTTATTACTTGCATTAATGTTTTTTAGCATTAAATATTTTTTTAGCAGATAATAAGGCTCCACTTTGCTCCGGATATAATTTTTCTGCCTGTTGTCGGGTGTGAAGAATATTGTGTTTTTTGAGGCGGCGTAGTCCGTCTACAAAAATCATTTTTGAAATTGTCGTTGTGTCATCCACGGATTTACCAAGGATTATTTACCAAGGTGTTGTACCAACCATATACTTGGCCTGGAATACAATTTTTGGCCGAAAAAGTGAACAAAAAAAAAAAAAAAAAAAATATTAATTCCTTTGTCTGATTTGAACTCTCTTTCTCCGTCTATCATTCATTTGTAAAAAAAAAAGAACTTTCTTTGAACTGCCATTTTAATTTTATTTCTTCCCTTCTGTTGCTTTTTTTCATTCTCCTTTCTGTGTCTAATTTATTTTGTAACATTTTGAACTGTTTTTCTTAAGTTATGGCAAGGAATTTCACAGTGTGGGAATTAACACCTCCCAAAAAATATTTGAACGAACTTGAGGAAAAGACAGTGGTGCTGAGGACATTTTCGAAGTCACTCGACACCATAATGGTCTTTCCGAAAGACACAATTATGAACGAGCTGGCAGACTATATGCCAGCCGTTAAACATATTCAACGGGGAGCCAAATACGCAACGATTTGGTTGCTGTTTGACTCCCCTAAAGCAGCTTGCGATTTCGCGAGTAAACTCATTGAGGGCGAAGAGATTCTGTTTCTCCCAAGCTATAAGGGGGAAAAATTGATACGTTTATGGGTCTGCGGCCTGCCGCCCGGCTTTGAGCCCGAGTGGGTGGAAGATTCCATCCGCCGGGGTCTGAGTGGTGGTAGCGCCAAGATCCTAAACGTGAGAATGCAGCCTGCGGCTAACTGGGAAGGGGCAAAGGCTACTTTGACTCTGTGGACCCAGTCGGCCAAGAGTCTGGTTTTGCCGGACTTCCTGAAGATGGCCGGGTCCAAGTATCTGGTGATGCTTGAGGGACGCGCCCCCAAGTGTCACCTGTGTTCGGAGACCGGCCACATTAAGAAAAACTGCCCCAGGAACCAGAGTAGGATCCTGGAGAAGTTAATATCAGAGCCTCTCCCTGCCCCACCAATGGAGGGAGAGAAACAAAATGAGGGGGAAAAATCCTCCTCCAAAAGAAAAAGAAGAGTGGGGAGCAATGGCGACCCACAAAAGGAACCGGAGGCTGCGGAAGAAAAAGAGGACCCGGTGCGTATAGCACCGGAACCTCAACCTCCCGAGGCCCAGCGTAAAAAGAAAAACAAAAAGAGGAACGGGACGCCACCAGCGGACTGTAACACCCAGAGGGCATCTCCCATGTGTCCTCCGGCGATTGTGATGCCGGAGAAATTTTATGTAGTCCTCTTCCATAAAGGAGGCACTATAGAAAATGAAATACGTAAGAGGAGGAAGAGAAACGAATGGGAGGGACTTCAGTCCTGCATGGAGTATCCCGAGTGGCCTTCGCAGCTGGCTGCGGAGGTCCTACTCGAAAATGATATGTGCAGGATCGAGAATTCTTTCCCGGAGGATCTCTTGCAAGTCATACCTGTATGCGGAAGCCTGACGATGGACGATTGCGTCATTAAAGCAAGAGAGTTCATCGGTCGGGTAACGTAAAATTGTAATTGTGTTACATTGTGACAGAGGTTTATTGCCTCTGAAGAGACTTTCAAAAGTGTAAACTGTTAATTGAAATTTTTGTGAAAATTTTTTGAAATTTTTGTAATTTTTGAAAATTTTGTAATTTATTGGAAAAAAAAAGAACATTGTTTTAGAGAAGCAAAAGTCGGCGGGCGCTTTCTGACTTCTCCCATCACCATATTCATCAATCACCACCATCATCCATTAATGTCCTTGTCCAGCCCGTAGCTACTCTTTGTGCTGCCCTTGTGGCAAATTAAATGAAATAAAGTAGCTTGCTAACCAACCACATGGTTCCGGGTTCAGTCCCACTGCGTGGTACCTTGGGCAAGTGTCTTCTGCTATAGCCTTGTGAGTGGATTTGGTAGACGGAAACTGAAAGAAGCCTGTCGTATATATGTATATATATATATATATGTATGTGTGTTTGTTTGTGTGTCTGTGTTTGTCCCCCTAGCATTGCTTGACAACCGATGCTGGTGTGTTTACGTCCCCGTTACTTAGCGGTTCGGCAAAAAGAGACCGATAGAATAAGTACTGGGCTTACAAAAAAAGAATAAGTCCCGGGGTCGAGTTGCTCGACTAAAGGCGGTGCTCCAGCATGGCCGCAGTCAAATGACTGAAACAAGTAAAAGAGTAAAAGAGAAAGAGAAAGAGAGTTGGATTGTTTTTTACATATGTCTATTAGTTTATCTCTCTCCATACTTGTATATCTGCCTAAGGTGATCTGGTTATTGTGTGTATATTCAATTGTCTGATTAATATATTTGCACTCATATGTGTGAATACATATTCTGGTTTAACACACGCATGTGTATATATGCATATGTATTAGACACTGGGCGGGGTTCTTCACACACAAACTGTTGTGTTATTTATACTTATGGTTCTGCATGAAACCAACCTTACGAATTCAAGTGTTTTCAGTAATATACATACACTTCATTCAAATGCCCCCTTGGAAAGCTCCAAGATGTCGCACACGCACTCAGCTCAGAGAGCAACACTACTTATATAGCAGAAACAGACGTTAGCTAATGAAAGGGATTACAAGAATCCTGTTCCTTTATCATTCATTGACACAAACACACATGCAGACACACAATGATGAGCTTACTACCAAATCCACTCATGAAGCATTGGCCAACTTGAGGCTACAACGCAAGACACTTTCCCAAGTTGCTGTCTAGTAAGATAGAATCCAAGACCAGGTGGTATTAAAGTGAATGCATATCCACACAGCCATGTCAGCAGTTAGCATATCTATTATATAAAAGCCATTTGTCTGTCTGTCTGTGTGTCTTCTAGGATTTCGGGTATCCTCCATCTGATTGCACTTAAATTTGATATGTAGATACCGACGGTATCAGGGCGTGTACAAGTCTTGAAAAAATTACAAAAATCGATTCCAGGTGAGAATGCGACTGATAAAGCTGTGGGAACGTGCATTTGTAAAATTGTTTTTCTTGGAATAGAAAAAATGTCTATCATTATTTCTTCTTTTGCTGGTGTCTCAAATTTAGGTTAAATCAGTGTTTCTCAAAGGGGAGGCCTATGGGACGGTCGGACAAGTTGTTTTGAGAAAATTTGGTTTAAATGTTTGACAACTCAGCACCGTCCATTGGACGGGGGGGGGGGCGTTTTGCTCGTTTACTTTTTATGAAACTATATACACCTTCCATCATGTTTGAATGTAACGTTACATCATTGAGATCTATGAACAGAAGACAGTTGTTAACTGTGTGATGTTTTAGCATTTGTCCTTTCATTCTGTTGTTCATCAGTATCTATGATGTTAAACGCGAAATTCTGTCTGTCTGTCCAGGACCCCTGTATCTCAGTCTACATTTGCTCTGCATAGAAATATTGATATGCCATTTTGGAATCAGGATGATCCCCGGGATTGAAAATCTACTCTTCATTTGGTTCTTGAACATCCAGCATTGGGATCCGATTCTGGACAAGAATTTGTTATATGCTAACAGTTGGAAATTCAAATTTTCAAAGAACTCAAAAGATGTGTGAACTTACAAGTTTTTCATTTAAACTGAATTTAAAGTAATACCATATTCATAGGGTAATAACATATTGGTAGGGTACCAATAAATGCTTTATCATCACTGCTCTCTTTAGTCCTCCACAGGTGCTAGCTCAAAAGTCTGCACAGAGTGTGGCTTTTAAACTACTATGCACATAAAAGGAAAGACAGGTTTAGTTTTGTCTTGTTGAGTTCTGAGTTCAAATTCCATTTTCATTAAGTTTATCTTTCTTTTTTCTCCTTGAGCAATAAAATCAGTGACAAATGAATACAAAGTACCAATCAAATATAAACTTTCCTGGAAATCTCTTGCCTGATAGCAACATCATCATCATCATCATCATGGTTTAACGTCCGTTTTCCGTGCTAGCATGGGTTGGACAGTTCGATCGGGGTCTGGGAAGCCAGGAGGCTGCACCAGGCTCCAGTCTGATCTGGCAGTGTTTCTACAGCTGGATGCCCTTCCTAACGCCAACCACTCCGTGAGTGTAGTGGGTGCTTTTTATGTGCCACCTGCACAGGTGCCAGGGGAGTCTGGCAGCATCCACGATTGGTTGGTGCTTTTTATGTGCCACCGGCACAGAAGCCAGTCAAGGCGGTGCTGGCATCGGCCACGTTCGGATGGTGCTTTTTATGTGCCACCGGCACAGAAGCCAGTCAAGGCGGCGCTGGCATCGGCCACGTTCGGATGGTGCTTTTTACGTGCCACCGGCACAGGTATCACAACTACTATTTCCATTGATATTTATTTCGATGTTCATGTACTTGACTCAATAGGTCTCCTCAAGCACAGCAGGTTGTTCTGAAATCCAAGGTACTTTGAATGGGCTGGGGCTATGCGGAACTGGTGCAGGAAGCAGCCCGGGTCTTTGCAGTCACAGCAAAACTCCAGAGATCTCGGTCCTTCGTTATTGCCTCTGTGAGGCCCAGTGCTCTGAGGTCATGCTTGACTACCTCATCCCATGTTTTCCTGGGTCTACCTCTCCCCCTGATACCTTCAACTGTTTGGGAGCGGCACTTCTTCACACATCTTTTCTCATCCATCTGCAGTACATGACCATACCATCGCAGGCGTCGCTCTTGCACACCACATCTGATGCTTCTTATGTCCAGCATTTCTCTCAGGGTGCTTACACTCTGTCATGCGTGCACACTGACATTACACATCCAGTGTATCATGTTAGCTTCATTTCTTTCAGGTCTACGCATGTCCTCTGCAGTCACAGCCCATGTTTCACTACCATGAAGCATGGCGGTTTGCACACACGCATCATACAATCTACCTTTCACTCTGAGCGAGAGACCCTTTGTCGCCAGTAGGGGTAAGAGCTTTCTAAACTTTGCCCAGGCTATTCGTATTCTAGTGGTGACACTCTCTGAGCATCCACCTCCACTACTGACTTAGTCACCTAGGTAGCGGAAACTATCAACTACTTCTAGTTTCTCCCCCTGGAGGGTGATGGAATCTGTTTTCTGAGTATCTGTGGTGTCTATTGTCCCTGTGCATCTGCCGCACATGAAAGCTATCTTATCAGTTAATTTCCCTTTGATGTTGCTGCACCTCTTATGCATCCATAGCTTACACTGGGTACATCTTATGGAGTTTCTACCTACACCTTTCCTACAGATCGAGCAGGGCCACCTGCCCGAGGGTGTGTGTGATGAGTTTGCCTTTCTGCTTACTATAACCTTGGTCTTTGCTACATTTACTCTAAGGCCCTTTGATTCTAAACCTTGCTTCCACACCCGAAATTTCTTTTCTAGTTCCGGTAGTGATTCTGCTATGAGAGCCAGGTCATCAGCATAGAGGAACTCCCAGGGGCATCCTGTTTTGAATTCCTCTGTTATTGCCTGGAGGACTATGATGAATAAAAGGGGACTGAGGGCTGAACCTTGGTGTACACCTACTTCTACCCGGAATTCTTCACTATACTCATTGCCAACCCTAACCTTGCTGACAGCCTCTCTGTATAGGGCCTGTACAGCCCTTATTAGCCATTTGTCAATCTCCAGTTTCCACATCGACCACCAGATAAGGGATCGGAGAACCCTGTCAAAGGCTTTCTCCAAGTCCACAAAAGCTATGTAGAGGGGTTTATCTTTAGCTAGGTATTTCTCCTGCAGTTGTCAAACCAGGAATATAGCATCAGTGGTGCTTCTACTGAGCACAAAACTGAACTGCATCTCATCTAAGCAAATTTTCTCCCAAGAAAAATCACAAAAGGTATATCTGTGTGGTTATGAAGTTTGCTTCGCAACTATTGGTTTCAATGTGGTGCCTAAGGTCATTGCCTTCTACTATAGTCCTGAGCCAACCAATTTACTTGTGAGTGAAGTTGGCAGATGGAAACAGTGTGGAAACCCATCGTATATATGTGTGTGTATCTGTGCCCTCCCACCATCCCGTGTTGGTTTGCTTACATCCCATAACTTAGCAGTTCATCCACAGAGAGTGATAGAATAGCTACTAGGCTTAAAAACAAACAAGCACTAGTTTTGATTTGTTCGACTAAAACCCTTGAAAGCAGCGTCATCATGACTGTTGTCCAATAACTGAAACAATTAAAAGATACAAGATAAGAAATGTTACATCTCATTTTCTCACCGATGAAGGCTACACCCAACTTCTCGCATCACCTGAACTTACTTTTCCCTCTGATTTTTGCCAGCACAGACTATCACGTCTTGGATCTTTGATGATCTGAGATGTGGTGTCCTATGATCAAAGACATTCCAATTATAATCATTAGTTCTTTTATTGGGTATTACATAATATCGAGTACTTTATTATTCGGTATACCTATACAAAGGAACACCTCAACAACTTCCATCCTTTATTTTTTTACAATCATTGGACGGCGGTTACTCTGAAGCATTGCCTTGATGGGTTTTAGTCGAATAAATCAGTGAAAGTACTTATTTCTTAAGCCTGGTACTTATTATATCAGTCTCTCAAACCGAAACGCTAAGTTATGGGAATGTAGACAAACCAACATCAGTTGTCAAGTGGTGATGGTAGTAGTGATGCTGATGGTGATGGTGGTGGGGTGGTAACAAACAGACACACACATATATATACATCTTTCAGATTCCGATGGGTCAATCTGGGACTGACAGTTGCCCAAGGTGCTATGCAGTAGAGGAACTGAACCCAAGATGAT
Organism: Octopus sinensis; assembly: GCF_006345805.1. Classification (NCBI taxonomy): domain Eukaryota; kingdom Metazoa; phylum Mollusca; class Cephalopoda; order Octopoda; family Octopodidae; genus Octopus; species Octopus sinensis. The sequence goes on along the minus strand of NC_043002.1, from coordinate 42,601,517 downwards.
ATGGCTGAGAAGTAAGCTTCTTAACTACACCCCTACACCTGTATATCTTTTAATTCAATTTTCTGCAAATACCATTTAGATATTGTAGATTCCAATTATATCAGTATTTGCTGTGAAAATTTTTTCAGAGAAGAGAGGAGAGGAGTTTTGGACAATTCACAGAAGTTAATTTAGTTTCCTAATGTTATTCAGAAAAAAATGTGTTTTTTTAATGAAGTTTTCTACAAATACCTTTCAGATGGTGTACATTACGATTACATTGGAATTTAATGTGAAGAAGAAAAAATTGATGGGTGCGCACAAATATATACTGACATCACATAACTACGTGACTGACCAGGCTGTCAAATGTTGTTACATATTGCTGATCACAATGTGTTTTTGCATTGTTTTAGCTTTCAAATGATGCCACCCCACTGGCTAGGCAACCGGGCCAACATTTCCCCACTGATCAAAAGTGGGATTGGAGCAACGTGAAATGCAGTGTTTTGCTCAAGAACACAATGCACTGTCCAATCAAAGAATCATACCCATATTCTAGCGATCATGAGTGCAACAGCCTCAACACCAGGCCATACGCCTTCACATACTGACACACATTGCATAATTTTTCAAACTTCCATGTTTCATTTTATCTTTCACTAGTTTCAATCATTTGACTGTGGCTATGCTGGAGCATCATCTTGAAGGGTTTTAGTCAAACAAATCGACCCCAAGACTTTTTTTTTTAAGCTCTGCACTTATTCAATTGATCTCTTTTGAGGAACTGCTAAATTACAGGGATGTAAACCCACCAACACTAGTCATCAAGCGGTGGTGGAGGACAAACACAAACACAAAGATACACACACACATATATACATACATGTTTATGTGTGTATACAAGGCGAATCAGAAGTAGTGGCCAGTTTCTGGAAAGACATGCCTTTGTTTTGTAGGTTTATTACTGACAGTTTTGAAACTTACTAAATCTGGACCATGTATCATGTTGTTAATACTCTTTGATATCCCAACCCATAAAACAAGAATTAGGAATCAAAAATATCTCCCAATTGGGAAGTCATATATATCAATCCTAAAGCAGGAATTGGGCACAACTTTTATCGCACCCTGTATAAATGGCAGGGAGCAAAATTAGGTGTTTTTACTGCATTTTTTTTACTTTGAGGCAAAATGTATTTTTTTACAAATGTTCACTACCTTACAAAATCTATATCAGCTAAGCAAATGGCCTTCCCTAAATGCATTAAAAACATTATAGCAATCTGGTCGTTATTTCAGAAAATTATTGCCGTTCTCTTTGAGCATATAAAAGACAAATTTAGCTGGGGCAAAATGAGTAAGCCATGATAAAGTATATTTGACGCTTCAATTTTCTAGAAAACAGACTCATGCACATCAATATCCATCCCTGATATCAAAAAGATCACAAAAAGAAAAATTAAATTTCTAGGTCAAATAAAAGAGGCTCAGGGAAAAATGGCACATGATATGAATTTATTGAAATTCGACTAAATAATGAAAAAGGTAAAAAAACAACATAAAATACTATCGATAGCTTCTTCAAAATTTACTGGAGTGTCCTCTTTGAGATAGATTTTCTAACCATGCAGTTAAAGAGAAGAAATTATAGAAATTAAACATTACTCATTTTACTCCATTTTAGACATCATTTTTTGAAACTTGAAAATTATCAAATTAGACATGGGGTGAAAATTGACAGAATCCAACAGAGAAAATAATATTGATTGTTAAACACCAAAAATTGTCCAAATATTTTAGTAACAACCTCAATTACAATAGGGTCGAAGTAGAGGAAAAATTTCTTGAAAAAGGTGAACCTGCCACCTGACTATGATTCAGACTCTCTCAACTTTAACAACAGTGTTGAGCAATTTTTACTCCAAAAACAATGCAACATTACAAAATGATAATACAATACTTGCAATGTAATTATTTCAAACAGGTAAAAAGTAAATAACAAGAAATCAAAAGCTACTCATTTTGCCCCACCCAGCGCCATATACTGTATTTTAATGTCAAAACCTACTTTTTTGTCAAAAAGTAGGTTTAAAAATTATGGGAGTTTCTTAAACACGGATAGTATTAAAATGTCTTGCAAAACCTTTTTTCGAAATTTTAAGCCCCAAAAGTTAGAAGTTTCTTTATATAAGAGGGTTCCTTATACACTTTAAAATACGGAGGGTTGGGGCAAAATTTATTCAGTTTCTGTCTACAAAATCCACTTACAAGGCCCGAGGCTTGAGTAGAAGGTACTCGCCCAAGTGAGACTGAACCCTGAACCATGAGGTTGGAAGCAACCTTCTTTATTTCATTACATTTGTCATAAAGGCATAATATAGATGGAAGCTTTGCGGGCTGGACACAGACACAATGATGATGATGGAATGAAAAAGAGATGGTTGGTGGGGCAAGCAGCCAACGCCCACCAATTGTTGCTTCTGGTAACATTGTTCTTTTTTAAAAACATAAACGAGGTGTTGAACCTCTTACAACAATTACAAACTGAGGCGCTGAGCCTCTTACCAATCTCCAAGTTCGAATCAAGGCACTGAGACCTCTTACTCTGCCTGTAGTCGCAAGCCGGGGCCCCATAAGAGATAATTGTATTCATCCTTAGTAAAGGAATCTATCACCCTGTAGAAATAATTTTCCTCTATGACCTCCAGCCACGCCTACGCCTATTATGAAAATTTATAGCTTATATATATCTACACATACATACTGACACACATTACACCTGTACACCTATATCAACAAATGAAACTTGAAATTTTTAAAAAAAATGTTGTCAGTATGTATGAGAGCACGCCCATCACCCCCCCCCCCCAATTTATTCCTGATACAGTGGTTTGCAACATCTGAAATTTCAGATCTTTCCGGTTTGAATGGCAGTTTTTTCTAGCTGTGTCATATGAAATTGTCACTCATATCGGTCTATTGCGTTTCAATTTGTTTTAGGGTTAGAGTTAGGGTTAGGGGGGGGGGTGTATCTTTTTTTCTTCACAAATGTAAATAAACCCAATCTGTTTCTTAAACAAGGGACATATTCATACGGCACAGAATGTTTTCACCTCAATAGACGTCATTGATTGGTTGAAATTGCAGAAATTGAAGAAAAACAACAACAAATATCTTACAAACTATAGAATTTTCTCTATAAAGCCAAGAGAAAAAGATGTTTCATAAACACATTCTACCAGTATACGAAGTTTAAAATTTTTTAGTTACCTAAAAATTATGTTAAAACTGCCGTTCAAACCGAAAAGATCCCAGTCTGTTTGTTGCCATGGTCACTATGCAGTTTCGATGGCCGCTTTTGAGGACATTGGACTAATTTCATTGGTTAAAGATATATAACTTTAAATGGTTCTGCCTTGTTGATTATTAAGTTTTCGGCAAACATGAACGTAATAAAGACAAAAATTGTAAATTTACTTTATACATTGCAGGTTAATGACTTTCCTGTGTCTAATGAGTTCTAGCTAAATTTTCTGTATCAAGTAAAACAACTGTGTTGATTCCATACAGTTGCTCGACCTGCTAGAAATAGCAGCATACTACTTACTCCTCATTTTATTTTAATAGCCATAACTAGTTTTATCATGTATAATATAATTACTGTTACCTATTTTTTTTTTCTTATATCTCTTTCAGTTATTAGACTTCGGCCATGCTGGGGCACCACTTTGAATTTTTAGTCGCCCAATTCGACATGCCCAGCATTCCCTCGTGGGGTGGGAGATTACCGCCCACGTTGAAAACTTCTAACGCAAAAAAAAAAAAAAAAAATGAGTGATATACTATTAGTTCTTGCGATTTGGTTTCGAATCTCAGAATATGTTCTTCCTCCTAACAAAATACAAGTGTATAGTGAGAACTGCGAATACACCCATACTTAATAGAAATAACGAATGTTAACAATATTTCTTCAAAGATTATTTTAACTAATTGACGAATATATTTGTGTAGGCACGAGGGATAGTATTTCTAGAGGAAGAGAGCTAACATGACGAAAGGTTGACTGATTTATTTAAACATTTGTAAAATGATACGAATAAGCCTTGATTGTTTACGAGCAGATCCGAATTAAAATAAATCACGTTGTATATAGTATCAGGTATATTTACACAAGCGTGTCCCCACCCAAATTTGTTTCCTCATAATTTTCAGGAAAATGAGTATTTTCGAATGAAATTTTCTACAAATACCTTTCAGATAGTGTTCATTACAATTATAGAAGAATTTAATGTGAAAAATAATGGGGGGGGGGGAGAAAAAAAAAGAAAAACACGTACATTACTGACACACATAGTAGATATATATGTGATCTGCATTAGCGTGTGTGCGCGCCCACCAATTTTTTTTTTTTTTTGCATTAAATTCCAATATAACGGCAATCTAAACCATCTGAAAGGTATTCGTAGGGAATTTCGTTTAACATACTATTTTTCTACCTTAAAGTTATGAAGAAACAAAGTCGCGATGGAGCACACTTGTGTAGGTATGGCTAATAAATTGTTTTAGTTTCTGGTGCTCTTTGCAAAAGCTATGGCTTTCAACATTTTAATTTCTTTTGTTTTGTATTTTTAAACATTTATATTCAGCGATTTACATTTCCGTTTGAAAAACTAAAATTTAGTGGCTTGGTCGATTATATTGCCCTCCAGTACTCGACTGGTATTTTGTTTTATTATCCATGAAGAACAAATGACAAAGGTGACCTCGTCGGATCTGAACTCAGAACGAAACGAACTAGAACAAATATCTCCAGACGTTTTGTCCGACGATCTAATAATAATAATAATAATTTTTTTTAAACATAGAGTGGACAAACAAGAACAGACAAAGGGATTAAGTCGATTATATCGACCCCAATGCGTAACTGGTACTTATTTAATCGACCCCGAAAGGATGAAAAGCAAAGTCGACCTCAGCGGAATTTGAACTCAGAACGTAGCGGCAGATGAAATACCTATTTCTTTACTACCTACAAGGGGCTAAACACAGAGAGGACAAACAAGGACAGACAAACGGATTAAGTCGATTACATCGAACCAGTGTGTAACTGGTACTTAATTTATCGACCCCGAAAGGATGAAAGGCAAAGTCGACCTTGGCGGAATTTGAACTCAGAACGTAACGGCGGACGAAATACCGCCAAGCATTCGCCAGGCGTGCTAACGATTCTGCCAGCTTGCCGAATCCTTTCAATCATAGGCCCAAGGCGTGAATTTTTGTGGGAGGGGACTAGTGAATTATATCGACTCCAGTGTTTCACTGGTACTTAATTTATCAACCACGAAAAGATGAAAGGCAAAATTAGCACGGCGGAATTGGAACTCAAAATGTAAAGAGCTGCCAGAAATACCTATTTCTTTATTACCCACAAGGGGCCAAACACAGAGGGGACAAACAAGGACAGACATAGGTATTAAGTCGATTACATCGACCCCAGTGCGTAACATACCACTATGCACTATATCGACAACCTAATGATTCTGCTAATTTATTGTACGTATTGTTTTCTATGACAATAACAGTGATAATGAAAAATTCAATGTCCAGAACGATATATAAATACATATTTACAGCATTTCAATAAATAACAGGAGAAAAAAATATTTGATAGAAAAGAAAATACCTCTTACCAACAACAAAGCTCTCTGGCGAAGAAACACTCCACTTAAAATGTATAATAAAAGTAATCATAAGTTTAGCAATCTTACGTGGGTGCGTCTGTAATAGTTATCAGCTTTGTACAGAAGTGGGTAGGTTAAACAGAGCTTCACACAAAAACTGAATATGTACAGCAAACAAACTGGGGAATGATATAGAACTTATGTAACTTAAAATGTGTCAACGAAAAAAATAATAGAGTAGACCCGTTATTCTTGTTAAGTGTTTTTACTGTCTCCACGGCTCAGTCTCATTTCCATCAATCTAACCATCGTTCTACATACTTGACCCAAGCTGTTTGCATTTTTTATGCAAATATATTCTATTTCGGCTTTCTTTCTACATAGGTCGTCCGATAGCTTGTTTATACAAGTTAGACAGGTATTTCTTTTATTCTATATCTTATTTCATACACCTTTGTTGTGGTGTTGAATATCTTTAATTGACAAGTTTATGGGTATGTTTTCATTTTTGACTGAAAATGAATTAACATTTAAAAACCATTGTGTTGTTAAGAAGTTTGCTTTCTAGGTATGTAGTACATTTACCTCTGTTGATCGAGAGAGCTGAATACATACATACATTAAAAAAATATTGCTGGAACTTAAAAACTAAAACAGTTGCCAAGTTGCCAACAGTTGCACAACCGGCCAGATATCGCTATGTGGGAGCGCAAAGAAAAGATATGTTCCGTTGTGGAAATCAGTTTCCCTCTGGACGTGAATAGCATTAAAAAAATACAAGAGAAAGAGGACATCTATGGACCATTGATAAGTAGTTTCCAAATCCAGTACCCAAGATACACTTTTGGCTTCATACCTATTGTTATTGGAGCAACAGGATACATACCAACCTGTCTAGGGCAAAGTATGGCTAGACTTGGGATCTTAAGGAGAGAATGCAATTCCTTAATTCATATGCTACAAATGATTACGATATTTGGGACTATTAAACCTACAAGATCTTCTTAAGAATTAAAGAATACTGATTAAAAAAAGATACTTTCCTTCACAACCTTGCTACCAAATTGGTGGCCGATCAAAATTTACTCTGAAACTGAAAAGAGAAAGAGAACATGCCTACATACATAACACATACACACACATGCACGCACATACATACATACATACATACATACATACATACATACATACATACATACATACATACATACATACATACATACATACATACATATGGATCAAAACAATTTGATTCAAATTCCTTAGTACTTTTAGTTTCAAAGCGTGATGCTAATCCGCAGCCATTGAAAATTTAGCTGAGAATTAGCATCACATTTTGAAACTTAAAGTACCAAGGAATTTGTATCAAACTTGTTTTGATCCATACATGTAACTCCCAATAAATGTGTTGAGTGCCCTGCTTTCGTTTGTCCACTAATTCGTTTATACATGTGTGCGTGAGTACGTGTATGTGCGTGTGTGTGTGTCATTTAGTTTTATTTCTAGATTATTTACCAATGGGAAGTCTGTTTCTAACCTAGATCTAAGGCTCTTCCATTGGAACTTTAAACAACATCAATAAGTATTGGTTCACTATTTGCAGTCAATGTATGTGCAGATTTGTATGTTTTATTTTATGTATGTATTCTCATGCACATAGTTGCATGTCTTGACGTGCATATCTACTTAAATGCTAAACTTTCGGAGATGGTAAAGCGCATTCAAAACTGAATCAATGGGTAGGCTTCACGACCAAGCTACGGAAGTTTCACATGATCGGCCGATTAACCGACCAATCAGCATCAAGCCATAGCGTGGTTCAACTTTCTAAATCTTTCTCATTGAGCCCTATATAAAGGTGGTTTATAATGATAACCCCAGACTGTCGGGACCTCCGTTTGACGTTTCCATTCTCATTTCATCACCAGCCGTTGGCAGAGAGAAGGTGCAGATTTTGTGGTCATGAATATAGCGCGTTTACCACTTGTGGTGAGCTAGCCACAATTACTGTACCAGTTAAATTATCGTACATCCTAGTAGTATGTGTCCTTTTGCGTGTAATTGTTGCTCTTAGTTTTTGTCAAAAACCAACACAAAAAACACTATGTACAAGAAATAAAGCTTCTGTTAACTGTTCGTGAGTGTTGCTAATTACTTCTACACACAGCCCAAGAAATACATTTTCACTCATCAGCACCTACCACGACTACCACAATGACAATACTCACAATGGATTGTATCTGTAGTCTTCTAATTAGCTTTCTACTTTTGTGAACTCTAATTTGTTAAGATTAGTGTAGTCTTTTATCCCAATGATCGTGGGTAGAAATCTGAGCTTGTAATCCGAGTATAGTAGTTGTCAATTTCTCCATAGTTCAGCGTATACATAGTTTCTCTTCTTTATACCAAATCACTGTGTCTAGTTTGTTCTGTTTGCATTTTATGGAGGTTTTCGTAGGAACATTCCACCAATGCATTTTCATATTATGAATGGTTATGGCCTTTACCACACTGTGGGTTCCTACTGCTTTGACCTCACGATTATCCTTCCGACGGATCTCACTGTACGGTGTCTTGACATCATGTCTCATCGGTAGATATCACGATGACATTTTCGGTCAACTGCTTATAATGCGGGTAATAGTTTTGGCATTAACTTCACAGAGTTTTCATCAGTTATCACATTCCCTTTTGTTCATCAGAAACTTGGTTGGAATTTCGTGTTCCTGGATTGTTAATGCATACCTTTCAAAGTGAAAGTTAGTGATCTTGTTAGTCCTTGATAGACTGCTTTAATTATCAATGTTGCTGTAATCCTGAAGCTTTCTATTAACGTACCCATGCATTGTTTTTCTGCTAGGAAGCACTCAACCTTTCATCTAATGATATGTTGCGGTAGAGTCATACAACTTCTTTGGAGATGTGTTCAAGGTGTAGCGGATGGTGTAGCGGATTTGAAACATAGATGATATATGAAAATTGTAATTTACTGTGCACTTCTAACTGGTGAGGTCAGCATATGTTGCCACTCTTCCACCGCTCTAGAACTTTCAGTGGAGGAAATGACAAATGAGATCATCATAAAGAGACATTTGTACGTCATTAGATTATAGTGATAAATTCTTATACAACAGTATCAGTTTTCTAAATGCCAAAGCACAGCTGACTAGTAATATCGTGAACCTGTAGGTTTTACATCAGTGTGTCTATCTCTCCTAAGATGTCGCTGGGACAACCAGGTGGTTTTACCGAGAGCCTTGACACAAGGGTATGCCCTGACACAAGGATATTTCTGTGTCTCCGCGCTCAAATGACTTGCCATCACTTATGCTAGTTACCCCATAGCTGGGACCCTGACAGATGCTACTACTCAGTCAGAGTACACATGAAAACAATAGTGACTAAGAGGTTGTTCCACACACTTCAAAAGCTTTTACCGGATGAATGTATGTATACGTGTATATATTCGTAAATAAATACATATATAGACGTGCACTCGCACACGCACACAGTGCTAGCAAGCTTGATACATAGATAACGAGAGAGAGAGAGAGAGAGAGAGAGAGAGAAAGAAAGAGAGGGAGAGAGGGGGGAAGAAGAGAGAGAAAGAGAGAGGGGGAAGGAGAGAGAGAGAGAGAAACCATTCTATGTTAATCCGCATATCAGATAAACTGGATGACATCTAAGTTAATAAGACTAGTGTCCGTGTTGAATTTCACTGTTGTCTTTGAAAATCAATGTTGTAAGGGAGGGTTTCTGGGTGTGCTAGGTGAACAATACCAAGTCCACTCACTTATTTAATCATGGAACGTAATGGGCTCCTATGTCAACATATATGCTCCGGCTAGTGTTTTATTAGTCAGGGGAAGATGTCACGCCTCAGTTATTAGATGATTTCAAATTGTTTGTTCTTCCCAAAAATTTCTGATATGATGTTCAGATGAAGTCATGTTTATGCAGTTTCCGACAATTTTCAGCTGTGCAAAGAGCACATTTGTTGCTTCTGTTTTTGTAACGTTTCGATCTTTCTATAATTTTCAAATTCATATTTGTAGTTAGGATTTTCTTTTAATTGAGGTAATTTCTCTTTTCGATACGACTAAAAGAATACGTACTTCTGTAAATTATTATATCGAATGTTCCTTTTCCCGTGTCTGTTTATCGTTTATGACTTCTGCATTGATATTTCTGAGTGAGAATATGGCCTCATTTTTGTTGGGAGCGTATAACACGTTAGTCGTGCAACAGTAACCTAATTTAATATTGTATCTGCAAAACAGCTTTCTATATTTATTGATGGTAGGGAAGAGGGAGAGGGGGGGGGGGCTTTATAATTTTTTTTCTTATTTTGAAGAACCGATTGTAAATACTTGTATTGATATTATTGATCAGTTCTTACAAACCAGGAAGGGATAATACAATTCTACGTTAATATAAATGAGTTACCCATTAGACATTCTAAAAGTTTAAGTCTGTGGGATTCGATTTCATTGAACGCAAATAGCTCTGACTACCATATCTTCAGAAGTGTCCATAAGTATTACTCTGTCACTTTTGCGTTACTCACAGTATTAACCAACGTATGCAATATTCTCATCAATTCTAAAGTATTTCTAACATTAAAGTGATAATGGTGATAATGCCATTGATATCCATAATCCTTTTCTGGTCGATAACGTGTTCTCATTTGACGATCAAATATTGTCCTATTTTGTATCTTGATGTAAATACTTCTCGAGTACATCAACAAAAAGGTAATGTGTGACGTTACGCTTTCGCATATCTGTAGATCCAGAGCCATATTAAAACCCATAAAGATTTTGATGTTCCCAGATATATGTAATTCAAAATATAAACAATATTAAACCATAAAATAAATTTTTATTTTTCAAAATGAAACAAAACTAACAGTAAGTTATTTAAATAATGTAGTTAACCAATGTCTTTAATGTTTACAACTTGACCCGGAAACAAAAATCAGAAAAAAATAGTGCAACGGGTTTTAAAAAATTTGGAGGAAACGAATATGAAAAAAAATGCGCGCAAAGCAACGGGAGGCTTGGGAGAGGACCTCGGAAATTTCACATGATCCGTGTTTTTCCCTTGTAGTGTAGCTCGGTGATATCCTCACTGTTTGAGAGAGATCATAGAAATGATGTCGTGGCAGATAGCAGCCATTCTTCGGCTGCTTGGGACCGGTTGTGTCCACTGCCCTGATTGGTTGGTTTTGGTGCAGTCTTCTTTCGCACCAGTGTGTAAGCCAACCAATCACGGCCTTCGGGTAAGGTCCCATGACACAGTTTTTTTAATTTTCACTGGAGCCTACCTTTTGCTTTAAAAGGCCTCAGCAATTCATTATATCTTGTCTTTGGTCTTCGACCATTGACCACAACCAGACCAGCTAGTTCCCGCGACTCAACCAGTTCCAGCGACTTCAGCCAATGTTTCTGTGACGGCACCAACATGCAGCATCTCAGGACTGTTCTCCACCGTCGCCATCACCTCAACGTCGCCTTTCTCCACCGTCGGCTTCAACAATACGTACACAGCAGCTTGCTCAGGTTCAACTTTACGCTGTTGTGAATTCACCAAGGTTAACAGCTCCTGTCTACCTGTGAGAACTTTCTATACCAAAGCAACCTGGCAATGGATTGAAGCCACAACTTATACACACGTAGTAACCGCTCTCCTCTTTGTCACCAACTTCATTGATACAGAACTAACTACTATTGTGTATCTTTCGAACTGGTAATTAACGCCATCTAGTCTGAACATTTTCTATTTGTTCTCTATTTGCTCTTTATTGTTCTTCTTTAAGCACCCACATACACACACCATATGTCGCACGTACTTACAACGGATACACAGATACAGACACACTTGTCGCACGCACTCAGACTAACACTCTGCTAGCAATCACACACGCTCTTATCATTATGTACACATTCTGTAAATAAAACTTCTTCTCTCAAACAGTAGAACGGTTGTGTCTTCTTCCTTATTCATTGTCACTCATTCTTTTATGCCCTATATTTAGCTTCTTCTTTGTGGGACGACCGTGCGGCGTTTAAAAGGAGACATTTCTGTCACCATCTCCTTTACGTACGGTCGCTCGCTCGCTACACCCACATAACTTTTAGGAAAATGAGGTTTTTTTTAATGAAATTTTATAGAAATACCTTTCAAATGGCATATATTACGATTATAAAGAAATTTGTGGGGAAAATCTTCCCCAAGGGGGTTGGGAAAAGACCTCGGAAAATTCACAAGATCCGATTTTTTACTTGTAACTTTTAGGAAAATGGGGTTTTTTCTCAATGAAATTTTATATAAAAATACCTTTCAAACAGCATACATTACAATTATAAAGTAATTTGTGGGGAAAATCTTGAGGTGGGGAAAGGACTTTCAGAAAATTCCCAAGATCTGAATTTTTCCTCGTTATATTCCGAAATCACATTCAACTTTCTACAGATACCCTAGCGTAGTACTACTACACTACGTAGTGTTTATTTCTACCCACTTTCAATAATTTTTAATGTTTTGGCTTCAATTTTGTTTCATTTATCTTCAATTATTTTTACGCATTTTTAAACCCTTCCGTCGTTTTTCTCATTCACTCGTTATTACTCTCTCTCTCTCTCTCTCTCTCTCTCTCTTTCTCTATCTATCTATCTATCTATCTATCTATCTATCTATCTATCTATCTATCTGTCTATATATATATATATATATATATATATATAAAGAGAGAGAGAGAGAAAGAGAGAGAGAGAGTGATTATATATATACATATATATTTTATTGAAAAGCAGTAAAAATATCACAAAAACTGTTACTCAATAAAGCTTATTACTCTACCTCTGGTATTCGAATACTATTTTTTCCACCTTGTTTCACATTTATGTACCTACTCCAGCACACACACACACACACACACATATATATACACACACACATATGTAATAACTTATATACACACACACATATATATACACACACACACACACAAATACATATATATATATATATATATATATATGTATAGAATTTAATATAAAATATAAATTACCAAGTGGGACAAGAACGCAAAAACACACAAGGAGACGGCACAAAAAACCGACGGGTCACTCGAAGCCTCTAATCTTCAGTTGGGAACCGGATCATCTTAGTAATTTCGCCTGTTTAATCTCGATATCACTCCGATATATATATATACACACACACACATATATACATACAGTTATGAGGGAAAACTTGGATCTTGTGAATTTTTGTACTTTTACTTTATTTATATTTCACAAATCTTCTCCAATTTTTTTTTTTACTTACCAAAGTCTTTGATTAGATCCTCAAAATTAATCTTATGCAACACAGTTACTACTATACTAAGTAGAAATTAGACACTCTGAATATTATTTTTAGCAAGTTTAAAGTAATTTTTTTTGTGCAATACACCATTGCTTATTTCTGTGGTGCCCCACTTTCTTTGGTACCCTAAGCAGGTGCTTATTTTGCCTAATGGTTAATCCACCGCTGTGTAGATTTTATCATATAACCTTTCTGTCTCCTTAACAAAACTGAGAAGGTCTTTGCTACTAGGAGGAAAAGTTTTAGAGATACTATGTCACATTGAAATATTCCTGTTGACAGCCTAATTTTGTTAGTGACTGATGTGGTAAATTCAATTCTTATCAACAGCTCTGTGGACCAATTTGCTGTTAGCATTTATGTATGTATGTATGTATGTATGTATGTATGTATGTATGTATGTATGTATGTATGTATGTATGTATGTATGTATGTATGCATGCATGCTTACATACATACATACATGTCATTGTTCAGTTTTATTTCAACTTTTCTTGTCAATAGAGAAAGAGCTGGTTTCAAAAAACTTTCCCATGGTAAAGCTCCTGGACAAGATGATATTCCCATAGAGGTGTACAAGCATGGTAGCAGACAACTTGTAAGTTAAGCTGTGCAAATTGATCTGTTTGATCTGAGAAACTGGATCTGTTCCCCAACTGTTCAAAGATGCATCTGTAATGCACTCATACAAAAACAAAGGGAAGAAAGGTGTATATGATAATCCCCTTTTACAATAGAAGAATAAAGATAATCAAAAAGAATGGAGAAATGTGTTGTTATTGACAAGCTAGTGTAATATATTTTATTGATACCTGTTGAATTAAAGGTAAAACTGACTTTTGTGGGATTTCAACTCAGAATGCAGAGGAGCATAACTAAATAGAACAAAGCATTTAGTCTGGTACTCCATCCATTCTGGGCAGAATTTTTGGAACAACGGTCCTTCAAAGTTCCATACCTCACAGAAAAGGAAAAGTGAAGTAGGCAGGTTTCCTTCATTTTGTTTTTAATCTTCTTTTGTTTGATACAATGGAAAATTTTCTCAAAATTCTCTTTCACATCCCACCCTTAAATTCTGTTCCCTTTTTTCCTTCCATATCATTTAGGAAATAACTATTCTGATTCATTCAGCCAAACCTATCAAATACATTACTTGCCCACCACATGAGCAGTTTTATCTCTCCATCTTTGGCAGGGATGGGAGAGGGGCACACGGACAGGTGATTAACAAGTTCACTTCATAGTGTTGAGTTCGATCCAACTCCATCACATCTTGAGCAAGTATTTTTTAGCCTAGTTTTGGACTGATCTTTTTTTTTTTTGTTTTATCTTCTATCCGTGTTTGGTCTGAAAGAAGGGACAGTGCCCATGCCCTTCACGGACCATCTAGATAAGTGAGATTAATGATTAATGACAATGATGTTTCTTGTAAACCTTTGTAAACTAACATCTGTGGGAAGATATGAGGAAGGAGAGATTTCCTGCTGGAAGCCATTTGTGGGGAGAAAGGACTGAGCATAGAGATAAATGTGAGGCCATGTAGGTGGGTTGGGATGAGGTGGGGTGGACATAAGAGGGATGATGAGAAGAGAAGAGGCAAGTGGGATGAGTATGTTTAAGAGGAGGTGAGGTGAGCTCAGCTAGCTGCAAAGAGCAGAAGCCATATAGTAGCAGTTGAAATGGCACAGAGAGGATAAAAGCACATCTGGGAGTGACTTAATAGTTAATCTGTCAGGTGGTCAAAGCATTGGGGGTAAAGTTGTCTAAATAGAAATTGTGTAGAACCCTGCCAAATGAAGTACAACTAATTTAAAGAGCCAACCTAGTCTCATATCAAATATGTTACCAATAAGGGGGAATACTGAAATCTGCGACCAACAGCTCGCTGTCAATAGAATTATTTATCTGATATTTAGTTAAATTTTTTGTGATTTTCCACAAATTTTCAGTGAATGGTGTATTTTTCTAAATAGTTGAGAAACATGCAGTTGAGACTCTGACTATGTTTATCACGTACCACGCTGATTCTGTCCTAGGGTTACATTAAAGCTACATATATCTATGGAATACTCAGCCAAATTACACTATAACTAGATCCTGGGCCTGTAATTAAAAGGCCTAACCATGTTACACTGGGTTGTACTTATGGATCATGTTGTGGGTACATGTGTGCTGTGGTGTATTCAGCCTGTTATATGTTAATATAATGTGTAAGCATGAGACTACAAACTGACAGAATCATTAGCACACTGGACAAAATGCTTTACATTCTGAGTTCAATTTCCACCTAGATTGACTTTGCCTTTCATCCTTTCAGGGTCAATGAAATAAATACCAGTTGAATGTGTAACCAGTTCAGTTGATCATACAACTAGAATAATCATCCTAAAAACAGACAAAGATCCATTTCCTTTAGTTTTTGTTTACTTATACACATCAGCAAATGAGCCAATGAGGTAATCTGTGTGGTTGTTCAATTTGCTAGAAATAACAGCCTCAGTCCGCTTATGCATACCTTTTCCTTCTTGGGACACAAAACTCTACTTGTGAAGACCTGTTGAGGCAAGTGAAAATCAAAATCAAAATCAAAATCGATCAACATCAATGGAAATTGTAGCTGTGATACCAGTGCCGGTGGCACGTAAAAAGCACCATCCGATCATGGCCGTTGCCAGCCTCGTCTGGCACCTGTGCTGGTGGCACATAAAAAGCACCCACTACACTCAAGGAGTGGTTGGCATTAGGAAGGGCATCCAGCCGTAGAAACATTGCCAGATCAGACTGGGCCTGGTGCAGCCTCCTGGCTTCCCAGACCCCAGTTGAACCGTCCAACCCATGCTAGCATGGAAAGCGGACATTAAACGATGATGATGATGAACAGCCAAATCTCCCTCACACTAACATTTTAAAAGCGAAAGACACATTAAATAACAATATAGTCATAAGAGGAAGAGCACTACCTTCCAACCATGTCCTTGTCCTTACTGACAAACATTTGCTGCAACCATTGCGAGTGCACTGCCAGTTTAAATTCCCACAACCACTTTCTTACTTATGTTGTGCCTAGATTTACTGCACCTCATTTTTTTAGGGATAATACCCTTTTCTTACAAATTATTTACTGCATCCACCTCTGTTTTCAAAATCTTCTTCAAAGTGGTTACAATTAAATGGCTTGAATGTGCATGCAGCCATTCCAAGCAAGGTAAAAACAGAAAAACTTCACAAAATATATGTGTAGTGGTCTGAAGTGATGATGTGCCATATCACATCGATATGATGTAGCCTACTACCGAATGTCGCATGTAGATGTAACGCTTGAAGGTTCTCGTATCGGAGTATCCAATGAACATTGAAGAAATAACACCAAGAAGGAAGAAATGTTATTTACATATATTTATTTGACAGGTAGTTAAAGAGACACTGGCAATTCTAGTGATAGTGACAAGGTTGGCTCGCTGGTTAGTAGTTGATAGTGTAGAAAAAGGTTGTCTGTCAGTAGAGAGTGAAAGAGTAAAGAATGCGTGGTGCTGACTAGAAAGGAAGAAAGGATAAAGATGGCATCGTCTTTTTTGTGGCCGAAAGCTTCTCTTTGTATGACGAGCGAAGGGCGAAGGAAAGTGTTGCTCTTGGTCATGACTGATGCAGAAGAGCATGGCATGCAGGTTAAATGCATGACTGCGTTTGAAAAGTTGCGTGTGCGGACTCCCATATTTTCATCCAGGTAGTTTTGGGTTGGATGGCTGTCGAAACGTTGCGTTTTTTTTATTGTAGATGTTTATTTTGTGGCTGTGCAACGTAGTGGAGTGCATTCTGTGGCAGATCAAAAGTGCATGGTGGGTTTCCATTGTGTCAGTGAGTTCTTCTCCTTCATGTTATGTGATAGTCGGAATGGAAACTGCATATAGTGGAAGTTGTTATTCTTGTCTTCGATGTGACGAGCATGATGTGACGGCTGTAGTTCTTGAGTTTGGGTTACTGCAGAACAAAAAATTGTCTTCGTTTTCCAAATGCAATGAAGTTGGTGAAGTAGAGGCAATCATGTACAAGAATGTCAGGAAGCATACGTGGCAACGGCTGTTAGACGAAGGCTGTTGATCTTTCAGTTCAGGATCACCAATTGTAGTGGGTTGGATGAAAGATGTGATATTAGGTCGATATGATGTAGCCCACTACTGAATGTAGCATGTAGATGAAGGTTCTTGCGTCGGAGTAACCAGCGAACATTGAAGAAGCAACACCAAGAAGGAAGAAATATTATTTACATATATTTATTCGTTTGCCCGACAGGTAGTTAAAGAGACAACGGCGATTCTAGAGACAGTGACAACAAGGTTGGCTCGCTGGTTAGTAGTTGATGAAAGAGTAAAGAATGCACGGTGCTGACTAGAAAGAAAGAAAGGATAAAGGTGGCATCGTCTTTCTTGCAGCTGAAAGCTTCTGTTCGTACGCCAAGCTAAGACCAAAGAAAAGCGTTGCTCTTGGTCATGGCTGGCGCAGAAGAGTGTGTTGCTCCTTAGTCTGCTGACACAAAAAAGTGGAAGAGATAGGAAGTGTTCTCTGTTATAAAGACTATGGTCAGTAATGTAGGTCAAACCCTAAGCAAAGGATTAACCTTTCTTTGGCCAGCACAGGTCCTTGGGAATCAAGTGCTTCCTCATCAATCATCTGGTGTGGAGAGGATTTCCTGGTCACTTTGACAAAGAACAAGCGAGTGGATTTGGTTTCAAATCTCAAGCAGGACTAAGCAAAGTCCCTACATGAGTAAAATATATATGAAAAAAGGCACGAGCTATCAGAAACGTTAGTGGTATTTCGTTTGCCTTTATGTTCTGAGTTAAAATTCTGCCGAGGTCGACTTTGCCTTTCATCCTTTCGGGCTCGAAAAATTCGCGCAATTTGTCTCTTACTCTGTCACGCCAATATGCAACCTAACCAATCGCAGCTTCCAAATAAATCATGTGAGACAGTCTGTTCTAAACCCCAATTTGAGCTTACTGTGACTTATAAAGCTCAACTTCTCCTTGTCTCGAAGTCTTTTGGTTCCATACCTTCTAAAGTCTAGTCACCGACCACACGACACTGCCAGTTCCAGCGTCGACGCCAGACAACACCCGTCCAACAGCATTGCAGCGACCTCCACCTTCGTCGCCACCATCATGTCTCTCACCAACATCGTCAACATCTCTACGTACACAGCACCAGCAGCACTGCACAAGTTCTAAAATAGCGCTGTTCGTGAGCTACCTCATCATGGTCAACAGCAAACATACAACCCACACAGATGCATGTAAATATATCAATAAATCTTTCATAAGCCTTCTACTCGGTTGTGTCTCTTCTCTTTTCCAACTGGCACATTATATGTATTATCTCAGACTTCTGATATGAGACGTTTAGATGGTCACACTACACGAATCACGATCTATAATGTGACCATGACCATCTATATTCTAATTGATAACTATAAAATTTTTCAGAAAAATAATAATAAAAATAAACAGTGATATACACAAACAAAACGTGCGGGTGAAGTGAATCTTGTAATATGAAGAACCAACACAACTTGCAGTTGTCATGGTTACTACTGTTAATGCCACGCTGTCTGTTGATTGGCTAAACTTACACAAATTTTCCAAACTTTAATTCCAAATGACATCAGATTCTTTAATTTACGAGATAAGGTAATTGGTTGAGCGTAATCACCATTCAGAACTGCATCGATACACCAAATCTGAGACAATCTGAGCAAAATTAAAGGGGACTGAAACAGACTAGATCCTAAATTTGCATGAATCTGTTTCATACATACTTCATATTTTCTCTCCACACATTGAAAGAGAAGTGAATGCAGTTTATCTCTTCAGAACAATAAAAATACTTACACGCAATGACACTCTCTGGCCTATATTTCAACTAAAGACTCTGAGTGACATGGCTACTAAAAAGTTGGGCAACATTATCAAGTTAGACACACCTGAGATATACGAAATAAGGTCATCATCAGAAATATTTTAGATTAGAAATCAACAACTTAGGCAACGCCTCTTAAACGTAGAAAGTCTGTTCATAGAAATAATAGAAACCATGATAAATAATATTAACGAACACTCAAGTATAAAGCAAGCAACGACACAAGCTAACATACTCTTTACTCTTTTACTCTTTTACTTGTTTCAGTCATTTGACTGCGGCCATGCTGGAGCACCGCCTTTAGTCGAGCAAATCGACCCGGGGACTTATTCTTTGTAAGCCCAGTAATTATTCTATCGGTCTCTTTTTGCCGAACCGCTAAGTGACGGGGACGTAAATACACCAGCATCGGTTGTCAAGCAATGCTAAGGTGACAAACACAGACACACAAACACACACACACACACACACACACACACACACACACACACACACACACACACACACACACACACACACACACACATATATATATATATATATATATATACGACATGCTGAAGAAATTATTATTGTTCTATGTTACAGACATACCTATTTGCTCTCCACGAGGTAAATCAAACAGAAAGCAAAAGACATTACACCAAAGTTAAATTAACATTAATAATTCATAACAAAAACAAAAACAGTAAAATGCTTTTTATCAACTGTTATGTCGTGAGTTTGACTATCTCGTCGCCCATAATGTTTTGACGACACTATAGTACATATTGAGTGTAGAATTGTATTACCCAAATAAATATTTGGATATTATTATCTATATACATATATAAACGCAAGTTGTCTGTTTGGATGTCTGTTTTTGTCAAGTTGTCGTCTACACTCGTTAACGAATTTTCGTGAAATTTTGCAAACATATTAATGTAACATCCAGTTTGTTACTAGGTTCATTGAAGTTTAATAAAAATATATAATTGGATGGCTAGGGCCCCCAGAAGGGGTCCACATATGTAATCAATATATTTTCCTTTAACAGCCAAAGGAAATAACCCATTCATTTTCCTTTGATCATCCTAAACGTTTCCAAGCTCAAAGTTAATGGTCAAGGAATGGAAATTGACAACAAGTGGATCGTGCCCTACAACCCATTGCTGTCTAAAACATTGCAGGCCCATGTTAATGTCGAGTCATGCAACTCTATAAAAAGTATTAAATCTGTATGTAAATACATCAATACGAGCTCAGATATGGCGGTTTTGGGACTTGAACAGGAGGGCAGGTAGGCAGATGAAATTTAGCAATATAAGTTGGGCAGGTATATTTCCTCTAAGGAGGGCTTCGAAATCCACGAGCGGCATCCAACAGTGGTGAATCTATCTGTTCATTTTGAAAATGGGGAGCGTGTATATTTCACAGAAGACAATGCTCGAAACGTAGCAGTGAATCTACCAGAAACCACTTTGACAGCTTTCTTCAAATTATGCCAATGTGATCTATTTGCCTGAACACTATTGTATGTTGAAGTTCCTGTGTACTATATCTGGGCACACAATAGATGGAACAGATACAAGCAAGGAGCACGCGTTGAGGGCTGGGAAGAATATGCTGTCTTCAGAAGTGGAGCCATCGGATGGGTGTACACTGTACATCCTAATCATAAGGTGTGCTTCTTTCTGCGTCTACTGCTGCACACTGTCAGACCTTCGAAGACACAGTGGGGAAGTCTGCACGACCTACAGAGAAGCCTGCGCCAAACATGGACTACTGGAGGACGATGCTCACTGGGGCCAGACATTGGAGAAGGCAGCAGTCAGTAGAGCACCAAGTCAACTGTACAAGCTATTTTCTATCATGTTGATGACATGTGGCTTGGGTAAACCTCTCAAACTTTGGGCAACCTATAAAACCAGCATGGCAGTGGACATCCTACAAAGGATTCAAAGGCAAACCTCAGCGGAAATTGCCATGTTCAATAACGCCATTTAGAATGAGACATTACTTGACCTGGACACCCGAGTGCAAGCTATGGGAAGTCAAGGCATTGCCACATTTGGTCTGCCTCAACCGGAGCAAACAATCTCGCAATTAAGTACCTGCAAGAAAGCAGCTATGACATCGAGGAAATGACGGAGTACATAGCTGATAACGAACACAAACTGATGGAGGACCAACTTGGTGTTTATAAGACCATTATTTCGAGCATAGAAAGTGAAAGAGGAAGTCTTTTCTTTCTGGATGCTCCTGGTGGAACTGGCAAGACATTTGTCATCATCCTTCTTCTGGCTAAACTGCGCCAAATGAAACACATTACCATAGCAGTAGCATCAAGTGGAATAACTGCAACTCTGCTAAGTGGTGGCCGCACTGTTTCAAACTCCCTTTGTCTAAGAAAGAGAAGGCAAACTGCAACATCAGTCGTGGTTCTATAAAAGGCAAACTTCTGAGTGAATGCAGGTCGATCATCTGGGATGAGGCGACAATGAGCCATAAGGTTTCCTTTGAAGCTCTTGACACGGCACTTCACGATCTGAGACACAACGCCAGGCTTATGGGAAGAGCCACAGTCTTGCTTGCAGGAGACTTTAGACAAACCTTTCCCGTCGTTTTAAAGGGGATAAGAAGTGATGAGATAAATGCCAGCATAAAGTCGTCTTACCTATGGAGCAGTGTGCAAAAGCTGAGACTCACAACTAACATGAGACTGCAGCTCAATGGTGATGATGCAAATAGAACCTTTTCAAAGCAACTGTTGGACGTCGGTAATGGCACTTCGGTTGGCGAGAAGGATGGCCGGGTAAACTTGCCTTTTGGACATATGGTATCTGATTTAAAGGTACTAATGAATAAGGTGTTTCCTTACCTGGGGAATCAGTTTACAGATTACAACTGGCTGAAAACCCGCGCCATTTTAGTTCCAAAGAATGTGGCGGTTGATGATTTGAGCGTCAAACTTCTGGAACAGTTGCCAGGTGAGCATCACATCTACAATTCTATTGACACTGTACTCAACATCGATGAGGCTGTGAATTATCCAGTTGAATTCTTGAATTGTCTAACACCACCCGGCCTCTCACCTCAAGAATGGGGAACCAGTTATGCTGCTTCGAAATCTCGATTCACCAGAGCTTTGCAATGGCACACGACTTATAATAAAGAAGATGATGCTAACAGTCATGGAGACAACAATTTTGACTGGTAAAGCAAGCGGTGAGCCTGTTTTCATTCCTAGAATTCCAATTATTCTCTCGGATATGCCTTTCCAGTACAAGCGCCTGCAATTTCCGTTGAAACAGAGCTTTGCAATGAGCATTAACAAGGCCCAGAGGCAATCCTTGGATGTGGTAGGTCTGAACTTTGTGGAACCAGTTTTCTCCCATAGCCAACTTTATGTGGGATGCTCGAGAGTCGGCAATCCGAATCATTCGTTTATTTATGCCCCACAAGGAAAGACCAAAAATGTCGTTATCAAGATCTGCAAACTTAAGATTCACAAAATCCTAAGGTAGTTATTATGCAAGTGTTGTAAATATATTGATAATCTACATGTTATTTTATTTTAAAATCTATGCTCAAATTTATTTGTATGTCTACTGTAAAACTAAATGTCAGTCTGTTTCGACATTCATTGTAAATCTATTGCAACACTAGCGCCCCTAACTTGAAACAACCAGACATCCGAGAAGACCTCGATATTGCTATCACAAACGACCAATTCTTTTGGATCAATTTTAACCCACAAGTTCGAAACATATCATGTGTGTGTGTGTGTGTGTGTGTGTGTGTGTGTGTGTGTGTGTGTGTGTGTGTGTGTGTGTGCACATATGTAAGCGTACATACATACACACACTCATTATTTATTTTAAAGTCACCATACATGTATTAAAGCGCTACTAGTAGTTTCCTATGTTGAGAAACTCAAACATATTCTTCAGGCGCCAACCAAATATAACGAACTAAAGAAATTGAATAATAGAAGAAACGTGAAAAACTTGAGAAGGCAGCATATAGAAAACGCAGACAGTAAACAACGGAAAGTGAAAAACAGAAACTAAAATGTAAAAAATAAAAAGCAAAAAGGTAGAAGAGCTGTCCTCCTTAGACCTTAAATGATAAAGCTGGAAAGATACCAAGTCAGTCAGGAATAGACAGAATTTTCCAATTCTTCAAAATATGCATGCAACCACTGAAAATATCTGACCTGGTGTTCAATAGAGAGTTAGGGATCTTACATCTAAACAGGATCTGCACCTTTTCAGCCAAATGAAGTCTACATTTATTCGATCCATTCACATAAGGTATGGATTTCTCAATCACTTGCCATTTAATCACATGCAGCGTTTCGTTGTCTTTCAAAGTCCATACGTAGCTAGCCAACTTAGTAGCTTTACTTTTGTCCTATGTCGGAAGGAGGATATTTTTTATTTGCAGAGCGATTTTTAAATTCATCTCCACTTAATCCGATATTTTTTATTTGAAGAGCGATTTTTAAATTCATCTCCACTTAATCCGATATAGGCCTTCTTATCAGTTGTATTATTATTATTATTTAGGGTTGCAGTAACTTCTGCCTCATATACAATAGATTTAGTCATACATCGTTGGTCAAGTGGCCGGATCCTGGGTCGCGACAGTTGCAACTGGACTCAAGGTTTCTCTTTTCGTCTTTTCACATTTCTACAACATGGCAGAAGTGTTTGAAAGCAAAATGGTGACACGATCTTTTATACATCTAGATTCATATTTAGGATACATTGTGAGAATAATAAATCGACTCCAATACTTGACTGGTGATTTATTCTCTCGACGCCGGAAGGATGAAAAACAAAGCTAACTTCGGAAGGATTTAAAACCAGAAAGTAAATAGCCATAACTAATACCACAAAATAGTTTTTCAACATTAGCTTACCATTATATGTCTTTTCGATTTCTTGAATAATGTTTCCATAAAAAACAAAAAAACAGAAAGAATTGAAGAGGTTCATAATAGTTGTCATAGTGAATGGTACCAATATATCGAACCAACCAAAAATAAAATTTGTAAACAATACTTAAAATTAAAAAGAAAACTCGTTAAGTAGCATCAAGTAGATTGGATAATGATCCTAATTTTGCGTGCAGTTTGAGGGAACACGGTAATGATTTTCCTTGATAAACAATTCTCTTCTATCGATTTCATATCCTCCTCCTCTGTCTGTTTGTCTGTCTGTCTGTCTGTCTGTCTCTCTCTCACCCCCTCTCTCTCTCTCTCTCCGTTTCTCCTTCGCTCTTTCTTTCTCTTCCTATTTGTTCAGACATAACTGCTGAAATATCGATTCCTTTTTATTACATTATAGTGTTCAAGTTGAGGTGCTTGATATTTTGCTTTAATAACAGCGGTGAGCAATTTACTTGTGAACAACGTAATATATTGTCAGTTCGGTCTGTTGTTTCGTTCGTCTGAGCTGTGTAAAGTTCACCTTTATTCTGTGGATCTGATGTTTGCCATTCGTCATTTTATTTTTCAATCATTAACCAAGGCAACACCAGTTACTTACTAATAATACATAAAAAAATACAATCAACTCGCGCATTTCAATATTTATTTTGTGTGCGGTTTGAGGGAACACGATAAAGACCTCCCTTGATAACAAAGCTCATCTATTGATTTCTTGTTTTCTTTCTCTCCTTTCTCTTTCACTTGTGGCGGACGCTTAGTGAAATTCTCTCTCTCTCTCTCTCTCTCTCTCTCTCTCTCTCTCTCTCTCTCTGACATATATAACATGAATACGGATGTAGCAGATAACAGCTAGCCTTCGGGAATTTGGACTCTATTGTGTCCACTACTCTGATTGGTTGGTATTGGCGCAATTTGTCTCTTGCTCTATTACGCACCAATGTGCAACCCAACCAATCGCAGCCTTCTGATAAGGTCCCGTGACACAGTCTTTTTCTAAAGCTCCGTTTGAGCCGATAATTTGCTATAAAACTTCAGCGATTCATCAAGTCGATATCTTTGGTTCTAGACCATCTAAGGTCTGACCACTGACCACAGAGCATACAGCCAGTTCCAGCGACAGACAACAACAGCAGCTCACATGGAGACTCAACTTCGTCCAGCAGCATTCCTGACCTCCATCTCCGTCGCCCCCGTCTTCTTAACGACGCCAAACATATTTACGTACACAGCATCATTCATCCAGGTTCTATCTCCACACTGTTTGTGAATTACTTCACCATGGTTGACAGCAAATACAACCTGCGAGATCTTCCTGTATCAAGTAACCGGCTCTGCATAGTAGCCGCAACCGCTTACACGACACGTGCTTCAACCGGCTCTGCATTGTAGCCACAAGTTCTTGTTACAGCACTTCAACTATTGTGTACCTTACTACGAACTGGTATTTATCTTCATTGTGTCTGAACTTCTAGCGTCCTGTTATAGACTCTTTCTATGCTCTGTATTTTATCTCACACGCATACACCCTTGTTTTTAAACACATACACTTTATGTATGCATGACGGCCTGTCTATTATTATTATTATCATTATTCAGTAGTTTTATTTTTATAGCGTGCTTTCACTTCACTACCGAGCGCAGCTCTGTGTGCCTTGGGTATGTGCTGTGATTTGTTGTGATGCTCTGATGGTTATTGTATGGAAAGTGTTCTGCGTAGGATGTGTGCAATGCCTAGTAGTGCAATTTTCTGTATGTTATATGTGTTTGTAAGTCCTGGTGTTTTTGTTATGTATTTGTCTGAATATTTTTTTATCATGCCTAATGCACCTACTATGATAGGAATTGTTTCTGTTTTCAGTTTATTATTATTATTATTATTATTATTATTATTATTATTATTATTTATTATTATTATTATATATGTACTTATGACGAACACACAGACACACTCATGTTAACGCCTAAATAAAACCTTTCTCTTAAAATTCTATGGTTGTGTCGTCTTTCTTTTCCTGCTGGCACTCACGTTCATTTATCCATTTTGCGTTTATTGTAAGCGACCGTGCGGTGTATTAAAGGAGTCATTCAGTCGTCAACTCTCCTTTCGCACGGTCGTTCTTACACACTTCATGTACCCAGTCATGATAGAATGTAATATAGAATTAAGACTATAACTCGAAAAAAATTTCTTTCGTGTCGTTACGCAAATTGATTCCTGTCCAATTTTAGTTCAAACATTTAGCCAATGCCAGTTACTCTAACTGATGTAATTCTTAGATTCGTCATTGATTATCATGAATGACGGATTCATGAAGGAGGCTCTACGTAATCGTCCGGCCTGCTAGCAATAGCAGTCTAAACTTACCTCAAATCACACCCTATATCTACAAAAAAAAACCTAAAAAATTTTTTTTAATTATTGAATGTTAGCCTTAGAGCAGTGGCTCTCAACCGGGGTCCAGAAGGCCCTTGAGGGTCTATATAAAATTTTTGGTGGCCCACACAACAAAATGGTAAATTGTGGATCCACAGAAATATTTTAAGGGCCCCTGAAAAAAATTTGTTTTCGGTGCATGTATTGGTATGCATTGCAAGAAACAGCTAGGTTTCTTTCTCTAACATTTTACATAGATCAACCTACACAAGCTAATGTGTGGAAGAAAAAATAGGAATTTTGAAAGAAGTTTCGATAAAACTAGTTTTTAAACATCGAATGACTATGGAGGTCCACCCGAATAAAATATTAATTAAAGGGTCCTAGACGAAATGGTTGCAGCTCGATTGACTTTAATCTTAGATTTGTTTAACCAGAGCTAACTTGGAGCTAGTCAACAACATCTTTATTGCAAATGTAAGCCTTTCATTGCTGGTTAAAATACTTGTGAACATTTGCCAGCAATTCGATTCTGCTGTTTAATTCACATGGAGTTTTCAATGTTGTCTAGCTTTTTTAAGGCCTCACTAATTCCTTAGGGTTCCAGATTTAACTCTACATTTCTGTAGAGTAAAAGTCAACTTGGGTGGGGCTGATCAAAGCTGTTCAAAAATGTTAGCAGAAGCTTACACTTTGCATATTGCAAAAAGTGCCTAAAAATAACCAGATGCAAGCTATTTTTTCACGTTAAGTCATCAAACATGAGTGATTTCTGATAGCATTTGATCTGAGTAAGAGAGAGAGGAAGGGGAGAGGAGAGATAGAAAGAGAGAGAGAGAGATGAGGAAGGAAGAGGGTTTGCGTTATTTTTATACATTTTAAGTGTTGTAACCGTGTTTCTACTGAATGATATGGAAACAAAAAGCAAGTTAAATTTTCCAGAAGGCAAATATACTTAATGCAGCTAAAACGGCTTTCGAAGACTTGGAAAATAGAATCCAGAAAAAAAATATATGTGTATATATATATATATATGTGTGTGTGTGTGTGTGTGTGTGTGTGTGTGTGTGTGTGTGTATCACAGGAAAAATATGTACTGAAAAAAAATAAATAAAAGTCAGCAACAAGAAATCCTTCGCAACTTGTATGTTGCTCAATGGGAGAACCACAAGACTTTGGCTGAGATTTTGGTGGCGTCGGCAGGAATTTTTGTCTTAGTCATGAACATAAAAAATACTTAATATGCATGTGATGCCTTACTATGTAAGGTGTTTTCAATCTGTACATGCCATGAATTGTCAATATAAGGCGCAGGCGTGGCTGTGTGGTAAGAAACCTGCTTCCCAACGACATTGTTCGGGGTTCAGTCCCACTGCGTGGCACCTTGGGCAAGTGTCTTCTGCTATTGTCTCGGTCTGACCAAAGCCTTGTGAGTGGATTTGGTAGACGGAAACTGAAAGAAGCTCGTCGTATATATGTATGCGTGTATATGCGTGTGTGTGTGCGCGCGCGCATCTTTGTGTCTGTGTCTTCCCCCTTCCCGACCACCGCTTGACAACCGGTGGTGGTGTATTTACGTCCTCCGTAACTTAGCGGTTCGGCGAAAGAACCGATAGTAAAAGTACCAGACTTTAAAAATAGTACTGAGGTCGATTCATTCGACTATGAAAATTCTTCAAGTCAGTGCCCCAGTATGGCCGCAGTCTTATTGCCAAAACAATAAAAACAAAATAGATATGTAATGTCATCTTATATAAATTGTGTACAATTTTCACATAGTGTCAGCTAACAACCGATTTAAACTACTTCTTGTTTTATTACTAAATTTATTTATAGTTTTAAAATAAAAAGTGACTTTTTTCGGTGATGTTTTTCTTAACTAAATTTGGGATCTTTACCTTTTGACGTACAGATTTAAAAAATAAATTAGGGTTAGGGTTGTCATGAATAACAGTGACAAACGAAGGATCTTTTCTATTTTGAGGCCAGTTTTTTCAAATTTTTCCTACTGAACCAAACAATTTGAAACTTCGTATACTGGTAGAATGTGTCAAAAGTAAACTTAATTGTAAACCAGAATGAAAACGGAATTGTAACTTCTAAGTTTAACGTTGTTTAATAATTAGAATTTTAACCTATGATATTCCGTCATTCGGCTTTATTTTATTTACTCCGTCTCGACCACCAATTTCGTGACGTATTTAACATCTTAAATGTAAACAAGTCAGCCACCTTCTAATAACAATATTTAAAACTAGTTAATAAGCCACATGTATTAAATTGAAAATGTTTCCATTCTGTATGTCTGCATGTATGTGTGTGTGTATGTATGTGTAAGTATGTGTGTGTGTGTATGTATGTGTGTGTGTGTATGTATGTATAGCCGATTCATCGTAATCGTAATTACGATGAATTGGCCATACATACATAGATACACACACACACACACACACACACACACACATACATGCAGACATACATATACACATACACCGAGTAAAAAATTTCAGTTATCTCTCTCTTTCACACATTACTCTCTCTGTCTCTTCACACACACTAACAGAAGCACTTCACTTACACAACATACTGTCTCCCACACCCCATCAAACACACACACACACACACATGTACATCAATGCTTCCCCTAGACGGTAACTTCAAAGACAAACTTCCCTCGTCATAAAATCGCTTCCTCTTAGTCTCTTTCGCTCTCATTACTTATGTAAAAAAATAAAAGTTTTTTACGGAAATCGACGGAAAACTTGTGCTACGACAAGCGAAACTTCGCCGAAATTTAATATTAAAAAAGCAAAGAGCTGGCAGAAACGTTAGCACGCCGGGCGAAATGCGTAGCCGTATTTCGTCTGCCGTGTTTGTTTACAGTTTTCCGAACGCTAGTACGTCACAAAAGCGCTTTCTACGTCACACTAATAGAATGCAGTCAAGTTTTACACATGAAAACAAACAATCTGATTGGTTAAAATTCGCAGTTTTAATCTACGATTAAAGTCATAAAATAGATTTTTCTCAAATAAACTAGTTCCAACCTGTGTCTTGTTTTGCTAGACTCTATCAGCATACGAAGTTTCAGATTATTTAGTTAAGTAGAAAGATCTGTGGTCCTGGCTTCAGAATAGAAAAGATCCCAAACGAAAAATACACCGCCGGAAGTTCTTGTTGACAAGCAACGGCAGTAATTTTATTCAGCTGAATACACGTCATTGATTGGTTGAAATTACCGAAATAGGGCTACTTTGACGTGAAATTACTTCGTAAATATAAGTCTTTCTCAAAAATGCTAAGAGTAAAAGATGTTTTATATGACACATTCTAAAGTTTGAAAGTGTTTACTCGCAAAAAATTATTTTTTAAATCTGTAGGTCAAAAGGTAAAGATCCCAAAATATTTTTATTGTGTCAATGGTTTATGATTTAAATTATTTAAAATGGCTTAAACCCACACAGGCAATTACTCTGCCTTTGCTACAATCGTAATGTCAGCTGTTTAACAATTTTCTCAACATAGCTTTTGATACGTGCCCACGTTTATACAATCAACATATTTGTCATTGAGCTATGCTCCTTCATGCATGTAGAAAACAATTTGCACAGATAGCTTCTGTAGTGTTTATCTATATATAGTTGGTATGTTGAGATTTGAGTGAGCCGGTCTTTATGCACTGAAAATTTAACTTACAGTGGATTAATACTTGAAATAGTTTTTACAAGAGTCAAGTTGGGTTAACAACGTGCAATGTGTTGAAAATTAACTATGTTTTCAGTTTGGTTTGAATTTTTTTTTTTTATCTTATAAGTCCTATTAAGACTTAAGAGTAGATAATTTCTGCACATTTTCAGCAGTTGTTAACGGCGATAAATACAATACTAGGGTCAACAGCCTAATGTGAAAGCAACTACAATAACATAAATATATTTATGCACCTCCACAATGTGCAAAACTTCAAACTAATCAACTTTCAGCTCTTGTGTTTTTTAATGTAGCAAAATTCAACCCCGAATAACATGCGAGGACATGGTTTCTTATCTGCAGACGACGCATTAAAAAGCTGATTAAAGAGGCGGTGGCAGATTTATTATCTTGTTTTTTTTTTCTTGTTTCAGTCGAATAAATCTTCTTCAGTACATATTTTTTAAGGCCTAGTTCTTATTTTTCGGGCTCTTTGGTCAACCCAGTAAGTTAAGGGGACGTAAGCAAACTAACACTGGTTGCCAAGTGATGGTGGGGTGGCAAACATAGCGACACTCACGCATATATGTATATATATATATATATATTATATATATATATATATATATATATATCGCCGCACATTAGGCTTTTGACCCTAGTATTGTACTTATCGCCGTTAACAACTGCTGAAATTAAACGGCAGGCATTTTGAACTGGCCATGATGCATACGTGCATATACATGTAGGTATACGTTCGTATATGTAAGTATTCGTATGTTGTACTTATATATATATATGTATTTATGTTTCTCTTCTGTGTGTATTCTACTGACGTGGCAAAGCATTACTAAATGCAAAGTCAGAAATCCGGGATCTAGAATTATCCAGTAATTTTTTACTAATTTCATTTTGGCTCTTTGTTTTTCTCCGTTTTGATATATGGACAATTAAGGTGGTTTTTGAGTCAGATCATGGCTGCTATTTTCAGCATGGTGGTATCTCGTAGATACCCTAATTTATAATTATATTCACACACACACACACACACACACACACACACACACACACACACACACACACACACACAACACACACACACACACAAACACACACACACACACACATATATATATATATATATTGGGGGGGGGGGGGTGCAATGGCCCAGTGGTTAGGGCAGCGGACTCGCGGCTTCGATTCCCAGACCGGGCGTTGTGAGTTTATTGAGCGAAAACACCTAAAAGCTCCACGAGGCTCCGGCAGAGGGTGGTGATCCCTCTGCTGTACTCTTTCACCACTCTTTCTCCCACTCTTTCTTCTGTTGGCCTGCTCGCTTAGCCAGCGGGGTGGCGTCATTCGAAGGCTAAAACAATGCGAACGCATTGTGACCAGCGATCTGATGGACTGGTCGGTCACGTGATCACTTGATATATACATATACACGACTGGCTTTCGCACAGTTTCAGTCTATTAAATTCACTCACAAGGAAATGGTCGGCCTAGGCCGTGTGTGTACGCAAGTATACATACACACATACATAGTCCCAGATATCGTGATCATTTGTAGCGTATGAATTAAGGAGTTGCATTATCTCCTCAAGTTCAGCCATACTTTGCTCCAGATGGGTTGGTACATATCTTGTTGCTCTAATAATCTATCTATCTATCTATCTATCTATCTATCTATCTATCTATCTATCTATCTATCTATCTATCTATCTATCTATCTATCTATCTATCTATCTATCTATCTATCTATCTATCTATCTATCTACACACACACACACACACACACATATATATATATATATATATACATATATATCCAATGATGATAATAATAATAATAATAAAAATAATATTAATAATGATGATGACAATAATAATAATAATAATAACAACATTGATGTAAATAGTGATAATAACAATACCAATAATATAGGTAGTATAGATAAAAGTATGGTAGGTGATGATGGATTAATAACTAGTAACCCTAATTTGCATAACAACGTGATTACTAATAATGAAAGTAATACTAATACTAATAATAATTTAAATAACAGTAATGTAAGTGAACTGTTCTTAAATAATTCCAGTACTGGACACTATCCCCCCAGTTGTAATTGTAGGATTAGATCAAAATGTCCGGTATCTGGTCGTTGTTCGGTCCAAAACGTAATTTATAAATGCACGATAATAGCTTCTAGCAATAGCTTTCTTTATTTCGGATGTTCGGTGGATCTTAAAAGACGTCTTAACAATCATTTTTCCTCTTTTAGGCTCAAACATAAGGCAGGTTGCACAACGCTATCTAGCAAAATTTGGGAACTAAAAACAAATAATATAGAATTCAACCTAAAATGGGATATAGTTAGAAGGGCGCAACCTTATAGAAATAGTAGGGATGGTTGTCAACTTTGTTCTATGGAAACTTATGAAATTTTAAAACATCAGAGTAATACAAATCTGTTGAATAACCGTCTGGAGTTGGGAGAATTTTGTATACATTGCACAACCTGAACGTTTAAATACTTTAAATAATAATTTTGTGAGTATTCCTATATTTTTCAAATTTTAATTCTTTATAATCAAATAAGAAGAAATATACTATACTAGCTTTCAATTTCACATTCATATATGACTAAAAAAACTTCACTGCAAACTTGAAATTGGAATTTTTTTCTAAAATTAATAAGGCTTTCCCCCAGTTAAAAAATACTATGCGTACTCATAATAATAAGTGATAGGTTTTTCCCCCCTTTTTTTCTCTAAATTACACTCTCTGTGAATGGAATTAGGACCATTTGACATTGACCTAGTTTCTCTCATCAAATAGCAGTAATTGGCATTTATTAGTGGTAATTGCTGTCTTCAACATGAATTCCTTTTATGGAGTTCTGAAACCTCCTTTACTCCATTTCTACAATTAAAAAAAATCTTTATTGCTTCTAACCTTACAGCAGTTAGGAACAACCATATCTTAGTCAGTCAGTGGAAGGACTTCACTACCTCATATGTTCTTAAAATTTAAATCCACATCTTTGTCTGTATATCTATCTTCTCTATAATGTTGCCACTTGATTTGAAAATTTTTATATTAATGGAAAACCTCTATAATTGGCTGATGAGTACTCAGCATCTTAAATCTGTTGTAATACTTACAACATTTAATAAAATGATGTAGTACGAAACGATCGTACCAAATTACCGGAGTCATTCTTGTTGCTTATTTTGATTATAATCACCCCACGGATTTTTATGGATAACACCATACAAAATTCTGGTGCATCTAAATTAAGTACCATATTCATTTGAATCTAAATTTTTGCCGAACTTATATACATTTATATGTATAACAAAGGATGTATGTGTATGTGTGTGTGTAGTACGTATGCATTTCTACAGTTTTCAACCGATTTTCACCATACTTTATACACACATTACTTATGTGCCAAGGATGGTCATGCACTATAAAATTTTTCTCAGAGCTCCCGCGTAAAGCTAGAAAGCGGGCAAAACGGTGTTTTATACGGGTTTTTCTCTAAAAACACCTGTAGTTTTCAACCAATTCGCTCCCCTTTCTCTCTCTATTTATTTTTCGCTTCTTTCTCTTTTTCTCTTGCTTACACATGTTCTTTATCACCCTCTGTAATAGTTTCTCTATTTTAGTCTATGTGAGTGCGTGTGTGACAGTTGTACCCAATGTATGATAACAAAATAATTTTGGTATTGACCATATAAAAAAAATTACCTACAGGGTCATACAGTGCGCCAGAACCCCAACTACAGGGGTTCGTTTCGCTTACCCTTGGTGAACACTTTTGAGATCTCTAAATATGAATCAAAATACATCCCAGACCCTATTTCCACTATTGGTGGGTTTGATTTATCAGCCGATCGTTATATTATTTGATCATCTAAGGCGGCGAGCTAACAGAAACGTTAGCACGCCGGGCGAAATGCCTAGCGGTATTTCGTCTGCCGCTACGTTCTGAGTTCAAATTCCGCCGAGGTTGACTTTACCTTTCATCTTTTCGGGGTCGATTAAATAAGTACCAGTTACGCACTGGGGTCGATATAATCGACTTAGTCCGTTTGTCTCTCCTTGTTTGACCTCTCTGTGTTTAGCCCCTTGTGTCCTTATGTTCTGAGTTCAAACTCCACCGAGGTCGACTTTGCTTTTCATCCTTTAGGGGTCGATAAATTAAGTACCTGTTGCGTACTGGGGTCGATCCAATCGACTGGCCTCTCCCCCAAAATTTCGGGCCTTGTGCCTAGAGAAGAGAAGATTATTTGATCATCTAGATATCATGGTGTTGTTTCTCCCCAGGTCAATTCCGATCAAGTAGCCCTATGATCAAAAGCTTCCCAGTCATGCATCTAGTCTTGTTTTCAAAGATAACGTATACAGAATTACATTAGCCAATGTGTTTTTCCTTTATCCTATTAGACAGTAGGTTGTGGTGTGAAGGGGATTTGGTTGTTGGTTCTTATAAGTAGAGAAAGCATGTGTCAGCTATTTTAATATTGATAGTAGTCTTTAAATGTAATTCTTTGATAGTTTCTATCAATCTGTTTCTATGTTTGTCTAATTGGTAGCCACAGCAAGAGATTATTAAACTTTCGAGAAATAACTTTAGATTCAAAGACTCACAAACATCTTCCCGATAGAAAACTTAATGGAAAAAGCGCCAGACTCGAGGTGGTCACATCGTTTATTAGAAATAGTAGTTCCCTCTCTTGCAAATCATACTCTACCATTTCGGAAAATGAGAGACACGAAGGGTACATTAAGCAATCTAATTACTGTCCTAGGTTCACAAAAAGAACGGTGAGTCATGATTGGAACATTTTTACTTATAGATCTACTCAACCAGCATTTATCTGGGCAAAATATTGGCAAAATACATTAACATACATTCTTCGCATAGTTATATATTAAAAAAAAATCTTAGCGAGTTACATTAACAGATGAATTTCAAACATGTCTTCAAGGCGAAAATTCTTTTTAATAGTATTTTATATCATTAGATGTTACGTGTAAAAAAGAACGGATTCAAGGGAAAAACTACAATATAGCCAGTATTGTAATATAATAAGAAAAATTGCACAGAAACAGAAATATCATTTGGTTTAAGCCTTACTACGCACTTAGCTTTGTTTAAATGTCATAAAATATTGCTGAAAGCTTTTTATATCTTATAAGCAACATTTTCCACACAACTACTTTTATGGGACCCAAAATGTTGTTCCAGCAATTGAGGTGGTGTTGCTGCTATATGTACAAGTATCTTAGATCGCATCTAAAAATAAAAGGTCATTCAACTGATTGGTGTGACGT
Organism: Octopus sinensis; assembly: GCF_006345805.1. Lineage (NCBI taxonomy): Eukaryota > Metazoa > Mollusca > Cephalopoda > Octopoda > Octopodidae > Octopus > Octopus sinensis. Next base: position 42,566,229 of record NC_043002.1, on the reverse strand, counting down.
CGTTCACAAACACTCCAACTACTGGTCTATGTTTTTTTTTCCTACTGCTACTACATGGGCTTTTCCTACTCTTACTACATACTGATCGCAACATTCAGCCAAACATCACCGACTTACTCGTCTCTATTCCTTTCTACATCCAGGCTCCGTATTAATGACTCTGCTTAGTCCTTCTACCCCAAAACATCGGCGTTCTAAAATTCATTCCACGCACACGTTTTCCTACACCCGTCAACTTGCAACTGTTCGAGAAGAGCGTGAACAGCATAAATACCTCTGATCTCAGCGCGCCTTCAGGTCATGGTCTCAGCCCTCGTTATCGTGGCCAATACACTAAAAATTAAAATAAACTCTTCAATGAACATAACATCGAAGTCAGCTAGAGTCGTATCCAAAAATTTGGATTCTGACATAGTTAGAATCAATAACAAAATAAATCCTCGAATATGAATATCGTAAACCATCACCTTACTCCAATAGTAATACCATAACATTCTATCATCTTGATGGTATGTTTCTCACAAAAGCATTTGCATAGTGTGAAGGTAATCTTCAAAGCGGTACTGAAAAAAGTTACATTAGCTTCACTGAGAACACATTCAAGTATAAGTTTACTCATTACCTACATCCTTTCAGACATATCGATAAACGAAATACAAGTTCAATATGAGTTCTGTCATCAAAGTTCCTAAAGCTTTGCCTTCTTATTCTTTGCACAAAGTGCTGTTAGCAAATGTTGCTACCGTTTATAGTAAGTAGGAATAAGAATTTTGGAGCATTAAATTTACGAACCATCAGTCAGGATTTATTTGTAATTACAGTTTAGTTGTGGTTATTTTAGTATTCCATCCTACAGTAACAGTAACACACGTAGACATACATTTATTAACAGGAATTAAAAACATTGAGTGGATTGTAAGTACGCATGCTCGTAAAGAAACAAACGCAGTTATATATGCAACTTGGTAGATATACATATTATTATTTTATAGTTGTACATATATGCATATATACATACAGACATATCTATACAATTATATATATACACATATAACTGTATATTTTGATACCTAATTTTCTTTTTTAGACGTAGAATTTTTAAGAAATTAGTGACCCTAACGCTCGTTAACCAGTATAATGATGATTTTTCCTAAAGCCAAGATATCTGGTACTCTTCCTTCTAGATATGAATTTTTTGAAAACAAAACTTTATTAACGTTATATTGTATTCAAACCTTTGAGTCTCTTATATATCATTGATTCAGAATTTTTTAAAGTTTTATTTGGCAAGTAGCAATGATTCGTATGAAAGCTGTCAATCATTTGAGAATTATTTCGTCGTTACACATACCAGTTTGTTGATACTACTTACAAGCTGGCTTAATACTTGAAAATTTGGGCTCATGAACACATTTTGAGGTGACGATGCTATTTTAAATAGCTCGTTCGTGTCAACACTACTACTGACTCCAATGGCGAATACTTCAACGTTCAATGCGTGTAGTTTTCTGGCTGCTATTTGAGTTTCAAACGGCTTTTGTGAAGCACCATCGGTAACAACGATCAACACATGCTTTACATTTGGTCGCGCCCCAAATGCCGTACTGAAACCATCCTTTTGAACAGCATCTAAAACTAAATCAGTGTTTGTTTGACCGTGTACCAGAGATAAGCCCTTCAGCGCACTAATAAAGGAAAGCTTTTCGTCGTCTATACCCAGTGGAAGTTCTAATTTTGGAAAATCAGAGAAAGTATATATTCCGACCTGGGTACCGTTTTGACCGAATACAATTGTTTGAAGAACGAAGTCCGACACAAATTTCGTCATATCTGTAAACTTTGACACGTCTATGCTCGTAGAAGTATCCAAAGCAAAAATGACATCTTTTGGAATTACGTTGCAAGCTAGAAAGGAAATAATTTGCATTACTGGGAGAATAGAAAAAAAAAATTACATACAGGTACAGCATCGTTTTTTCAGAACCTTCGGTTCCAAAGCTATTCTGTATTACTGATTTTTCCGAAACAAGGAACAAATATTAAATTTAACTGAAATGATTAAATTTAACTTAAATGATTAAATAAATTACAGGTACCTGCACATTAGTATAAATGACACAAGTAATACATTATTGTGCAAGGTACTAATTTGTGCAAGACTGGTAGCCGCAGGGTCTTTCTCTTCATGTTCGTGAGTTATTAGTGTGGATTATTATAAGAGATCCCGGACAATCAGTGTTCGGAAAATCGTTGTTATTCTTATATTTTGCTCTATGAGGTTATTCTAAAAAATCGTAATACATAACACACATCGTAGTTTATAATACATATTTCCAATAACTAGTTTTCATTTCTTCAGAACCATTTGTAAGAATTCTGCTCATCGCAGAAAATAATAGCACATAAGATCAGCTACAACATGAGTTGATGAGAAATCAACTAGCAACACCTTAAATACTGCTGTTCACTAATTAACTTGGAATGTTCTAGAATTTCAGAAAGCTCTACAATTCATAGCGTATCTGAATGTACACGCAATTCCCAGATGAAATGGGAGTTCCACCTCCATTGGATATAAAAGGTACTACTTCTATATCGACTTGTGCCTAGTCAAAATAAATCAATAGTTAAAAATAATTATCTATGTGTCATAATGCATACACATTGTCGATAGGCCACTTGCTGCGGTATTTGTCCCGAGATAACATCCCATTATAGACTTCATGTGTTAGAAACATTAAGTATTCGGGGTAGGCGAAAATTCATTTAGCATAGTGGTTCTCAACTGTGGTCCATATAGCCCCTGAGGATCTATACAAGAATTTGTGGGTCCACGCTACAAAATAGTAAACTAAGGATCCACAATAATATTTTAATCTCGGGAATTTTACCCGCCCTAGAGAATAGTATTTTAAGGGCCCCTGAAAAGATTTTGCTCTAGATGCATATATTGATATGTATTGCAAGAAACAGCTAGCTTTCTTTCTCTAACATTTTACATGGTTCAACCTACACAAGTTCAACCTACACAAGTGTGGAGAACAAAATAGGAATTTTGGAAGAAGTTTCTATAAAACTAGTTTTTAAACATCGAATGGCTGTGGGAATTCACTAGAATAAAATAGTAATCAAAGGGATTCGTTGATAAAAAAAACAAAAACAAAAAAAAAACGGCTAAGGACCACTAATCTAGCAGTAACCAGCGAGAACGCCATTGCATTTCAGCCATTAAAACGGTCCAAAAAGGACAAAATGTGTCAGCCGCTCTCGCTGGTCACTGCTAGGATGAATTTTCCCCTCTCGCTCTCTCTCCCTCTCCCCTCCTCCTCTCTATCTCACTGATATTTATTGTGTTTTCAACACGAAGGCCATGAGAAATGTTTATCTCAGGATACATACTACAGTAACTGGCCTATTGACAGTGTATGATACATAGATGGCTATTTTAATTAAATACTATCTCGATTTCGTATATCGGGAATCAATAACTATAATGTTGGATTTTCGTAACGTCCCTTCAAAACTTGACACATAGTATATCTCTTATAAAAAGCATTTTACAAAAGTCACTTACTTTTACAAGTAGATTGTTTTATCTGTTGCTGAAGATTTCCCAAGGCATTAAACTTCGGCACAATGAAGATATCATTCCCCGAGGACGCGATACCTAAAAAGATTCTGGGGTTTAGATTCGTGCCAACACCAATGACAATAATTTGGACATGATCCTGAATAAGCTTTTTAGCTTCAAAATTAGCCGATGGCCAATTCGAAATAGCTCCATTGGTTATTATAATAGCTACTTTATGAGCCAAACCTCTGGAACCCAGAGACGGACTGAATCCATACTTCTTAACATCTTCTAAAGCTAAATGTAAATTAGACATTCCTCTCAAGCGTTTTATACGTGTAATTCTAGTTACTATATCAATTTTGTTATCATGTGAATCAAGATGAAAAATGTTTTGGGTATTTGCTGCAAATGTCTGTATTCCTATCTGTATTCCTTGCTTTCCAATGGTTTTAATGCCAAGGACAAAGTTAGTCGCAAATATTAGTTCGTTTTGAAAGTCTTCATCTGTGACAGTGTCTGAAGAATCAAGTATGAAGAAAATATCCACTTTGCTGCCCTCACAACCTGAAAAATAAAATAAATAAATAAAAATAAGACAAATAATGCAGCAAACGAACTTTGATGCTGCCAGCTCTCTTTACTTTTTAATCTATTAAATTCCTTAAATAAATAATTGTTTCTTTATTACCCACAAGGGGCTAAACATAGAGGGGACAAACAAGGAGAGACAAACGGATTAAGTCGATTATATCGACCCCAGTGCGTAACTGGTACTTAATTTATCGACCCCGAAAGGATGAAAGGCAAAGTCGACCTCGGCGGAATTTGAACTCAGAACATAACGGCAGACGAAATACGGCTACGCATTTCGCCCGACGTGCTAACGTTTCTACCAGCTCGCCGCCTCTATCCTTAAATAAATAATGAATATTGTTCCGCGTTTTTGAAACTTAACGACATCAATAACGAAGACGACGACGACAACGAAAGCACTATGGCGGAAGCGAAACGAAAAAGGAAAGATGATGCTTAAACATCTAGTGATATAACCAGATATCCTAATAGTTAGTTATGTATGTCTACATCTGTCTAGGAATTGCTTTATTTCTCCAAATTTGGTACCATAGTCACATTTGAAATTACTTTTTCTTAGCTTATTGTGTGTGTGTGTGTGTGTGTGTGTGTGGTGTGTGTGTGTGTGTGTGTGTGTGCGCGCGAGTGTGCGTGTGTGCATGTGTGTGTATATATATACACACACACACACATCCATCCATCCATCCATCCATCCATACATACATATATATATATATATACATATATATATATATATATATATACTAGCAGTGTGGAGGCGCAATGGCCCAGTGGGATCGCGGTTTCGATTCCCAGACCGGGCGTTGTGAGTGTTTATTGAGCGAAAACACCTTTCACCACAACTTTCTCTCACTCTTACTTCCTGTTTCTGTACTTCAAAGGGCCGGCCTTGTCACTCTCTGTGTCACGCTGAATATCCCCGAGAACTACGTTAAGGGTGCACGTGTCTGTGAAGTGCTCAGCCACTTACACGTTAATTTCACGAGCAGGCTGTTCCGTTGATTCGGATCAACCGGAACCGTCATCGTCGTAACCGACGGAGTGCTTCCAATACTAGCAGTATCGCCCGGCGTTGCTCGGGTTTGTAAGGGAAATAACTATATAAGCATTTTTAGAGATGTAAAGTATAATATCCATCTCAATATGGCTAACCACAAAGGGGGGGGGGTGTTACTGTAGCTTTTTACGTTCTGAGATTTAATAATAAATTTTTAGAGACTTACTTCCCTTATATATACCAAAAATGCATTAAAAATGGGAAAAATTGATGGTAAATTTTTTTTTTAATTCGTAGACTCATCGTAGACGCGCGCTAATACCCAGAAGGGCTTGATATGAATCACGACTATAAGATACCCGCTTTTGGTTAAACTGCACCGCAAAATGTGGGAGTAGTTAGGAATCTAAATCGTAGGAGACAGACAGCACACAACCTTACTTTTATATATAAAGATATATATATATATATATATATGTATGCATGTATGTATGTATGTATGTATGTATATATATATATATATATGTATGTATGTATGTATGATGTATATATATATATGTATATATGTGTATATATATACATATATATATATATATATATATATATATATATATTATATATATATATATATATAATATATATATATATTTAAAAATTGAGGGAGATAAATTAATATTAATTTTAATATCAATTTAAAACCAGTAGTCCAGCATTCAAAAAATCTGAGGAGTCAGAGAAAATTCAAATATATGTGTATATTGGCAGGGCTGGCCTGCTAGGTAGCCGCCAGATATATATATATATATATATATATATCAGTGACGGCTCCGGGACTCGGGCTGTTCGGGCTTAGCCCGAGTATAAATTTAGTAAAGTGAACGTGTATTTGAAAGCTGATTTAATTTCTGCCGACACTGATTTCAAGTATGTAATTGCAGCCAATAACTCAGGCTCCTGTTATTGAACCTGGTCGCAGTTCATTTATTTTCGTTTAGCGTCTGGTGGTGTCCTAGAAGTGCCCTGTGTCAAAAAATATCATTCGTAGCAGAAGTTCTCTCGACATCGTTCACACGCGCGTGACTCGGGCTCAGAAGTTACAGCCTAAGTCGCTATCTATAATCGTAAAAATTAAAAGTAATTCAAATTCAATGTTTGCTTGAGACAAATTTCTATAGAGATTAGCATTTACATTCCAGTCTATGAAAAGTTTCCGTTCTACAATATTCTTAAAGGAACGAAAAATTATCCAGCAACTCGGGCTAATACGTACGAGCCTGGTAGGTGTAAAAGGCTAAGTGGCATCTCTTGTCAAAAGTACAGGCGACAGTCAGATAGCTGATGTTTGATGAACACTCCGCTGTTGTTCTTTGATTGCTGTTATTTTGTGCGTCTGTGTGTAAAGAGCAGTTGTGTTTTGAAGGGTTGCTTATTTTTACCCTTAACTTAAAAACAGAGAAAAACATCGTACTAGATATATAAAAAAAAAGCCATTTGTGGTTAGAAATAAAGCGGGAAAACGTGAAATTCTTCGAGCAGGCATGTGTCTTATGCGAAATTTGGGATGAGCTCGAGTGACGCTGATGACCTGGAGCCTCCCCGATATATATATATATATATATATATATATATATATATGAATAAATAACAACAGATGGATAATGTGTCAATTCACTACAGCTGTTTCCAACGAATTTTTAATTGATTAATGGAACCATTACATAATTAGAAAAAACTGTTTACATCAGGTGAATACATGAACCACAACATTCAAGAACATTCAAAATCCAACGGAATGTGCATCTTCATGATTCTATGACCCTTGGTGGTCATAGAATCTTGAAGATGACGAGCAAGGGCAATGGAATCATGAACTCTAATGATTCTTTTCACTGGCCATCTTATGTTTCAGCAAACGTTATCTTCAAATGTAGAATGTCATGTCAGGTGACGAACACAATAATTTTGTCATGAAAGATCCTGTTCAAATGAAATTAAACCAACACATTTTACATCATTCTAACACAACTTCAAACATTTCTCGCATCTTTTCGCGTTTGTTTAAATTACTTTAAATTACAGTAAATAGCTACGAACAAGTCAATACTGTGACTCTCAACTGGCTAAGATCTACTTTGAAAAGCAACATTAAGACAATGTTTAATTCCGACTGGGAGCTTTCTCCTACGAGTGGAAGACTACAGTTTTATAACAGCCAGCCGTAGTAACATGTCATTAACATATGAGATCAGCTAGCAACTCACAAACTGGCTGTAACTTGTTAAAGTTGTTTTATAAAGCTCGAAACATGTGTACCGCGACATCCTTTGTGTTCTGTTTTTATTTCATTTGATACATATATCCTCTCACCTCTGCTACTAGCTGGCATATACAGGTGCTTACATTTATCAAGTATTCACCCTGAATTTATTATACCTACCTATATATATATATATATATATATATATATATATATATATATATTATATATATATATATATATATATATATATATATATATATATATATATTGGCTTGGTAATATGTAAATTTATTACTAATAAATATTTTATCTCACGCAAGTTTGATAACTATTATCGATTTCTAACTTATCCAAGAGGAAATTGTTCACTGATAAACACTTGCCAAAAGACAATGTTTCCTGCTGTAATCCAACGACTATTCAAAGATTTTAAGACGTTCACTTAATAGTTTTCTAGCCGACGAGTTGTGTGTTTTTCTTGTCACTACGGACATTGTGGTCTGTCAGATACATGATACTTAACTTTCCTTGAATCACTCTTGTGGTAAAGTACTGCCTACTTATGAATAGGTATGTTGCACCACTGTTGGCGAAGAAGGCGCTGGGTAATAAACGAGTGTCTCGTCTGCAGTTTGAAGCACTTAGTTCAACTTCTCCAGTCGGCACAGTTTGTTGGGGTGGAAGGCTAACCTCAGATGATGTTGTGCTCCAATAGTTTCAAGTTCTATTTCTTTTTTAATTTCATGCCCCATTCCCTGCTTATTTCCTTATACTTCGACAATTTTTCGACTTCTATGAGGGTGATGTGTTGGTCAGAAATGTGCTTTTATCGAAATTTAATTAATTGTAAAGCATTCACACCAAAACAGTCAGTTCCCTCTCCACTAACATTTATATCCTGCAGATGTTCAGGTAGTGTATAATTCCTAGCCTTTCTCACTAACCTGTCGAGAAGGGCCTGCGAAGATCATGAATATAATTCTATGAGGGGACTTTTAATACATGTCACCGGCATCATTGAGATAAGGAAAAATTATTAACGACACCGCTAATTCAGACATTTGACACATTGTTGATTAGCATAATAGCATATCACTTTGTCGCCATCCTGGTAATGTGCACTTAGAAAGAGGTATCATCACTCATGTCGATACCCAGTTCCCTTATTGATTTAGGCTCTGGGATTGAAATTCCCGGTGGACCGGTGTACCCTATGAGTTTCATATTCAGTTTTGGATGCTGGTAGCGCAGGGATTGGAATTTTTCAGCATTAAACTGCATATTATTATCCTCAGCCCATCTGTAACTTGAGTCCAACTCCTGCTGCAGGTGTGCAACATCGTTGGGGTTCTGTATTTTCTGCGAGACTTTCGTATCATCTGCACAGCTTGCAAGGGTAGCTATCCGGGCACTTGAGGGCATATTTGAGAGGGCCACTATAAAAAGCAGTGGTCCCAAGACAGTGCCCTGTGGAACACCGCTCACTATTTGTGTGTTCATAGAGGTGGCTCCATTAGCCACTACTTCCTAGCTCCCATCTTTCAGAAAATTATGTAGCCACTCTCCAAGTTTTCCAGCTATGCCAAGATTATGCAGTTTGTGGCATATCATACCATGATCCACCTTGTCAAAGGCTTTTGCAAAATCAAGATATATTACGTCCACATTTGAGTTGTTGAGTAACTGCCTCAACACCCAGGCATAATGTTGTAAGAGCTACAAAAATACTTGGCCGGGCAAGTTTTGTAACGTCCCTCGTGTCGCGAAGCAATCTGCATGCTCTGAGTACATGAACTGTTCTCTTTGAAAATTAGGATGCTGGCACATGAGAAACCACGAGAAAAACGAGAAAGTTGATGCTAAAAGTGGAAGGATAAATAAAAACGGAAAAAGAAAAAAGAAAATAGAGTTACATCCCATTTTACTGTAGAAGTCATAATTAAAATAGTTTTAGAATAATTCAACGGAGAGGGGTCCAAAGTCAGCGAGACAACTGCCCAATCCTAAGTGGGTGATTTCCTCCAGTTTGGTATATATTCTTTTACTTGTTTCAGTAATTTAACTGTGGCCATGTTGGAGTAACGCTCGACATCATAAATTACAGATAGCATTCGACTTTTTCTACCCAGAAGAGTTTTTGAACTCAGTATTTACATGGATATATATATATATATATATCATGTCTAATGTATTAATATTAATATTTTTAAAGTTCCTTGTAACCTCTGATGAGGCCTATGCTTATATATATATATATATATATATATATATATATATATATATATATATAAGTACCGTATTTTTAAATGCCTACACCCTCATTATGTTGACAACCATAGGCAATAGAAATAAAATTAGCTATTTTTAGCCATAGGCTGAAACAGCTGTAAGAAGTGATTTTAATGATTTCAATGATTTATATTACAACTTTTATAATTTGTATTCTTATCTTATATGTATTGAATTATAAGATATATATGTATGCTATTGAGGTTCTCATTTTGTTAAATGAATAAAAATCCAACATTCTAATATCCGAAAGTTGATGAACAAACTAAATTTGTTTCTCCATTTTCTTATTTGTATTATATATATATGTATGTGTGTGTGTGTGTGGTGTGTGTGTGTGTGTGTGTGTGTATGTGTGTGTGTGTGTGTGTGTGTGTGTGTGTGTGTGTATATATATATACTGCCTTTTATCCTTTACTTATTTCAATGATTAGACTGTGGCCATACTGGAACACCGCCTTAAAGAATTTCTAGTCGAATTATTCAACTCCAGTACTTTTTTTAAAAACCTGCTACTTATTCTATCAATTTCTTTTTTCGAATTGCCATGTTATGGGGACGTAAACACACCAATACCGTTCTCAAGCGGTGGTGGGTGGCACACACACACACACACACACACACACATGTTGTCTTCTCAGTTTTTTTTTTTGCGTTTCTCCTCTTATTCAATATTTTTAGTTCGTTATGATGTGTGGTTTGTGCCTGAAGAATATGTTTGAGATATTTCTCAACATACGAAACTATTAGTAACATTTAATAGTGTCCTTTAGATAAATAATATCTATCTCTCACAAGGTGGAGTACTTTTTTGTTGAATTTTCTATCACGGAATTCAACATGCATGCATGCAGGCAGGCAGGCAGGCAGGCAGGTAGGCAGACAGACAGACAGACAGACAGACAGACAGACAGACAGACAGACAGACAGACAGACAGATAGATAGATAGATAGATAGATAGATAGATAGATAGATAGATAGATTGGGCTATGAGATTAACTCATTTGTTTATTTGCAATGTCATTCGAATTAAGGCAAAAATATTTTATTGTAGTGTATATGTTTTATTTTTGTGGCTCTAATCTTCCTCTGCAACTTTCGTTTATCGTGTTTTAAATTTGAATTAATTTTACCGCTTTTCAGACATATGATGAGTGTCAAGTACAAAAACATAAATGATGTTATATGTTCATATCTATGGGGTGTTATATATATTTATGTGGAGGCGCAATGGCCCAGTGGTTAGGGCAGCGGACTCGCGGTCGTAGGATCGCGGTTTCGATTCCCAGGGCGAAAACACCTAAAGCTCCACGAGGCTCCGGCAGGGGGTGGTGGTGAACCCTGCTGTATTCTTTCACCACAACTTTTTTTCACTATTTCTTCCCTTTTCTGTTGTACCTGTATTTCAAAGGGCCAGCCTTGTCACACTCTGTGTCCCCGAGAACTACGTTAAGGGTACACGTGTCTGTGGAGTGCTCAGCCACTTGCACATTAATAAATGAGCTGCAACGTCACTGGTGCCAAGCTGTGTCAGCCTTTGCCTTTCCCTTTGATAACATCGGTGGCGTGGAGAGGGGAGGCTGGTATGTGTGGGCGACTGCTAGTCTTCCATAAAATAACCTTGCCCAGACTTGTACCTCGGAGGGTAACTTTCTAGGTGCAATTCCATGGTCATTCATGACCGAAGGAGGAGGTCACGATGTGTATGCGTAGGTATACGTATATATGAATACATCCCCACTATTAGTACTATTTTGTTAAGTGCATTTAGTAAACAGTATGAATTGGGACTAGAGCGGATACGCACAGTGTGTATCACTCCGCTATACATATACAGTTTGTAAACATGCCAAGTAAATAAACACGTAGAATCATAATAACACCTTCAATGAGTTGTTTATTGTCCCAACGCAACCCAAAGAATACATAACAAATGAGTATTTCGATACCTGCTTTACTTCACTTGAAATGCAAAGTTCCACAGCTGCCAAAGCCGCTCTGTGCTGTGAACATAGAAGGCATAATCGCTGAAAGAACTGCACAGAATTGATTTTCACACTTCAAGAAGGGGTAATTTGATCTCTCAGTTCAAAGTAAACCCATTGAAACTTGTATCCGTTCTAATTCATCAGGGAATTGACCCAGCAGATGGGTTGCGCTTGTGATACCGTCGTCCGTCACCTTCACTTGATGAGCACATTCAAAAACTCAATACAGGGTTACCATTCGCTCTGAACGAAAGAAACAGATCCGGCGCTCCTCTATCGCCGCCAGTTTACTCGCTCGACACCACTCTCCGCGTTAACACGAAATGAGATTTCCCTACCACATTGCCAACCGATGTTTTTATGTCAATGTGAAGTAGAGGAGATAATCACAGGGTCATGGTAGAGCTTTACATTCTGCTGATGTACCGGCTCATTGAAGCAATCCAGCTGAAACGTCCCGACCGTCGACGGCATGCTTCTGTAACACGACAATACTCGCCCCAGCGTCGCTAATTTGACCAAAACTATTGTTCGAGATTTCGGTTGGAAAATTCTACCGTACCCACCGTATTTTCCTGATATAAAGCCTTTAGATTAACACTGTTTTTTTTCGGTGTCTCTCCAACATTCAGCGAAGTGTTTCGTTCAACGACGTGAAACTGAAAACATGCCTCGATGAATTCTTCGAACCAAGACACGCTGTTTTCTATCGTTAAGGCAACGTTGACCAAAAGTCGTGAATAATGAAGAATATTTTATTGAGCGATTTGTTAAAATTACTGCTGAAATATGAAGATTAAATAAATGGAAGGAACAAAAATGAAGGAATATATCTGACACACATACCTATGTATGTATCTGACATATATATGTCGGATAAAAAAATTAAATAAGTGTATGTATGTATGCATGCATGCATGCATGCATGTATGTATGTATGTATGTATGTATGTATGTATGTATGTATGTATGTATGTATGTATGTATGTATGTATTATGCAAACCCATGGAAAACGAACCTCCGCCAACTATTCTGCCTATATGTCTGTGCACACCTTTCAATGCAAATGTATGCCAGATGGTCTGCAAATCTAACGGAGGCCTCAAAAGACATTTAGGATCAGAACTTAAAAGACACAAAGATCAGGACTTAACTGCAGCTCTTGGTAGCCCAAATCGGATTTGCAATCTATGAGGGTGTCTTTTTAAAACATAGTCTGGTTTAAAAAACCACTTCAGAAGCCATGATGGTTCTAAGGTGTAGTTACAGGAAGTGGTCAAACTCTGCATAAAAAGTAGACAACCACCATGTATGCATTCTATAATTCTATTATCGAAGTTGGCTACTGATTGTGACCAAAATGGTCATTAATAGTCATCATGAAATTAATAGATCGACGTGTATGTATGGGAATAATGAATTCCGACTTACGTGAAGCAGCAAAATTGATTTTCAATACCATGCAAATGAAAAATATTAAATATAATTTGGGAGCCATGTTCTGGCTGTCAGATTATTTGATAGATTACTCAAGTATTACGTGTCCATTTATATATATATGTGTGTGTGTGTGTAGATATACATATATGTATATACATGTGTGTGCATATATATATGTACGCATATGTGTGTGTGTGTATATATATATATATATATTATATATATATATATATATATATATATATATATTTATACATACACACATACATGTATGTAAGTTTGTATGTACATATATTAGAATCATAAAGTGTGTGAAAATATTTATACGTAACATGTATATCTGCACAAAGATATAGTTTTTTTCACGTGCGTGCATGTACATACATGTGAGTAAGGGTGGTGGCATTTATTTATGAACTGATAAAGTTTTATCTGCTGGACATTTTGTTCTTTTTCTGTTTTGTAGTTTTTAGCGAAATAACCGAAACAACAAAATGATTGCATAGAAAGTACACCAGGTAGTCGATGGATTAGATACAAGATAGTATTTATATATATATATATATATATATATATATAATATATATATATATATATTGTCCTGACCAATGTCAGAGGTGGGGTAAGTCGATTACATTGACTCCAGTGCTTAACTGGTACTTATTTTATTGACCCCGCCAAAAGATGAAAAGCAAAGCCGACCTCGACGGAATTTGAACTCAGAGCGCAGTTCTGCCAGCTCGCTGCCTTATATCTTTCAAATGATTATTTAACGTGAGAGCATTGTTCTGGTAGAAATAACAACCAATGGATCTTTTCGGTTTGAACGGCAGTTTTTTAAAATAATTTCCACGTAACTAAACACTTTTAAACTTCGCATACTGGTAGAATGTGTTTATAAAACATCTTTTTCTCTTGGCTTTATTGAGAAAATTCTATAGTTTGTAAGATATTTGTTGTTGTTTTTCTTCAATTTCTGCAATTTCAACCAATCAATGGCGTCTATTGAGGTGAAAACATTCTGTGCCGTATGAAAATGTCCCTCGTTTGAGAAACAGATTGGTTTTATTTACATTTGTGAAGAAAAAATATACCCTTCCCCCACTCCTAACCCTAACCCTAAAATATATTGAAATGCAATAGATCGATACTAGGGTCATAATTATGGGTGACAATTTCATATGACACCGCTAGAAATTATTTTTAAAAAACTGCTAGTCAAAGCGAAAAGGTCCAAATCCACAACACTTCTTTTGAAAACTTTGGTGATATAGTTAAAAGAAACCAATATTTAATTAGTGGATCTATTATTCGATAATTCTATCAATTTATACGCTATTCGCTGTCTGGTTGCCCAGTTCTTTTAAAACAGTCTTTCTGGTTTATGTAGTTAGCATAGCTGAAGTGAAAGTGTCCTAGTTGGATTTGTTTTCGTAAAAGAAAAAAATATTTAAACGTTCCTTCAGTGAAATTGTCACGTAAACGACCATGATAACTATATCTTGTTTCTTCTTTCACAAAACTCAGTTGCTATAACAACGTTACAACGATAGTTTTAACTTTACAATAACAATTCCGACTTAATAATCAGTGCTCCTAGAAAAAGAAAAATTATACTGTCTACCAGTACTCTTGACTAATTACCGAACAAACCTGCCCCGGAACTGGCAAACTTTATAAACTTCCCTCTGCACTCAACAACGACCAAAATAACTATATTTTATTTTTTCTTTCACAAAACTCAGTTGCTATAACAACGTTACAACGATAGTTTTAAATTTACAATAATAATTCCAACTTAACGGTCATTACTCCTTGAATAAAATATTTCATAATATTTTATAAGAGTCTAATCAGTACTCTTGACTTATCACCGAACTTCATTAAACCTGCCCCGGAATTACATGAAACTGGTGTCTCACATACATTAGACGCTTATCTATTGAAGTGTCGCTTCCCTATTTTGCCTATTAACTGAATTTCCAGCAATATCAGTGTTATCAATTTAAGTTTCGTTGCAAATTTTCCGCATTTGTACAGTCACACGAAGATTAAATAATAAATTATCAGTGCTCTGATTATTCGAAAATACAACACGTTCCTACATTCCCATGAGGTGAGTAAATAACTAACCGTCTGGTGTTACATAGGTTATCAAAAGAACAATAATTCACAACTCTACATTACTGGATAACAATTTTCAGCCACAGCCCAGATCTGCTCGTGACAAATGGTTTATTGTGTATCAGTTAAACATATTCGTAAACGATCAAAAGAAAAATGATAAGGTGGTGGATTATGATTGGAAGGTTTCAAACAGGATCCTTTTCTAAGTGGTGTCATTTCAGGGTCTACACTTTAAATAAGTGGCAGAATAGTTGGTTGGACTTAACCTTCTACAAACGGATTGATTATAAAGCTATCAGTAACTTGTTTGCTTGCAGGACTTTATATGCCTTCCTATTCGGAGGACATCTATTCATATATAAGATATTCGTCCCACCAAATACACGTAATCGTTAATTTTTCAAATTGCATCCAAGAAAAGGCAGATAGTCAATAAACTAAATCAGTAAGTTAAGTTCTTAAGATTGTTGCACATTACTTGTGCATCGTGGACCGGCCGGATGTTCAGTTATTGGTAGTTACCGAATGGCGTGTAGCGGGATGGTATAGTAAATGCTGTCGTTGGGGTAGCAGATGAAATAGGCATGTGGACTACATCAAAGCAAAACAATGGGAAAGCATCGGATTGTGGTTTAAATAATTTATTTAACTGACACTTGTAGTATATACCAGAAAATTCGCTACATGACATTACCAACTTGCTTCGAGCTGGTGAAGTAGAAAATAAACAAAGGTAATACTGTGTCGATGTAATGAGGTAGAACCCGTCATGTTTTGTGCCTGTGTGTGCGTTAGTCATAGGGTTGTGTCTTTATGTTCTGCGACTGCTACTGTGTTGGGTCGTTCATGCTGAATATGTGGTTCTGTTGGCTGCTTGACTGGCGCAAGTTAACTGCTGGCTGTCTGCTTATCTCTTGACTGTTCGCCTAGTGATAGTTATCTGCCTCCTGTCGTATGTCTAACTGTATTTATAATGGTCATGACATCTAGAAGGACGGACATACTACTGGAATAATTTCTACCTATGTAGGTCGCCTCCTGTCCACTTGAACCTTAAATGACACAGCTCAGGCCGTAGGTCGAAGGGAAATCCCTCTATCACTTTTTGACAGGACAAAAAAAATATTCTTTCGCGCTTGTTAGGCCAGTGGTGGATCAAACAAGCGAGAATCCTTAGATTCGGTTTCTAATCTCATCTCGGAAAAAGGAAGGGATCATCCACATGGTTCCCGGATCAGTCCTACTGCGTGACACCTTGGGTGTATTTTCGGAGCCCTACGGCTACTGCAACTGAAAGAATATATATATCACATGGAGCACTGGTAGTTATATTGCTCGGGGAAAAAAGAGGAAAAACACACCAAATCCCTTCTATTTCTTTTACTTGTAACTATATTAATCCATGTACTAGCTTCTTTAAATCCAGTCTTACTAGTCCGTTGGAGTTGTAGGTTTTGGTTAGGTGAGAGCTGGATAGTTGCTCAGGCTCAAAATGAACCACAATATTTAATTTTAATGAATCATATTTATTTCCACTCTGACGTTACAAAGCTTACTAACCGGAGGCTGTACTACTGAATACCAATAGCTAGTGTATGATAATGTATGTCTGTCAAGAGGTATATCGTTATATGTTAGTGCTGACGAGAGGCAAGAGTTGAGAATATCCTGTGTTCGTGAAAGGCGAGGTGATTCTTTTTAACCCGAGGTTGAGCGGCATGGCTGACCAAGAATCCTCGACGAAACTTTTGCATCCTCTCGGAACCTCTGTCTTCTCTCAAACGTCTGCACTGCTTGTCCTGCGCGTCTCCATATATGATTATGTTTATGCGGGAAACTGCGTCGAAATTTCCATTCGAACCTCGCTATCATACGAATGTACCTGAAATACGATTGACTGAAATAAGGGTTTAAATCACCAGATATGTCGTAGCCATCGTTTGTTACTAGGCTGACAGGATTTCGAATGCTCGATACCACTACAGAACCATATATTTCAGTAATGCTTTTAACCACATTTCTATCTTCCATTTACTGAAATATAGGTGGGGAAAAAAGAATGAAACTAATGTCATTGATTCTGAGGTGCCGATTTCCAGGTGCCGCCTCTTTGAATTAAAGTTACGAAGCTAAAGACCTTAAACAAATCATGACTGTAAAGCTATCTCATATATTTTCCCATTAAATCTGGTGCATGATCCGAGTTTAAAGAAAGGAAAATAATTGGGTTTTTTTTTGCCAGTTTCAGAATACTGATACAATGATTCCTCTTCATTTAAGCCTTTGAATCGATTTAAGTTTACATTGCAACGTCAATTGACATTTGGTGAGCAATGCTTTCACATGAAACCTATTTATCAGCCTAAAACATGTAACCTTGTTTATCACTGATTCACTCACCACTCCTCCAGATAATACGGTACAGTAAATTGTGAACCATGTTATGTTTATCATGGATTGATCTGTGATAACAGTTCGACGATTAGTCGAAGAAACTGCTTGTATTGCAAAAAACGCGCCCCACCGACCATCTACATGGTTCCCGGATCAGTCCTACTGCGTGACACCTTGGGTAAAGTGTCTTCTACTATAACCTCGAGCTGACCAGGGCCTTGTAAGTGGATTTGGTAGACGGAAACTGAAAGAATTCCGCCGTGTATGTGTGTGTGCGTGTTTGTATGTGCGCGCGTGTATGCTTGCGCTTATGTGTGTGTGTATGTATGTATGTATGTATGTATGTATGTATGTATGTATGTATGTATGTATGTATGTATGTACGTACGTGTGCGTGCGTCCGTGTGTGTTTGTAGGAGATGTGATTGTTCATCTGCGTATTTTTACATATATATGTAATGCATATATATCTTCACACTCTTAGCTGGAAATATATTGTAACAATGGCGGCTACTCACATAGACACACGAGCTTCATATTCTTTGGCACATATTAGTTGTTATTCTTACATAAATAAAAAAAATTACACTTCACTATACATACAAACACACCGATATCTTGCGTTCCTCATTCCACTTCCCACTTTCTCTCTCAATCGTTCTCTTCTTTTACTACTTTCCCCTTCCTTTCTCTCGTTTGCCCTTTCTCTCTTCCCACTTTCTTTCTTTCTTGCATGCTCTCCTTCGCTCTCCCTCAAACTTACTCTCGCTGTCACTCAGATTGTTTCCATTTCTAGTTCTACCATTCCATTCTCAACCTACCTTTTTATACTGGGCCTGCCAAGTAAACAAACTTCATAGACTCTTTGCTGTTTCGTTTTCTTTTATTTCTCTTATTTCGGTTTTTTCTCTTTGATAAAGGATTTAATTCGAAAAAGCTTTGAATCTCTACTGTTTATTTTCTTGGCGTGTTTATCTTCATTGCACAAATTCTTTCATAGTTGTTTCACTCTTTCAACCACGCCTTCTGTTTGTTTGACCTTCATGCATTATTTGTTTACTTCATCGTTGCCTCATATTATTGCACACACACACACACACACACACACACAACAAAATTACGAACAAAAAGCAGCTCTAGTAATGTAAACATTCTCGGTCGCACATACATAGAACATGTGCTTTGTTTATACTCCATATTTGCTGCGTGATAGTGTCCGGAGAAAATTAATTTCCTTTCACGTGTGCTACGCCGATAATGTGAGTGTGTGAGTGTGTGTGTGTGTGTGTGTGTGTGTGGTGTGTGTGTGTGTGTGTGTGTGTGTGTGCGTGTGCGTGCGTGCATATACATAATATACATATATATATGATGATGGATGTCCACTCGTAGTAGAGGAAGACCATTACTGATCATTGCTCATGTAAAACGTCATAAATATCTGTGCGTAAGGTTAAGGCACATGCAATCGATTCACCCGGGCTCGCACCCGCGGCTTCAGTGCTTACTGTAATGCTCTCTTATACAAGTGTGCATCGAAAAGTCGCTTCGTCGGCGAACATTCAGCCTAAAATTTTAGTTCCAGTAAATTTTGCATAACACCTAACAGACCAACTCCACCCTATTTACATGATTAATTGATTAATTCATCCATGCATACATCCGAATGTACATGATAGATAGATAGATAGATAGATAGATAGATAGATAGATAGATAGATAGATAGATAGATAGATAGATAGATAGATAGAAACAGACTATGTACAAATTCTTTCTTCACAACTCCTGAAGCTGTTTTCAGATATGATCCATCCCATTCTTATACAAATAATAAATGTCTAAATTGGTGTGCTAAACACAAATTGTCTTTTCTGTAGAGCTTCAAAATTTTCAAATGAAACAAATGGTATGTGCTGCTCATGCGTTCAGGTAACATTGCCAGCACTACCAGCTCCTTCTCAACCTCTTATGGATCTTCTAGAAGGCATTTCCATCCAGTCAAAGGATTTCCTGAACAATATCAGACACTACTACTCTGCAAATGACATCGTTTGGTGCATCTAAGAAGATAGACATGAATTTACGACGACGTCAAAGTTCAAGGGCAAGTCTATCACCTCATTGGTTCCCTGTTACCCATAAATGAACAACCACAGTTCCTTCAAATTTACTTTATGAGTGATGTAGGATAACAAACCCGAATGAGGTGTCAACATTTCAGATGATGGCGCGTGTTAGACACAGCGCCGGCTCCTGCAAAAGAGAGTTTATCCACTGACAGCTTTTCGGTGCGTTCAAAAATCACATAACCCCCATAGGTTAGGGCCTGAAATACTTCTAACGGACGCATAGCATGTTGCTTAGTTGAATTAGCCCATCATTTACTCCACAAATGTTTTGTTGTCAACACTGCACTTTCCCATATCACCTGTTCCAACATAACTATAATATATTATATACAAACTATGCCATTTTAATCCCGAGCAACGCCGGGGGTCTCTGCTAGTATGTATATATATATATATTTGTAAAAAATGAAGTTCGAAAATGCTGCTGTATTATACAATTTTTAATTTTTATATATACATTATAACATGTTTCAGTTCCTGAATCGAAACCACTGGGCCATTGCGCCTCCACATATATTAATAAACTCTGGATAATAGTTAGGATGTATATATATATATATATATATATATACGAGAGCCCAGCTGTTTTGGGAGAGCGCTCACTGTCAACTCGTACAATGTGAGCCCTCTCTTCCTGATGATCTCCCAAAACAGCTTGACCCTCGTACCTCAGAGAAGACGTGGATGGAAAGCACTCAGCATGCCGGAAGCTTGAAGAAGTGTATATTTAGAAAGGAAGTAAATATATATTAATATTTTTATTTATTTATTTATTTGCCCTTTTCAAGCCTAGCCAGGCTCATGGGCCCGGTTTCCTGGTTTCTATGGCGTATGTGTTCCCCCCAGCTGGACGGGACGTCAGTCCATCGCAGCGTTAATCAAGAAACAGGAAGAAAGAGTGAGGGAAAGTTGGGGCGAAAGAGTACAACAGGGGTCACCATCACTCCCTGCCAGAGCCTTGTGGAGCTTTTAGGTGTTTTCGCACAATAAACACACACAACGCCCGGTCTGGGAATCGAAACCACTGGGCCATTGCGCCTCCACATATATTAATAAACTCTGGATAATAGTTAGGATGTATATAGATAGATAATATATAGTAATTTACTATGGGGTAAATATATTTAGAATTTGTTATTATAGAGGTAGAAGTACACATTTACTTAAATTTATTGGTGTGCAAATCTATAAATAAAAAATTTAAAAGTATAGAATTATAGATATATGCATATAAGTGGATGTGTACATATAAATATAAATACGTTAGAACACTTGTCTATAGACAGACACAATTATCTCAACTTGCATACGTGCTTATGCATATTCACACGCATATATATAATAAATGTATGTAAATATCTATGCAGTAATTACACGCGGAAAAAAGTATATAAATATGTAATTGTATAATTAATATATTGATATCTATATTCACGCACTAATGTACCTATGTTCAAATAGGGTTCGATAAAACATGATAATAGATAATTGTGGATTATTTAAAAATGTGTTTATTATACGTTCTTATCTTGGTAAGAAAACTGACATCCCTAACTATATTTTGTATTGATGAAGTAAGTCAAAAGAAATTCTATTGGTCATTTGTTTTCAAAATAAATAACGTTTCTATCCATTTGGAAAATCCGGTAACAATGAAATAAATAAATAAATGAAGCTAATATATTATGTATACAATAAGAGAACTGGGAGATGATCTCTTATAAAGAAAATTAATAATATTTTTTTTATTTAGGGGATAAAAACGCTTGCTTACGAAAAAAGAAGTAGTGGTCAACGGGAGGTAATTGTGGATAGTTTTTATTTTTGTTAGCTTAGATATATAAACAAAAAATATATAAAAAATGATTATAGATAATGTATTTTTTTTAAATATATTTTTTAAAAGGTTTGGAAAAATAAATTTATATATATTAAGTTAATAAATAAAAATAGTTAGGTAAAGACCAGTGAGGTAATGTAATAAGCTGGTATAAAGAGCGATAGAACGATTTATTTATTTAAATCAGTGGTTCTCACCTGGGGTCCACATAAGATTTTGTTAAAATTTATCTGCAATAAATTGTTTAAACTTCTACAAAACACGAAATATTTTAACAATCTTTTTAAAATATTTTAAATCAATAAACATATTTATATGTTCATTGATTTAAGTAATATCTGCTTATGTAATATAAATGTATGTGTACTGGGTTCTAAATTTTCGTTCATGCACATTGTATTAGGAATTGTGCCCTTGTGCACAGTAGGATCACCGGCACATCACTCAAAGTTAGCGCACGCGCATTGCATTAAATATTTCGCAATTTTGGGGTAGCTTTGGACAAACACCCATGTAAGTTTAAATCTTTTCTTTTTCTTTTCTTCTTCTCCCCCCACCCTCACCCCGAAAATTTCTACTGATTTTTACATTTTAAACCACGAAGATTACAATTCTGTAAATAAAATGTTTTTTCAAGTTTCAAATTTTTTATCTATATTTTCTCACCCTGTGATATCGAAGTACGTACCCGCCCTCATTTCCTCGTTTCCAAACTTTGGAAGAAATGTATACTTTAAACACAGGATATCACGATTCTGCAAAAAGAAGGTGGGTTAGAGTTAGAGCTAGAAGTTAAAGTTAAGGTTAAGGCTTAGGATTAGAATTGGAGTTAAAGCTTTAGGGACAGGCTTAGGGTTAAGGTTAAGATTAGGGTTTAGAATTAGGATTTAGGATTTGTGTTCGCTGTAATGGTTAGCACCTGAGATTAGGGTTTCAGGTTACTGTTAAGCTTAGGTTTATATGGTAGGTTGGATAGTGGAAAGAATTGAAATTAAGTAAAAAAAAAAAAGGTTTGGCGAATGGGAATCGTCTGTGTTTCGAGAAAAATAAAAAGGTTAAAAGCAAAAACAAAAAGATTTACGTGGTGTAACTACTCTGCCGAATGTTTGTCCAAAAGCTTTACTGTAAGTTAAATAAATTACTTTACGATATTATTCTTAACTTCCAGATTTTTTAAAACTCGGTTTCCAGGCATTTCAGCAAATATCTTCTATTTGGAGAAGTTACATAATTTCAGAAGTGTGAATCCATCCCATACGCAACCTATTCATTTCTCTTCCTATGTCTCTGTCATCCACTTCTCCCTCCCCTCTCTCTCCCTCCCCTCTCTCTCTCTCTCTCACACACACACACACACAACACTGTGATTAAGAAACAAAGATATGTGCACGAGTATCCCTTTCGTGATCACTATTTCATCGATTCAATGTTAAAAAGAAAGCCTTTGACATGGAAATGAAGTATTAAGAGAAAAATACTCAATACTTTACAAGGTGATTACCCCCCTTAGAACCATTAAGTGTAGAATTACCCTAACTCTAACAGTATTAACAAAAAGAGAACACAAAGGGAAATAATCACATATAAAGCGTTTCACAGATTTATCTTCCTTGTTTTAAGAGTTGCCTCCCATGAATCTTTCTCCGTCACAGTTATTGTATAAAGTTTTCATTTTTTTTTTTTTACTTTACTGTCAGTAGGTAGAAATGGTAATATATCAGGCTAGATATCTGATAATATTTAGTTTCTTCTCTATATATTTTGAGTTCAAATTATATCTGAATTAACTTTCATTTTTCTGGGATTGGAAAAATAAGGGCCAAACATGAAGTGAAGTCGATACCTTCAGGAAATTTGTGTGGGTTTGTGTCAATATTAGAAATTTCTTGTTCCAAACGGGAACTCATACACCCTTAACTTATTTCAATTTTCATAACATCAAACAGACGAAGTTCTTGAGTTCAAATCTCCACAAGATCAATTTATCATTTCTACCTTTCGATGTCCATATCTTTTACTTGTTTGAATTATTGAATTGCAGCCATGTTGGGGCACCAACTTGAAGGGTTTAGTGGAACAAACCAATCACAGTACTTATTTTTTTAAGACGGGGTTACTTTTCTATCTAATGTCTTTGGTCGAACTACTAGTTACAGGAACGTAAACTAACCAGCACTGGTTGTCAAGTGGGCGAGGACAAGCACAAACACAAAGCCACAAAGACACACTCACACACACGCACACACACACACACACACACACACATACATACATAAATACATACATACATACATACATACATACATACATACATACATACTCGCTTACATACTGGAGGAGAGAGTATTCTCTACCAAAGTAAGTAAAAAAAACCATCAGATACAGAATTAAAATTAGTGATGAGTATTTGCAGCAGTGTGATGGAAGCCACATTCTGGCAGATTAACGCCAGTCTATATGCTCTGGCTACTACTGCAAAGCAGTACATGAATGACATTCAAAAAGTGAAAAAGACCGAAAGAACAAAGAAAATACCATCATGGGTTTTTAAGACAGAGAAATAGATAACTGATTTACAGAAGATCATCAGTCATGTGATGATGCTTATTGCATCCAAAACAAGCAAATCACTATACGTGCCACCAACAGAAAGTAAAGAAGGAGGTAGAAATGATGTTTGGAGACAGCAGAAAGAGGACACCCACTTGCAGACTGACTACCCTTAAGCAGGTGCTTGAGGGTAATCAGTGTTGTCGGTGAGAAACTCCAGCATCAGAAGAGAATAACTGAGAGAAAAACAATGAACAAAAAAATTTAACTAGAGCAGGAAGTAGTATACAGAGACATTATACAGGCATAGGAGTGGCTGTGTGGTAAGTAGCTTGCTTACCAACCACATGGTTCCAGGTTCAGTCCCACTGCATGGCCTCAGGCTAACCAAAGCCTTGTGAGTGGATTTGGTAGACAGAAACTGAAAAAAGCCCGTCGTATATATGTATATATATGTATGTGTGTGTGTATATGTTTGCATGTCTGTGTTTGTCCCCTTAACATTGCTTGACAACCGATGCTGGTGTGTTTACGTCCCCGTAACTTAGTGGTTCGGCAAAAGAGACCCATAGAATAAGTACTAGGCTTACAAAGAATAAGTCCTGGGGTCGATTTGCTCAACTAAAGGCGGTGCTCCAGCATGGCTACAGTCAAATGACTGAAACAAGTAAAAGAGTAAAAGAGTAAAGACAGACATGAGAAGAGGAGCAGTGAACATCACAGAAGCTCCTTCACAAGAAGACATAAAAACCTTCTGGAGGAAAATCTGGAGTGACCAAGATGCTTTGTGGCTGGAAGAAATTCGAAAAAGTTATTGCTCCTGCGTTACACCCAAGACATACAGCTTTGATGGTGATACTCTTGCAACTGTGATCCAGAAACTCCAGGATGGAAAAGCACTTGGAAGAGACTTGATTGTTGGATTTTAGTACAAGAAGATAACCTTCTACTGACCATATCTTATCAATTTGTACCAGCAAGCTTTCAATGGGAACAGTAGCATACCACACTGGTTAGCTCTGGCAGAGACAAAATTGATCCAAAAATGCAGAACCACTCACATGGCAAAAAATTACTGGCCAATTGCATGCCAGAACTTAACGTGTAAAATATATACAGCATGCTTAAACCTCTTCCTTCAGGACCATTGTGAAGCCAATAACATCAGCACAACAGAACAAGCACCTGGGAAGAAGGGAGTCTGGGGATGTGCTGAGCAATTGTTGATCAACAAAACTGTAATGCCAGAGGTGCAAGAGAATAGGAGGAACCTAGTTTCAATGTGGCTAGATTACAAGAAAGCCTTCGACTCTGTTCCCCACTCAAGGATTCTAGAAGCCCTTCAACTTGTTAAAGTTCCAGTGAGAATAGTCAAAGCCATAGCTGACCTGACTTCACCATGGGCCAACATCTTGAAATTAAACACAGAGTGACTGTATTATCACTGATAGAACACAGTATCACAAAGGCATGTTCCAAGGGGACAGCCTCTCTGTGATGTTGTTTATACTTTCTGTAAACCCCTTGTCATTCATGTTAAGGAAGTCTGAAGGATATCTCACTGGTTCACAAGGAAACAGAAATACTAAAGTTACACACTGTTTCTTTTAAACTTTATGCAAAGAATATGCCTGAAATAAAAAAGAGCTTGGCCTAATTACAACATTCTCAAAGGATGAAGGGTTGGAGTTTGGTCAGGAAAAATGTTATTTGGTTGTGAAAAGTGGGGAAACTGTAAACCAAACTAGCTGCATCTCCATCAATGACTTGACTGTTTTCCCTATATCTGATGAGGAATGTTACAGGTATCTAGAGGTGGATGAAAACATATCTTACAATGGCACTTGTAACAAAATATGTGTCACTAAAGAATATTATAACCGAATAAAGGAAATTTGGACCTAGGAACTCTCTGCATTCAATAAAACAGTGGCCCACAATGTGTTTTCGGTGCCAGTACTCATACCAACATTTGGGCTGCTTGATTGGACACTTGATGAGATCCAAGCCATTGATGTGAAAACCCGAAAAATACCAACAAGAACATATAATTTCCACATAAACAGTGATGTAGACTGCCTCTACCCAAAATGAAAACAAGGTGGCAGAGGCTTAACATCAATCCAAAATGCTTTCAAATGTCATATCAAATCCCTTTGACAACATCTTTTAACCACCAAGCGTTGAAGTGCATCCCTTGATCAAGTTTGCATACATGAGGCTGATAACATCATAAGACTTGGAAGGCAGCTCCTTGAACAACATACCTTGTCTGATAACCTTATATACCAAAGAAGTCACACGACTCTACCATAACGTATCATCAGATGAAAGGATGAGCATATATAAGAAGACTATGTATGGATATGTTAGTAGACAGCTCCGAGATGATAGTAACATTGATCATCAAAGCAGTCTATCATAGACCAATAGCCGGATTACTACCTCTCACTTTGAAGGGTAAGCATTTGCAATCCAGGAACAGAAAATATCAATAAAATACCTGATGTACAAAAGGAATGGAGATGCAGGAAAACCAGTAAAATGTGGCAATTGATGCAGACTTTGTGGAGTTAACACTGAAGATATCACCAGTGAGACATGATGTTGTAGCTAGGACATTATATAATGAAATCTGTTGGAAGAATAACCCTGTAGACAAAGAAATAAGAACCCACAATATAGTAGAAGCCATAGTCACTCAAAACAAAAAAGAGTACTGGTGGAATACCCCGGTGAAACCTTCAATAAAATGTAAGCACAATAGACCTGATATAATGATTTGGGATAGAGAAGAAAATCTGTGTACAGTTGTGGAAATTAACTGCCCATTAGATGTTAACATAAAGCTGAAGATCAGAGAAAAAGACAACACCTATGCTGAACTATTGAGAAATCTGCTGTTACTCTATCCAGATTACAAGTTCAGGTTTATACCTGTAGTTATTGGGACTCTGGGGTATGTAACACACTGTCTAAATGCCAATCTTGAGAAATTAGGTTTCTCAAAACTAGAAAGAAGAAAGCTGATTCAAAGACTATAGATCCAATCCATCACTGGAACTATGAAAGTCTGTCACACTCTCCAGAAGTTTATCATTTAAAATGTATATGAGCATGTCTAGACAAGCAACTATATGCATGAGAATACATACATAAAACAAAACATACAAATCTGCACACATACATACATACGTACATACATACATACATACATACAGGCATACATAAATAAATACTCTTTTACTCTTTTACTTGTTTCAGTCCTTTGACTGCGGCCATGCTGGAGCACCGCCTTTAGTCGAGCAAATCGACCCCAGGACTTATTCTTTGTAAGCCCAGTACTTATTCTATCGGTATCTTTTGCCGAACTGCTAAGTGACGGCGACGTAAACACACCAGCATCGGTTGTCAAGCAATGCTAGGGGGACACACACACACACACACACACATGTACACACATATATATATATATACATATATACGACTGGCTTCTTTCAGTTTCCGTCAACCAGATCCACTCACAAGGCATTGGTCGGCCCGAGGCTATAGTAGAAGACACTTACCCAAGATGCCACGCAGTGGGACTGAACCCGGAACCATGTGCCTGGTAAGCAAGCTACTTACCACACAGCCACTCCTGCGCCTATGTACGTACAAACATACATACATACATACATACATACATACATACATACATACACATACATACATACATACATACATACATACATACATACATATCTACTGCTATTGAGAGACTTATAAAGACCCTCATAACAATTCTTACACTTAGAACTAAGAACAGAACAATCATCTCCAATATTATAAATATTTCGGAAGGAATATTTAAAGTAGATAGTTTTGGTAGTCTTTCAGTAATTCTTCTCATTTTGGCATTAAATCCATTATCATTCTTGCTACAAAAATCAAATGGCTCCATGCTAGGGTCTGCAACTGCCAGAAGTGTTAATGTAATTAATAATTTCTTTGTGGATGATCTCAAGATTTATGCTAAAAATGTTAACAATGCCAAAAAACATCTGGAATTATTAACAACATTTTCAGCTGACATAGAAATGAAATTTGCCCTATACAAAGGTGATTGTTGAATGGGGAAAAATCAGCACCCCCAAATCCAAAACGGGTACATCAAAGGCCTCACTATCTCTCCTATGCCACACAAAGAATGCTACAAGCACCTAGGCATTGAGGAAATACACATCATGTGAAGGTACTGTAAATGAAGATAGAGTGACACAAGAATATTATGTCAAACTTGGAAAAATATAGCAGTCAGAACTCCCCTCTTACAACAAGACAATGTCCCACAATACGTTTGCAATACCAGTACTGATTCCAACATTTGGGATACTTGACTGGTCTATGGAAGAAATCCACTCCACAGGCGATAAAACATGCAAGATACTAATATCAGCTGGAAATTCACATTTATGCCAATAATAATTGGTGCATTAGGTTTTGTGAGTAAATGCCTAACTGACATTCTGGATAAACTAGGGCTTCCAGAAAAAGAAACCAACCAGTTAATTCGCACATGACAAATAAAATTTGTATGTGGAACAGTAAAAGTATGCATGACTTTCCTTAAGTTTAAAATCTGACATTGATTTTAAAACTATTATTTTTTTTTTGTCATGGCACACAGCAGTGACTCTAACAGGAAAATCTAAAAATACAATAACTGACTGGTTCAATATGTGCCACGAGGTGTGTGAAGCCATAGTTTATCATGTATAATGGAACTGAAGGTTTAGATACCTGTGGAATACCTCCTTCTCCCATTATAATTGTTTTGTAGTTTCAAGGAGCTGGAAAGGGTCGCCGATTTGTGATGTTGGTGCAAAGTGAGGTGATGAAAATGGCTTCTTAGTACATCACTTGGTCGATACAATAAATATAAATAGAACAATGCATATATGTGCCAGAGGAAAATAAGAGACTCAACTGGGTAGAGACACAACCGGGTAGAATGTTTCAGAGAAGATTTATTGATATATTAACATGTGTGATTGTGTGTGCGTCATATATACAGAGTAATAGATAGGCCGTCGTAAGAATAAGATGTATGCGTATGTATGTAAGCATAGACGTATGCTTATTAAGAACATATAAGGATGGCGATGGAGAAGAGACAGTGAAAGAGTCTATAGCCATCGAAGTGAGGAGTAAGTTCATAGACACAAGAATGATAAACACCAGTTCGTAGTCAATTGTACACGATAGTTGAAATACTTTATCAAGAAGTTGTGGTGATGATGCAGAGCCGGTTGCAGTACATGTCGTACATGAAGTTGTGGCTGCCTGGGTCACTTGGTACAGGAGTTCTTGCAGATTGTATATTCGCTGTTGATTCATGGTGAAGTAGTTCCCGAATAGTGTTGTAACCTGGGCGAGTACGTAGAGAGATGTTGACGTTAGGATGAATGGTGCCGACAGAGATGGAGGTCGCTGAATGCTCTTGGATGAAGTTGACGAGTGTCTATGTAGTTGCTGTTGTGTTGTCGCTGGAACTGGCGGTGTCTTGTGTGGTCAGTGGCTAGACCTTAAAAGGTCTTTGGTTTCAGACCTGCCATTGCGCAGGATCAGCCAGCTCTGGAAACATTGGATCTAACTTCCACCAAGCTGTCCTGTTGCAAGTTTGCCTATCTTCCACTTCCGTCTGCAGAGGGCACAATCCTTTGTGACACAGCTACTGGTTCTCCTAGACCATTTGTACCTGCGAACCACCAGCATTCTGTTTTCTATGCTTTGCATTCACTATCACATCCTGGCATCGCTACCTCGATGAAGCTTATTACGGCTCGGGTTCTTCTGGCCTAATATGCACCGTATGATCACCGCTTGGGCACGCTCTTGTGTGAAATGTCAGCGTTCTAATGTCCACAGGCACATCCGTGCTCCTCTTGGACAGTTTTCCCCTCCGGAGACTCGCTTTCGCCATGTCCTCATTGATCTGGTTGGACCATAGCCTGTCAGTCGCGGTTTCTCTTACATACTGACATGTGTCGATTGTTTCTCTTGTTGGCCTGAAGCCATTCCAATAGTGGACATTTCCGCTGAGTGAGTTGCTCGAGCTTTCGTTTCTCACTG
Organism: Octopus sinensis; assembly: GCF_006345805.1. Taxonomy (NCBI): domain Eukaryota; kingdom Metazoa; phylum Mollusca; class Cephalopoda; order Octopoda; family Octopodidae; genus Octopus; species Octopus sinensis. The sequence goes on along the minus strand of NC_043002.1, from coordinate 42,535,933 downwards.
GATTGCTCGCTTTGGTATCCCAGCTAAAATAACCACTGATCGTGTACGCCAGTTCGAAGCTTCTTTATTTCGTGAATTGTTACGAATCCGAGGCATTCATCACATTTGTACGACCAGCTACCATCCAGCTTCCAACGGGATGGCCGAACGTTTTCACGGGCAACTGAAGGCCGCTCTACGTACCACTCCTGACCCACAGTCTTGGACAGAATTCCTGCCAATTGTTCTTCTTGGTTGTCGCACTGCTGTTAAAGCAGACTAAGGTTTTTTCTCTGCTGAACTCCTGTACGGTACTGTCCTGGCACTCACTGGTACAATGCTGGTGCCAGACAGTTCATCGCATCCTGATCCAAAGTCATATGTCACCAGACTTCGCTCGTATTTCTCAAGTCTTCAACTCATGCATCCGCTTGACCAGTCTATTCCCTCTCACGTCCCACCGGACATTGACAAATGGACTCATGTTTTTGTTCGGGATGATTCTGTCAAAGGACCTCTCGTTTCTCCTTATAAAGGACCATTTAGTGTGCTATCACGCACACCCAAAAGTCTCGACATCAATGGTCGGGCAGAGACTGTGTCGGTCGACAAACTTAAAAGGGCACATTGTGAGGTGTCCTCATCCTTTGATGATACCCCAACCACGCCCACCTTTGATCTTTTACAACCACCTACACATGTACCTTTGACCACACCATCAACTACACCTCCACCTTCGTTGCCACAACCTAACACGAGCAAACCCTATGTCACTAGGACATGCCGCACTGTGCATTGGCCCCCAAAACGCACCAGAACTATTTACATCTAACCATTTTTTTTTCCTGAGACAGACAATTGTTTTCTCATGTGCTGAACAATTCCAATGCCTTGCCATTGAACTTTGTCAAAAATTTCGTGCATGTCTCTTTTATATCACTTGTAATTATTTTTTTCTCAACTAATCACATTTTGTGCCACATCTTGTTTGCGATCGATGGCCATCTTTGTTTTCTTGTGCCTGCTCCAGTCATTCTAATTTCACACTAGCGTTCTCAGTGGGGAACCTTTGTAGCGTGGCACAAGTAGCCAGCACCATTTTGTACGAGATCTCGCTGGCAGCCATTATCTTGTCCGAGACAAGAGTGAGATCTCGCGTACAACCGTTTGCCATGCGCGACACCACAACGAGACTCTGCTCGACAACGGCTACTTAAGCAGGTGCGAAAGACATTCAACCTCTTAGTCTTCTCCAGCTCCCATACGCTGAGGGACACTACGAAGCAGGCAGCTACAGCGGACTCTAACCCGCTCTAACCACATCTGTTATTCTCCAGAGGTAATGTACCTCACATGAATGGAAATATCACAAGTCATGCGCTGCCATGAAGTTGGACACCGGGAACGGGACACAAGATCGGAAATCACAATAAACGATTATTGAATTGCATCCGCTCGTGAGTTTCTTCTTTCGCATTCCAGATCCTTAAGACAGAAAATAATTATAATGGGAGAAGATGATACTCTACCGGTATCATGAACCTCCCCTTCCATTATACATAAATGATGAGGGAAGATGGATGGAACAAACGATAGCCCCATTCGGATTGATGAAGCAAGATTTGCTGGTCGACGGAAATACAATCGAGAAAGAATTCTGAATGCCGACAATGCTCCTTTCTTCGAAGACAGTAATGCAGAACAACGAAACAACAGAAACCCTGGTAGTAAAATTGGTGGGTCGTGGGTTTTTGTTTTCAAACAAGGCTCAGACTGTCGATACGGCGTGACGGGAACAGTTTGATCCCAATTATTGAGAGAGAATGTGGAAAAGGTTCAGTAGTTCATTCAGATGAGTGGCCCGCTTTAATAATTTAAATGCCAAAGGTTATCACCCTCTGACAGTGAACCATCAACGACATTATGTGGATCCAGTGACCGGAGCACACGCTCAGGCCATTGAGCGATCATGGTTAGATGCTAAAACTATGATTCTGAGAAAAATGAGAGGCGTTGGTACTGAACTTTTCCAGTCACATCTTGATCATTTCTACTGGAAGACGACGAGGAAAAATTCAGATGATTTATTTCTATTGTTCCTTAATGACATAATAAGTGTTTACCGTTAAAATAGATTGTCTTGATTTATCTGTGTAATTTCTTTATCATATAAAATAATATAAGATTCAATATTTCTTATTTGTGTAATTCCTTTACAATGTACGAAGTGTTTTATCTCTGAAATATCTGAAGATATTTAATCTCTGAAATATCTGAAAGATAAGGTAGATAGCCCTGACTATACTCTTTGACACCGTGGTAGACTGCATACTATCCTAGCACCGGCAGGTCCAAGGGCTCAGTGTTAATCTATATAGTATGCCATGGTTGTGTACACAAAACTCCATGCATCACTTTCGCTGAGGGTCTATAATATTGCTAAGACTGTCTTCAGTATAGTATTCGTACTATTGATCTCGATTGTGTGGCAAAATCGAAGTCAACTTAGACGCAATTTTGAGTTACAGACAACCTCACGAGCCAACGATGGGACCTATACACCGTCACTCCATTTACTAAAAATAGCAGCAAAAATTCCCTCTAACAACAGCTTACCATCTTAAAGAAAAAATGAGGAGGCGCAGGACAATATAGTTTCAGATATGCAAAAAGGCAAGAGGGATACAGCAGAAACGCCGCTAAACATACAGCTCAGTTTTGGCTAAATAGAAACAACGGCAACTTTATTGATAGACATGAACCAATTAGGGAGTTTTCAAGAAAAAAGTGAGGGTACATTAGATAATATATTCCAAGATATGAAAGCCCTATGGGAAGAGCAGGGTGATCGTGGGTGGAACGTCTTTGATTTTAGATCTACAAAGAACTGAACTGATGCTAAACTATAATTCTACTGGCAATCTCTCTCTCTCTCTCTCTCTCTCTCTCTTTCTCTCTCTATCTATCTATATATATATATATATATAATATATATATATATATATATATATATATAGTACTGTTTATTGTTTGGTATGATATCTGGTACTAGCAAGGAGTTCTTGCAGGTTGTATATTCGCTGTTGATCCATGGTGAAGTAATTCACGAACAGCGCAGTGTTATAACCTGGGCGAGTACGTAGAGAGATGTTGACGTTAGGACAAATGGTGGCGACAGAGATGGAGGTCGCTGAATGCTGTTGGACGAAGTTGACGAGTCTCCATGTGGCTGCTGTTGTGTTGTCGCTTGAACTGGCGGTGTCTTGTGTGGTCAGTGGTTAGACCTTAAAAGGTCTGAAACCAAAGACATCGAGACGAGGAAAAGTTATGTTTTTTTTTATAAGGAGTTATAGGCTCAGTTGAGGTAGAAAAGCACGCTGTCACACGTGACCTTATTTGAAGGCTGCGATTGGTTGGGTTGCATATTGGCGCGCGATAGACCCAAAGACAAATTGCGCCAATACCAACCAGTCAGAGTAGTGGACACAACAGGGTCCAAGATGTGTCCAAAGGCTAGCTGTTATCTACTACGTTCGTATGTATGTATAATGGAGAGGAGAGGAATTTCACTCAAGTGTACGTTCAGTATCAACAGGCCAAAATATAAGTAACGTAGTGGGTGGAGATTCTGCTTTGTACATAGATATTTGGGAAGTATGGTGCTATGATGGTTCACTTCACAATATTGTAGTGAAAGTCTGTGTTCCAACCTTCGGCTGTAAGTTTGGGTCGAACCAAGCGTTGCGAATATGCAACTGTATACATCTATAATTCAACGAGTCAGTTGTTTTGTCGCTTGAACAAGTGGAATATTCACTGGAGTTAACGATGGCGGTTGCATTTATTTACTTTTTGCTTAAAAGTATGACTGGAAAAAATATCCAGATTTATCTGCTCCATGGAAAATTAAGTCAAACGGGTGCTTCAATCAGTAGAGAAACTGATATATCTCCAGCTATTTTGAGATAAGCGGTGACGATTATATTAATAAAATCCAGTAATGTAAAAAATATGTCGTTGAATTAACACCATTCAATAAAAAGAAAAAATCAGATTCACCTCCTCCACCGAAATCTATTTTTAATTAATTTTTAATTAATTTACATCTCGGGCACTAGCGTACCTAGAGTGTGTGCTGCCCGCGGCGGCCCTTCCGTTTTCCGCCCCCGGACCCCACAAAAAACACATTGTCTATGTCAGACCCAAAAGTGGTGCCCCTTTAAAAGTACCGCCCCCCCCCATACCTATCTACACTAGTGATCCTCAGAGGATCTTTTCTGTTTGGTTGCCAGCGTCATTTTTTCGTTCAAATTGATTTCATATTCAGTGTAATAATATACTTTTATCGGCTAATTAATGACATGAAAGTAATTTTCTCTATAAATCAGTAAGTTAAGAGTTACCAGTAATTAAAGTTTGAAAATTTTGGTAATTCTAGCCATCTTAAGCCACAGACACATTCATGGCTGTTTCAATAGTAAGAAGCGGAACATAAGAACTCTTTTGCTTGTTGCCGTAGTAACAGTCTTTGAAACGTCATTTATCTGCAATGAAGTATGTGTTGGCAGCAGTCTTTGAAAAATCTTTTATCTTCGAGGAAGTACGTGTTGACAAATTTGACGCTGTGTTCTGTGTGATTATAGCAGCAAACTCCTGTAACTTCGTTTTTATTATGGTTTCTTTCTTTCATTGAGCATTGAGGTGGTTGTGAAGTGTGCTAAAAATAACTGCTAAATAAGATTTCTTGGATAAATCTTTTAAATTAACACAAACATTTATTTACATGAAAGAAAATTACATGCTATTTTCAGATTGTTGACGACAAAATGTGCTGTCACGCACAAAATGACAGCTTCCAAACCCTATTTCTTGACTGGATGAAAAATGATCAAACTTTAAACCTCTGTAACTATTTTAAAATATTTTCCAGAAAAAAAAATGAAATTACTCCAGCAATTTAGTTTGGACAAGTGTATTATTGTGTCGAATTAAAAAATTTCGGTAAGCTTTAATTTTTGGAGGCGCTAGCAACCAAACTGAAAAAATCCATCCCAGGTCTGTTTCCGCTGCTTTTTTTTTTTTTTTTGCTCAGGAATTGGTCACTTAGATAATAACTTTTTCTCAGACCGCAGTGTATGATTTTAATAAAATTTTTGCGGTTCACTAAATCAAGTATGTTAGAGCCCACTGATACTCAGTTCCTTGTGAACAGAGTAGGAATTAAATAAACCGGAATCTCGGTTGAGCCATTTCAGTGCACCATTCTACGTACCCACGTTTTCCAAAGATAGTCTATACCATTATCTACACACCGTCAGACGGACATTGTTTTCAGGCACTGATAACAGAAGTTTTGATCATCGCCCAACTATCTATTTAGAGTACAAGGATTTTAATTTCTGAACATGTTAAGCATAAAAAAGCAGATTTTTAGAAGAGTATCATTTATCTTTTACTTGTTTTTTAATAATTAGACTGTGACCGTGCTGGGGCTCCACCTTGTACAATTTTTAATCGAATGCATTGGTCTGACGTGATTTGAGGGAAAGTTGTCTCCTATTTCCACCAGGTCAAGCAATCACCAACAGGCTTCTTTCTGTGGCTCATAGGAAGAATACATTGAATAATGGTATCATATATCTAGAAAGGGATCTGTTCAGTTTCGCTCACAGATTTTTTTTATTGAAACTTCGTATGCTGGTGTAATTTCTCATGCTGAACACGGTTTACTTTCAACATTTTTGACAAAATTTCGTATTTTAGAAGTTATTTCGTGTTAAAGTTGTCGTATTTGGGTAATTTTTACCAATCAACGACTTGTATTCACTTGAAGAAAGCTACTACTGTTTGCGATAGTAATCGAAGAGCAACAACTTCCAGGTCATCTCAACTAAATGTCACCACTCTGTTCAATTTTATTTTTGTTTACTACCTGTATTACATATTACGAGCTTGTAAAAACCAGCGGTTCATATAATGTTACTACTCAGTTCAATTTTTCATGAACTTGTTCATCTATCGTCAGGGGAAAATACAAATTGGGCATAGTAAAATCGATAAATGTTTCGTTAGTGCTGGGTCGCTACGTTGACTTACGCTATATGCGCTCATCCGTCCGTCGAATAACACATAGCCAACATAGTTTTAAGAGAATTAAACCTTTTTTTTTTAACAATGAAAACTCATTGGATTAATGATTATTTCCATACTTAGGTAAAGGTTCCCGATACTTGAAGCTGATATCCAACAACCATTTTCCGAGTGACATTCCTCGAAGTTCTTTATACACTCTTCCTTGCTCTTATCGAGACCTCAAATTGATTGAATTATTTCCTATACACACAGTAACGAATTTCATTGGATTTTGGATTTTATTAAATCTTCCATAAATTTTTTTAATTCGGTGAATCATTTATAATTCATTTTGTACGAAACAAGACGCTATGTAACTTTTAAACAGAATCTAGTGACACACGACTTCTAAACTGGAGAAAATAAAAGCTGTCGTTAATATCGATAGAATAAGTACTCTTAATATACTCTGCTAGAAACAACAATCCTAATCTCCTTGAAATTATATCTACCATCTTTAAAAAGAGGGAACTGCATTTTGTTGTCCAAGGTACACTAGCTGTTTGTAACGAAAGAATACCAAAGAGTTTTTTTTCTTCTATGGAAAACTGATAGGCGTAACGAAAACGTTAACAGTGTTTAATTGAATTGCTATAATCGGAATGCTGTCATTTTATAGTGTTGTGGAATTCGGATGACTGTATTGACGTGTGAATATAGACTCGCTCATATTTCTTATCACTATAAGTTTTTTTATTGCTTATTTCTAATTTAGAAAAAAACATTAAATTAATTTTCGTATTTATTTTTTAAAATTAAGTATTAAGTAAAAATAATGCGTAATACAAACTATATATCGAGAAATACGAAACGAAGGTTTTCAGATCAATGTTGAAAAAGAAAATGGGAAAGCGATCGTCTGGTAAGATGTGAAAATAGGAGAAATATGTTCTTGGTCAAAAAAAGAAAAAAACAACTCAAAATGAAGGTATGCAGGGATAAATTTTGATGTATTATGTATTAAATGTTTAAAACTGATGTTTCTTGTTGCCACTGGAAATGATTCAGCCAAATAAAACAACTAAACAAACATTCTCTTTTACTTGTTTCAGTCATTTGACTGTGGCCATGCTGGAGCACAGCCTTTAGTCGAGCAAATCGACCCAGGACTTATTCTTTGTAAGCCTAGTACTTATTCTATCGGTCTCTTTTGCCGAACCGCTAAGTTACGGGGACGTAAACACACCAGCATCGGTTGTCAAGCGATGTTGGGGGGACAAACACAGACACACAACGAATACACACACACATACATATATACGAAGGCTTCTTTCAGTTTCCGTCTACCAAATCCACTCACAAGGCTTTGGTCAGCCCGAAGCTATAGTAGAAGACACTTGCTCAAGGTGCCATGCAGTGGGACTGAACCTGGAACCATGTGGTTCATAAGCAAGCTACTTACCACACAGCCACTCCTACTTTTTCCTTTATAATTTTTATGTTGTTAGTATTGATATCAAGAGAACTGTGTTGGAAATGTTGCTGTGCGTCTGTATGTGTTTGAAACTTAAACTTGAAACAAAGTGACAAGCTGGATGCCCAAACGTGCATGTTCAATGTTCTGAGTGAGATTAACTTTGATCTCGCAGCTTCTCTTCTGTTATATTTTCCATTTTCATCTAGGGATGCATTGCAGGAATTTAAATCAATCGTAATAATTGAAAGGTACTTTATTTATTTGACTTTGAAAGGATGAATAGTATAGTCGATCTTGGTGGAATTTGAACTCATTATGCATAGGATTGTAGACTGAAATTAAATACTGCTAGCCAGTTAAGAAATTGTAAGTAGAGAGGTTAATGCAATCAACCATATGCTTTCCCTACAAAAATTGATGGCCTTATGCAAGAAATTATTATGTATGATGATTAACATATGCAATTATTAGACTATAAACTTATTAACATTGAGTCTTTGTCACATCTTTGATAATAACATTGATAGGTATAGGCACAGGAGTGGCTGTGTGCTAAGTAGCTTGCTTACCAACCACATGGTTCTGGGTTTAGTCCTACTGCGTGGCACCTTAGGCAAGTGTCTTCTACTATAGCCTCGGGCCGACCAAAGTCTTGTGAGTGGATTTGGTAGACGGAAACAAAAGAAGCTGGTCATATATAATATATATATGTATGTATATGTTTGTGTATCTGTGTTGTCCCCCCAACATCGCTTGACAACCGATGCTGGTGTGTTTATGTCCCCATCACTTAACGGTTCAGCAGGAGAGACTGAGAGAATAAGGACTAGACTTACAAAGAATAAGTCCTGGGGTCGATTTGCTCAACTAAAGGTGATGATCCACCATGGTCGCAGTCAAATGACTGAAACAAATAAAAGAATAAAAGAAAGGTTCTCTCTAGATCTTCCTTAAACATTTTGTTACCATATTTTGTTGAAATATACTACTTTTGTTTCAATTAATTTTGAAAGTTATGAAGAATTTAGTAAAATGGCAGTCATAATTGTGCTGGAACATTGTTTGGAACATGAATTAACTTGAAAATTTGAAACTTTTAATTTAGATCACTTTAAAACAGAGAGTTGGTACCAGAGAATGAGAGGTGGTCCCGAGTTAGTATCAAGAGTTAAACTATGATTAAATTTTGTATGAGTTGCATAGTTTTCCACTAGACTATAAGGAAGGCATTGAGAGTTGGATCATTTGTTGTAATACCATTTGTATTTAAGATACCCCATACAAATAAGCTAGTTTTCAGTGTGCAACTTGTGCCCACAACTCATTTCAACTCCCTTATTACTTGGCTTCTGTGGATAGCTTCACATTCCATCATCAACAAAGGACTTAGTCTTTGGAAAGAGAAGGGTTTTAGTTACATGTCTTAACCACTTGATCAGTGTTTCTAATAACGTGTTAATAGGTGTTTCCACACAAATCAATACCTTTAATCAACTCAACCTCTGGTCTTAATATTATTTTAAAATGTATGACAAAAGCCAATTCAGTTTCTGCTGACAGGTTCTAGTAAAAATTCAGTTGAAGCTAAGTAGAAGCTAAAATCATCAATCTAACACATTTTCTCACTATATTTGTAGATTTCATCAAAATCATTGCCTGCTTCAGTGTTCTAGTTCTTACCATTCCAGATTCATTGTCTATTACACAGTGTGGTTCGATGTTGTTTTCTGTACATGTATTCTGAATATTCCAACTTATTGGAAGTGCAAAGTAGATATTGCTTGATGTGAAAGACTGGTAACCTTTAGTATATTAGCATGTTCTTCTTTCACCATTCTGAAAGAATTTTCATTTTTTTTCCCCTGGTTTGTATGAATAGGCAAAATTGAAGAATACCTAATTCTTGTGAGAAAAGTTATCAAAACTTTAAGGAAGGTGTGAAAAGCTTCTGTTGATTTCATTCTCATGAGTAGGTCAAGCTTGCTTGGAGTTTTTCATGACCCTAATACCCACTCACTTTCTTTCAAGGTATTTGATAATTCCTCTCATGATACTGAGTATCATCAAGCTTAAATTGATTGGTGTCTTTGTAGGACAACCATTTCAAAGTATTCTCAGTAGGATGTCACTAACCAACACCTTTTTAGTTCTCTAATACTCAGCAAAGCAAATTCTTCTTTCTCTAATAGTGTCTGATACTTTAAGGAGCTTGTTGTATCTTCCTTGGAAGGATGTTTTTCCAGGAAAGAACACCTGTAGATATACACTATTTGTTCTTCCCTATCCATGAATATTTCCCATTGATCAGGAATATTTATAACACTATTCCACAGCCATGTTATTATAAATATTCCTCTTCAATAGGAAATAAAGTTATAGCTCATGTTTGGTCATGTTACATTCATACAGAACCAATGAATGAAAATTATCCTCTAAATGCATCTGAAACTTATAAACTCTTGTTTATTTCTTCTCAAGCCATGCCTGGTTCATAAGGGCTGGTTTCATTGGCGGATAGGTTCCCCACCTGGACGGGACGCTGGTCTGTCGCAGGTGAGCTGCTAGATGCAGGAGGAAAGAGTGAGAGAAAGTTGTGGTGAAAGACTCAGCAGAAGTTCACCATTACCTTCTGCTGGAGCCATGTGGAGCTTAGGTGTTTTGCTCATAAACACACACATTACTTGGTCTGAGATTCGAACCTGTGATCCCTCAACCGCGAGTCCATTGCTCTAACCACTAGGCCATGTGCCTCCACTATAAACTCTTAATGGTGATGATTACTGACAAAAAAGAAAAAGAAAATAGAAATAATTATACAATGTCTAAACAGACAACAGTTTACACAGTGCTAAAAAGAGGACAATAGTTGAGTAAATAAAAGCCAACACTGAATAAATCCAATGCTATCTAATTGTAGTTTCATCTTTTGATCTTTTTAGAAATAATATTCTTGAATTGCTATATCCAAGAATTCAAAAGATGTATGGTATTTTTGAATTTATTCAGTATTATCTTTTATTTACCCCCCCCCCAAATTAGTTTAAAAAATTGGATTAACAAATTTGACATCAGATTACACATTGCTTGCTGGTACAGGTTGACTGTATGTATGCACACATGAAGTGTTGACAACACTAATGGATATATATATATATATATATATGTATGTATATATATATGCAAATGAGACCATAACCTTGTGGCCTTTGCCAGGGGTGTAACCAGTCTACTTGTGTGCCTTTCCTTCATTGGACACTAAACACTGCTTACAAAGACCTATTGAGGCAAGTGAAATCAAAATCAAATTCGATGACTGGCATCCATGCTAGTGGAGAACTAAGAGTACCATGCAAGTGAGATCGTTGCCAGAGCAACAAGCTGGCCTCTGTGCCGATGGCACATTAAAAACACCATTCGAGCGTGATCGTTACCTGCGTTACCTTACAAGTACTTGTACTGGTGGCATGTGAAAAAACATTCGAGTGAGGTCATTGCCAGTGCCGCTGGACTGGCTCCTGTGCAGGTGGCACATAAAAAGCACAATTTGAGCATGACCGTTGCCAGTACTGCCTGACTGGCCCTCGTGCTGGTGGCACATATAAGCACCCACTACACTCTCGGTTGGTGTTAGGAAGGGCATCCAGCTGTAGAAACTCGGCCAGATTAGATTGGAGTCTGGTGCAGCCATCTGGTTCAGTCAAATTGTCCAACCCATGCTAGCATGGAAAGCAGACGTTAAATGATGATATGTGTGTGTATCATCATCATCATCATTTAGCGTCCGCTTTCCATGCTAGCATGGGTTGGATGGGTCAACTGGGGTCTGTGAAGCTGGAAGGCTTCGTCAGGCCCAGTCAAATCTGGCAGTGTTTCTACGGCTGGATGCCCTTCCTAACGCCAACCACTCCGCGAGTGTAGTGGGTGTTTTTTACGTGCCACCTGCACAGGTGCCAGACAGAGCTGGCAAACGGCCACGAACGGATGGTGCTTTTACGTGTCACCGGCACGGGGCCAGGCGATGCTGGCAACGGACACGAACGGATGGTGCTTTTACATGCCACCGACACGGGGCCAGACAGAGCTGGCAAACGGCCACGAACGGACGGTGCTTTTACGTGTCACCGGCACGGGGGCCAGCTGAGGCTGGCAACGGACGCGAACGGATGGTGCTTTTACGTGCCACCGACACGGTTGCCAGACAGAGCTGGCAAACGGCCACGAACGGATGGTGCTTTTACGTGTCACCGGCACGGGGCCAGACAGAGCTGGCAAACGGCCACGAACGGACGGTGCTTTTACGTGTCACCGGCACGGGGGCCAGCCGAGGCTGGCAACGGACGTGAACGGATGGTGCTTTTACGTGCCACCGACACGGTTGCCAGACAGAGCTGGCAAACGGCCACGAACGGACGGTGCTTTTACGTGTCACTGGCATGGGGGCCAGCCGTAGCTGGCAACGGACACGAACGGATGGTGCTTTTACGTGCCACCGACACGGAGGCCAGGCAGAGCTGGCAAACGGCCACGAGTGAATGGTGCTTCTACGTATCACCGGCACGGGTGCCAGACGAGGCTGACAGCGGACACGAACGGATGGGTCACTTAACCCCTGCTTTCTGATATATGATTTGATTTTGATTGTTCTCACTGGTCTTGCCGGGTCTTCTCACGCACAGCATACTTCCATAGGTCTCGGTCTCTGGTCATTTCCTTGGTGAGACCTAGAGTTCGAAGGTCGTGCTTCACCACCTCGACCCAGGTTTTCCTGGGTCTACCTCTTCCACAGGTCCCCTCAACTGCCAGGGTGTGGCACCTTTTCACACACCTATCTTCATCCATTCTCACCACATGACCATACCAGCGCAATCGTCTCTCTTGCACACAACATCTGATGCCTCTTAGGTCCAACTTTTCTCTCAAGGTACTTACACTCTGTCGACTATTAACACTGACATTACACATCCAACGGAGCATACTAGCTTCATTTCTCACGAGCTTACGCATGTCCTCAGTAGTCACGGCCCATGTTTCACTGCCATGTAGCATGGCTGTTCGTACACATGCATCATACAGTCTGCCTTTTACTCTGAGCGAGAGGCCTTTAGTCACCAACAGAGGTAAGAGCTCCCTAAACTTTGCCCAGGCTATTCTTACTCTAGCCGTTACACTTTCAGCACACCCACCCCCACTACTGACTTGGTCACCAAAATAACGGAAGCTATCAACTACTTCTAGAGAAATAAACATAGAATGTATGATCCCTTAATCATGCTGTGTGTGTACATACAACTCAACTGATTTAACCTGAAAACTTTTAAAACAGAATTTTTAAACTTCCCTGTAGCTACTTATCAGCATTCGGACAGTTTAACATACTCTGCATTTGAATTGTTTATCCATTGGTTTTGCATGAATTTAACTTCCCAAAATCAAACTATGGTGATAAGGTCTACAAAAAATCCAAAATATTTATTGTATTTTAATGGTGCCTGGCAACTGAAATGGTTTTTATAGTCACCTCTCAATCTTTTACATTTACTTTGCAAATTGCATCGCAACAAAACAACAAGTGTATTATCTTATCATAATCATTGTGGGCAGAGAACATCTGACTACATGTACAGGCTATCTAGCTTGTAATTTAATGACTTTATCTGTTCTTAACCACTGAGACAGAGATGGAAAAACCAAAAGCTAATTAACTTGTATTTTCAAGTCTGTACATATTACATGCCATACTCTTAATCCAATACTGTGTAAGGTTTCATTTGTTTAGCTGTCGATATTATCCTTGTGTAATCAAACTATTCAGATATCTTGGCTACAGAAAACTTCTTCATACACTTATTTGATACAGTCCAGTTTTACCATATCTGTTCAATTAAAAGTTAAACTAGAATGTCTTATCTAAATAATCTTTTGTTTGTCATAATAACAAGGTTTTCTCTTCAATAGAAATTTGTACTTCAGAATAAAACAGCATAGGCACTTGTTATATTTAACTCTAGATTAGTTTCTTCCTTTCAACATTGAGCTTTACTTTTTTTTTAACAATATTTTTTAAAGAATGTGAAAGTAATTAATTTATCAGCCATATTACCTGCATGCTTGGTAAAATGAATATCTTTAATGTTACTTTTATAAAACCAATAAGATCAATTTTTTTAGCCTTTAGCATGCTACAGCCATCATATTATTAGTTATCACTCTAAGATGCTGATGAGTCTTCATGTAGCCAATATTTGTTGCAATTAAATCTAAGTATTCATTGCAACATTAGATTACATTTGAAAACAATATGGTATCAATGCCTAAGCCATTCATTGGCTAAAAAAAAGAACATGTTCAAACAATACAACTGAAAAACATTAGTCCCTTGTATCCCAGGTTCAGATCCTATCAGTTCCAGCATGGCAAAGGTCTTCAAACAGACCTATGTCTTTATTCAGCAACAATGTCTGGGCTACTTTCCAAGTAATATTGTGAACCAGAGCTCTTAATGACTTGGCTCTTCCAGTTGTCAGTCCCTATAAAATATTGGCCATCTGAAGGGGTATATTTGTAGAGTAATAATAGAAACAATATTACAGTTTTCTATAGGATTGAGCTGGTTAAGTGTGCTTGGGATATTTAACAAGGAGAACACTTCTAATATAAATGGGTAAGAAATTCTTCATAGGACAATTGGTTAATCCTCTCCTTTAGAACTAAAAATCTCATAAAAATGCACTCTTTTTATTCTAACACAGTTCACTTTAAAAATTTCTTGAAAATTTAGAAGTTGATGGAAATTTAAAATAGTATACCATAATGAAAAAAACTCAACTTTCTGGATATGTGATTGTTGAAAGTACAATGATAATTGGCATCACTGATTTAGTGATTGGGAAAAAGAGTCAATGTCTGAATCAGCTAAAGAGGTTTACATTCATATACTTTCATATCTCATTGAACATGCCCTGACCAAATATTTAGAATCACAGCTGATAAGAGAAAATAATTCATTGAACCTAATGGGAAATGAACACATTACTCGGTAGTTAATAGTGCCAAGATTGAATCATTTCACAATAGATTAAATGGAAAGATAATAAAGTATATCAACATTAATGCCCAAGTCAATATGATAGTAAAGGGAAAACCCTAAAAGTACAAGACATTAACTAAATCCCTCTAAGGCACAATTAAATATTTCTAGTTTGCTTCCAATTTATGCTCAATCAATATAATCATACTAGGTATGCATTCAAAATGTTTGAACATGGTTACACTATATTTCACATTTTCTGCATAATATACTTAACATAACATATTGTTCCTAAATAGAAGAGATAACTCTCTTCAATTGAAGAAATACTCTGTTCAAATATTCAGGTCCCCCTACAGCAATAGTCAATATTCATGTCTCTCTATGGCATAGAAATTTATGTGAACTTTATTAAATGATTCTTGCCAATGTAGATCACAACTAGTTTCCTCTGACTGGTTTTTATTTCCTGCATTAAAATGCTTATCATTATTTTGATATCCAAAGTGCTACTACATACCCTTACATTTCACTATTGGCTCTAATTCATTGACATTTTTTTCAACACCAATTCATTCTTCATATACATAGTATTACTTTTGGACTGTATATCTCACTTGGTCTCTTTGGTAGAGTTGTTACAGTCATCAGGATGAGGAGTAAATGAACAGTGCTTTATAGTAAATAAGCAAATTCAACAAACATACTAAAATTAATCTCCACAACAGCTGTTTCAATCCTCAGTTAAAACTGCTTTACTTTCTTAGCAATGTACTTAAGGAAAAAAATAGGCCCTAAACATACAGGCATATATTAAGAAGTCTGCATGTAACCATGTAGTTTTGAATCTCATCTTACTGTATGGCACCTGTTGTAAATGTCTTCTACTTTAAGTCCAGGTTGGCTAATATATTGGAAGTATAATTTGGAAAACAGAATCTGTGTGTGTATGTGTTGACATCTTTCCATATCAAAAGTATTTCATTCTGGTATTTATTTTATCAAACAGCTAAATACTGGAGGTAAAGCTGATTGACTAAAACCATTGAGAGTAGTTCCTTGACCCAGTCACAATCCAGAAGAAAGAAAGCATCAAAATTTCACCAATTTCTATAAAATTTTAAAGTTCCAAACAGTGGGAGCCAGTCCCAGTGTATCATTTACTGAGACGAATAATCATATGTAGTAACACTTCTTGCTTTGGTTAAGTGGATCTCAGTTTAGGCAATTTGAAATGAGCATAAACAGTCTCTAGGTAGAATAAGTATAGATCAGTAATATTGAAAATGACATGGCTTTAGCTTTTTGTTCTCATGATATAATGATACTGTTTCAGAGGACATACTAAAAGTTTGTCGTTTAAGGCCTACTTTCTCGATGTTGCTTTTGTCCCTTTCTTGGGTATCTTAATAGTTTCTATTAATCATTTCACAAATTGTCTAGAGATTCTGAATTCTTATTTCATACAAATAAAATGGCCACACCTATGAAATTTCACTGAGAGAATTTTATTTTCAATGCTTGTAGGTCAAGCACTGTCAAAGACTTTATTGGGAATATGGTATTGTAAATATATTTATCTGACTGACTGCAAATGTGTTTGTATCCTAGACACAGGATAGCTTCTGGAATTTCAGAATGCAGATTTCACAATGGTTTGGGATAGATGTAACAACCACAGTTTTATACATCTTCAGTTTAAAGCAAAAACTTAACTGAAAAATATACCAAATGCTTAGCAAGATCTTAGGATTCTAGCTGCTTATAACTTATTCAGACTGTCTGGTCAAACAATGATTAAAAAGAATTCCTTTTGTAGTCTGTATTTAGCTGTGTCCAACCACTCATGCATGTATAAAGATAGCACACAACTGGTGAATGCTGAGAAGTATCAAGTTCTTGGACTAGCTTAAAAACAATCATTCTCTAAACAGTACTTATTTCCAATTTATGCTACAAACCAAAACTAATCAGAATAACTAAGAAAAATCTCATCTGTATACTAGCACAATCAACCTTTCTTGTCTTCTTCCACCAACCTTTCTTGACAATGCACTAATACTTACCATACATATGCTCATATTTCTCTTCCTGAGAAAGGTGTAAATGCAACATTTTATTACCATCTAAAATAGAGAGCCTTTGTTTTTCTGTAAGTGAAAAGAAAGTTTTCTTTTCTTTCTGTTTCTATTTTTTCTTCATTCAATTAATGTAACAGAGAACAATTCTGTTGATGAAAAGCTAGCAAGAGGTCTAAAAAATTTTTAATAAATAAAAAAATACATAGCCTGTGTACAACTCTAATTTTGTTTTGCATTCAAATCAATTGTTATTTAAACAAATGACAACTATAAAAATTTTTTTGTAGTTTTTTTTTTGTTATATATAATTTGAGGCACACATCTAAAAAAGGGATACATTCACTTTTTCTTTTTCTTTCAGAAAGGGGAAGAGTAAGCCCATAGCCTTGAAGTTCAAAGTTTGTCATTGTGCAACATTAAAAAACAAAAAACTGAGAGGAGGAGAAGGAGTGAATAAGAGAAACATTGAAAGGTAAGGAAGTTTGAAAAAAGAGCACCACACCCCACAAAACTATCAATAAATGCAAGGCAAGGAACTATCAAAGCTGTTTACAAAACAACATTTGATAACTGCTATATTAGACATTAATAGAAAAATGGGCAGCTTGTGTGATTTAATCAATTGTAGACTAGTGAATCTTTCAAGTCGGTTTACCTTGTCCATTATAGTAAAACGGAACAAGGGGTAAAAAAAAAAAGGAGAGAAAGAGAGAGAGAAGAGGGAAGGAGTGTATGTAGCTATTAAATATTTGCTTACATTGAAAAAAAGTAATGCATATTTTATCCAAATATTTCATTTCACTCCTATTTTAAAAGTCCAACACGCAAAGAATAGCATAGGGTAGAAAGAGGAGTGATGTGAAAGAAAGGAGGGGGTAAGAAGCAGAACAGGGCAAAGAGAAATAAAATGAGGGCTGTAGGGTACTGTTGATTTAAATTTCAACTTTCATAATTTGAGAGTTACATGATTGTCACTTGAGCTGCAAATCTTTGGGGTAGAAAATAAAAAAATAAAAAAATAATGATAATACCTTCATAGTTATAAATGGTCTTAGACAGCTGTTGACAAAAAAATATCCTTAAATTGTAGAGTGGAAAGAAATGAAAAGAAAGAAAAAAATGGGGT
>NC_043002.1:42353171-42513171 GCF_006345805.1 Octopus sinensis | reverse complement strand
AAGCTCCCAAAATAAAAAAAAAACACCCCGACAATTTTATAACTCTTACTAACAGAGAAAAATAGAAGCCCCCCATTAAAAGACTGTTAAATATAGCCATCCCCATACAAATAGTACAAATAAGCAAAAGTTCAATAAGAGTTATTGGAATGAATTTATTGTAGAAAGTCAAGTAAGAATTTGTGTGTAGGTGTGTGTAAGATTTTTTTGTCATTTTAAAACTCTTCCTACATATTAATCATCTACAATTGCTAAGAATGCATATTTCAAGAATATCACAATTATACCTCTATAAACCTTTAGAGTTTGTTCACATGATGATTATAAGAATAACAATATTACAGCAGCACCAACATTTACAAAATGCTAATTGAGATTTGGTTTGTGTTAAATTTTCATTTGTTTAAAAAAAAACCCAAAAAAAGGAACAACTATCAATTAAGATATATTGAATAGAAGTGCTAATTATTAAAAATATTTAATTGGATTCAATTAAACCCTATATACATAAGTTGCCTACCCTACAGCATATTAAATATATCACCAGACTATATAAAACATTGAAGTAATCAGTTAAAAGAAAGAAAAAAAATAAACAAAAACACATCACAAAATATTTGTAATAAGAATGTATTAAAGAAAAATTTTCTTTCATATTTTTTGTTTGATTATTGTTTTTCCAAAGGGGTGGGAACAGAAGGGCATGAAGAAACAGAGAACAAGACAGCTGGTGAGATATAGTGAAAATGAAAAGTGAATAAAGATAGATAACAGAAGATACATCAATGGTAGAAAATACTGAGAGAGAGAGAGAGAGGGAGGGAGAGAGAGAAGAAACATTTTATATGAAGAATGATGAAGAGAAAGAGGGTGATAAGTTAGAGAAATTTTCTTAGTTAAAGACAATGGGAAAAAAATAGTAAAACAGAAGCTGTAGTTGAGAGAGGAATGAAATTGACATAAGTTTGTAAAAATTCCAAATATTTCTAAATTAAGAATCAGTTATAAGTTGTTTTTTTTTAATCCAGAATATACAAAGACTTTATGGGGAAAATGGTGTATATTTAATTAAAGAAAATTAAACCGAGGCATTTATTTATTTCTTTAAATTTAATTGTGTTGAGCATTGCAAACTGACGATACTACACAAATATGTTCATGCAAGATATCTCTTGCTAGCAAATGACTGCCAATGATATCAGAATGTAACAAATGACATTTATAAGCACACCTTATCAAGAATGCATGCACACACGTGCATGCATACACACATACACACACATACATAACAAACCACTTATAATAGCAATCCTTCATGAATAGTCGGAAACAAAAAGATAATGGAGAAGATAGTGAGGTTTAAAGCATAAGGGGGCGGGGAAAGCAAATGAATGTGAGAAAAGATAATGAATATTTTTCTCAAAAAGGGGGTCAATAGGAGCAGGTGATAAGAGGGCAGCCTTAGATTAAAATATTAGTATTAAAAATTAGAAAAGTTGTATTAAAATTCTATGTAAACTGGTTATGGTACCCAATTCTAAAGAAACATTTATACAAGATCTAATGTGTTCTAAAAAGATTTTTCTCCCAATTTAAACAGCTTAAATTTAAAAGGATGAAAAAGACAAAAAAAAAATGGTTCCTTTCCTTACTAAGCTATCAGCGTACCTAAAAGACACTATGAAGCAACAAGTGCAAGATAGGAATAATAATAATAATAAGATTAGAAGTAAACAAAAAAATAAAGTTAAAAATAGCAAAGTTAATTTTCAAACAATAATACTTATGATAATGATAAAAGCATTGTTAACAAAAATATACATGCATTTAAATTTTCAACACAAACTATAAAAATACTAATAAAGAAAAAGAAAATATATAAAAAGGAAAATGTAGACCAGAAAAAAAGAAGGTAAACACTTTCACCCACTTCTTTTCATAGTCTTTTCCCCACTAAAATCTGTTCCATTTATACAGTTTGGTATTTGTCAACTTTACCATGATAGGAGAGAAAGAGAGAGAGAGTGACAGAGAGAGAGAGAGAGAGAGAGAGAGACAGAGAAAGAGATATGCTATCAAGAGTGTTTCATATAAAAATCAGTCTATCACTATACAACATATTCTATTAAATAATCGGGGTAAGCTTGGGCACTATCAAATATAACAAAAATCTTTGGGTCCCATATGTTGTCTACACAAGAGTCATAGCATTTTCCAAATGGTTCGGCACATGGATATAAAGGTGGGGCTTTCTTCAGGCTGCTGTTACCACCTGTGTACTTGCCCACGAGAACTTTGGCAATGAACATTTTCCGCGTGCAGTTTGTAGGTATTGAGGTCCGTGTCGTATGGGGTTCTCCATTTTGGCAGTAGAGTTGGAGTGTGTTTGCTGTCTGTTGAGCCTGGATTGCTTGTGGGGTAGGGGGCTGAGGCTGGGTCTGTGGGACCAGCTGTTGTTGTTGGGATGGTGCTGGTGGTGCTGGTGGTACTTTCACTATTAGTTTGGATTGTGAATGGCCAACAGTGCTGACTTTAGGACCAGAAGTTCCTGGTGGAATGGGCACAACAAAACCTTTCCGCAGGAATATTTGTTGGGGTTGCTGCTGTGGTTGCACTGGGGCTTGGTGATGGTGGTGGTGATGGTGGTGATGGTGATAGTGATGTAAATGATGTGGTGTTTGTTGTGCAGCTTGTATATGCTGGGGTGGGGCTTGGGGTTGGTTCTGTGGAGGTACACCAGCTTGCTGGGCCATTACTTGTTGCTGAGGCTGCTGTTGCTGAGATTGTTGTTGAGATGGCACTCTTCCAAAAACAAGTTTCGGCTGGGTGTGAGACACCATGTTAACTTTAGCTGCCGAAGCTCCTGTTTGAAAAGGGGACAAAAATTCTCCAAGTGTTATCAGCTGAGGTGCTGAAGTTGATGTGACCTGTTGCAGTGTTGGCCCAACTTGCTGTGGTTGCTGATGATGTTGCGGTTGGGCTAACTGTGGAACTTGTGCAGCAGTCTGTAATTGCGGTGATGGTTGTAGTTGTTGCACAGCCTGCAATTGCAATAATGGCTGTTGAGCTTGTGAGAGTTGCTGTGACTGCAGCGCCTGCGATGGTATCGCTGGTTGCTGGAGTCGTTGTGTTGCTTGTGCCTGCAGTCGTTGTGTGGGTTGTGTTTGAAGTCGTTGTGTGATGCGCTGCAGAAGGTATTTTTGCTGCTGCTGCTGCTGTTGTTGTTGTTGCTGTTGTTGCATTTGCTGTTGTGGTTGTGACAATCCTCCAAAGATTAATTTAGAGTGTGAGTGTGAAGCCAAATGGCTTTTGGGATTAACAGCAGTTCCTGCCTGGAAGGGTACAACCAGAGGGATATGTTGAGGTGTGCTAGTCACTGGCACTGTCTGCAGTTGTTGGTGTACTAGCTGTTTAGGGGCTGTTGACAGCACAAGCGGAGACTGCATAACTGTATTGTTAGCAGTTACAGTAGGGCCAACATTACCACTGGAAGGAAAGGATACAGTCAAATTTTGTAATGAATATGAAGATGATGATGAGGGTGTTGAAGATGAAGAAGATGATGGGACATTAGGAGCAATGCCAACTGATGAAGTGTCTTGCATATTAGGCATATTCTGAACAGTTTGGTTCTTGTCTGCATCTGTCATTGGCATCATGACAATGTTTATGCGATTAGACGGTACTCTGTTTACAGCAGTGTTTGGATTGTTAGTAGCTTTGATAGTCGGACAACATATATTTGATCCAGCTCCAGGAGGTGCAGCTCCTAATAAAGCTTGACTAACAAATGGGTTGTTACTAGAACTGGCCATTATGCTTCCTTGAGCAGTATAGGTGGTCACTGAACTTGTATAGCCTGTTAATTGCAGTGGTGCAGCTGGGTTCATACTTGGAATATTAATACTTGGACTCAACTTGAGGAAAGCATTTTTATTGTAAGGATTGCAGAAGACTTTAGTGGTCATTGCAATGTTGTTAGAACTAACACGACCAGCTGGAATTGGACGCTGCCGCTTAATACGAATGTCATCAGTAAATTGATGAGAGTATGAAGCCTCGCCCGCAAAGTAGGAGCCTACAATGAAAAAGAAAAAAAATGAAAAGAGGATACAATTAAAAGTGAAAAATAGAAATGTAGTAAATCTAAGTGAATTTTACATTATCTCAATACACTCTATTGCTTTTTGCAATATTTTCCCTAAGATTATAGTGGCACAGAAGTATAAGCTGTCTATGTATGTGCAAATCATATTGTTTTGTCGTTTTTATATTCTATCTAGGGGTTTGTAATGCTTTGAGTAGAGTCAGTAAGATAATGTTATATTCTATCTAGGGGTTTGTAATGCTTTGAGTAGAGTCAGTAAGATAATGCCAATTTAAATTATGGCCTAAGTTTACTTAAGTAAATTGTAGTAGTGATTGATAAGGTATGGTAAAAATAATAATTACATTATTAAATAGTATGATAGTTACATTATTTCACTTGATATAGGAACCTGAACACACTCTTTTTGTAAGCTAATTATAATTTTTACAGCAGTTCAGTTGGCTAAAGCAACACTACAAATTCTTTAGTACATGTAGTGTACATAACTTGATAAGTCTGATCTCTTGAGACATTTGCATAACATAGATATGATCATTACATCTGCTATACTAATTAAGTAATAAGGTTTAACAAAATCTAATATGTTGATTTAAAACCTGGAGGCAGTTAAAATTTAGTCAGGGATATACTATAGTACATTTTCATTCAATCAAACAATGCTGATATTAGGGTAGTTCTCTTCTTCGTGGAGTTATCTTGTACTATCTAATATTTATAATGCGTCTGTTAGGAATTGGTGTTTGCATTTATAATAAACTCTTTTTGGACACTCTTCCTTTCACTTACACTCTGAGGCATATTTTGTATAGTGTTGAAATATTTAAATGGACTTGTAGCTATTAGGATTTGATATAACATGATCCACTTTTTAAAAGCAATATGTATTTGGTATTATTCTCTTTTGAGGTCACCCACTTCGTAATTATTATGTAACACAGTATAGTTTGTTAAGTGGTTGGTAACTAAAACAATCCCAACAAATATACTGGGTGAGGAGAGTGTATGGGATCTGGCATGGACTAAAGCTAAAATCTATCAAAATGTAAAAGAGCTTCCCACTGAGAAACTAATGGCCAGCTGAAGTGGGAGAGGAGACAAGCACCATAAGATTATTGGTTTCTTAGAACAGCATGATGACAGCAGAATTAGGTTGTGCACCTATGATCTCCCAAGGTTATTGATTTTGGTTGATTAAATGAAAATGTTTTTGCATTTTGAAAATACTCTTTTAATATGCTTGTGTGTGTGTGTGAGTGTACATATATATATATATATATATATATGAAATTTTGAATTTAGTTCACAGAACCCCCAGTGCTACTTTTGTGGACCCCAGTTTGGGAACCACTGTTTTATAGTAAGGAATATTATCTCAGTTGTTACTTAACCATTAGTCATCTCTGATTAAGCAAATCTATGATTACATGCATTCTAGAACTTGCCATCTAGTTATATTTCTAAATTTATAACTGCTTGACCCAACATGTCTTTTCTTTGTTCAGATAAGGTATTATTTGAAGGTGATTTGGGTGTTATATCTAGCAACTGAAACGACTGTGTAGAGCAAGAGTGGGGAAGTATATAAATAACTGGAGTGAAATGAAATACATAAGAACCTATAGGGATGCATCTATGTTGAGAACAATAATGCAGGTTAATTTTCAAAAATTCATAGATAACGTAAATTAATTAACATTAGGCCTTAAGGCTTCAATCGCTGTTTTCATAGTGAATTTTGAAGACTTTGTGGGCAGTTTCAAATAATAATAGAGATGGTCCACTTTTGGCACTAAAAGCTTCCTAATTCGGTGAGTCCAATATGGAAGATAGATACCCAGCATTTTGAAGATATTTCAATAATTTTGGAATCTACCATAAAAGGAATTTTTCAATTCATGGTTTATGAATGTAGCATTGTGGAAAATTAGATTAAGCACTGTTGCTATTGATGTGGGGTGATGAAAAATGACCAGAATTGAAAATACTGTATTTTCATTATTATAAAAGAGCTGTCACTGGAGAATGTTAATGTATACAAGGGAGACAAATCTCAGAGTTTTCAATTTAAAGTAACATGTTTTAATGTCTGTTAAGGTGAGAGAATGATCTCATAAGAGGGATAGTTATATTTTGAGGAAGCCACAGCAGAGCAGGTAGTATTGTAGTGCCAGCAACACAATCTCTAGCACCAGAATGTTTTAATGACCAATTATTATATATTATAAAATGCATTTTTATAGTAAGTTTCTGAAGAGATAAACACCAAAATAAACATTTTATGGTATTCTATCTTCCAGTTCAAATCCTACACAAATCAAATTAGCTTTTCATTCTATTTAGGGATGTGATAAAAATGACACGAAGGATATGATAAGTAAATTCTAAAAGGATACAGTTTGCTTGGCAACTATATGTGCGTCTTTTGCAAGTGTTTTCTAACATAGACTTTGGGGGACCAATAATCGTCGTCATTTAATGTTTGTTCTCTATGCTGGGTTGGATGATTTAACTAGAGCTGGCAAGCTGGAGGACTGTGCCAAGCTCTGTTGTCTGTTTTGGCATGGTTTCTAAAGTTGGATACCCTTCTAATCAATGCCTTGTAAATAAAATTTGGTTGAAAGAAACAGTGTAACAACCCACTGTACATGTGTGTGCATCTATGATTGTCATCATCATTGTTTAACATCTGTTTTTCATGCTGGCATAGGTTGCACGGTTTGACTGGGAACTGGCAAGCCAGGAGGCTGCACCAGGCTCAAACCTCATCTGGTAATTGTATCCCAATTTTTAGAATAGATACTATTCTACAACTGAATACCCGTCTCAATGCTAATCACCTTACTGAATATGCACAACATACCAGCATGTTGTAAGGGGTGACTAATAGAGTTGTAATCCTCAAAAAGTCCTACCAGCATGGAAGGGTAGACATAAAATCAATGATGATGATGATCATTATCATCATTGTCAATCAATGCCTACTCTCCATATTGGCATGGGTTGGATGGATCAACAAGTTGGAGGACTACATCATACTGCTATGTCTGCTTTGGCATGGTTTCTACCTTTCCCAATACTAACCACTTTTCAGAATATGCTTAGTAATTTCTCATGACATTGTGTGTGTGTGTGTCTTTTGTAGAAATTTTTAGATGAGAAAATCAATGGACCAATATTTTTAAACAAAAAAATTTCATTTTTTTTTCAATCAAATTGTACTGGACAAACACGATGCCTTCAATTGAGTAGATTAAATAAAAGGGTTTAAACAATGTTCAAACCATTCTTTGGGTATAAAAAATTAATTTTTCTGAATCCTTTTTGACATATTTCATGTCTCCTACTTTTTATGTTATTTAGATAAAAGTTATAATGCAGCACACAATAAAAGCTACTTACCATGTCCATAAACAGTACCATGTTTTCCACAGAGCCTCCAGTCAAATCCCTTACGACATATAGGTTCAACCACTTTGCTTTTTGTACCATGGAATAGTTGTCTTTCTTCAACATTAAGACCATCGTTCTCTTGTACCATCTCACGTTTTTTTCTGTAAAATGAAAAAGAAAAAGTTTTTTTTTTTTGTTTTTTGCAAATAGTAGAGAAAATAATTATCATTATCATCATTTAATGTCCGTTTTCCACGCTGGCATGAGTTGGATGGTTTAACAGAAGCTGGTCAGCTGATGAGCTACCTAGGTTTCATGTTTGTTTTGGCATGATTTGTTTGGCTGAATGTCCTCAACACCAACCACTTTACAAAGTTTACTGGGTGTTCTTATGCAGCGCCAGCAACCATATTGAATAAAATAATAAAAGGAACAATATTTGAATCTTTCAGGTTAAACTTGATTGGCATAAAAACGTTAAGGGACATGCCATAAAATCTAACCTTATTCTCAGTGTTAATCAAGCCATAGTAAACATCTTTCATTTCTTTGCAACAGTCAAGGTAACTCACTTTAGTTTTGCTACTAACTGATTGGTGTCAAAAAGACTAACAATAAATCATCTGTTCAAACAATTGCAAATATTCACACTTGTTAAACCAATCCCAAACATGTTCAAATGAGAAATAGAAGAAACAGAAGTACCAGAATCACTATTGTAAGAAAAAAAAATTAAAAATAATGTTTATTCCTACTCAATACCTACATTCTCCTCTAAATATTACAGAAGAGAGAAAAAACATCTTTGTTTTCTTCAGAGTATATACTTAAAACCATTTCTTAACCAGTTCATCAGTAAATATCTGTCAATTAATCATACACCTTTCTTTATTCTTTTGAATGAGATTTAAGAACTTTGTATATAGTATCAGTGCCATCCAAAATACATGAGCCTCACTCAAGCTTTTGAGAGAGTCAGTAGATTAACCAGAGCTGAACAATACTCTGGTTACAAAAAGCAGCAGCAGCTTTGTCTTTAGGATCTAGTTTTAGGAATGTATCCACATCATAGAGCGAAATTTCTAGATGAGTGTTTGATCTGCTAAATGTAACAACCAAATTTGGTTTGATTAACTATCTAGTAACTTTAAAATATGAACACAGTAGAAAGTCACAAATTTTAAAACAGAACTCCTGCAACAACTATCCCATCGTTATTGGTCAGATAGCTAAGGAAAAAGCGATTCTTCGATCAGCTCATTGAAATCAGCGTTGAAACCAACATACACACACAGTGAGAGAGTGTGGCGTCTACTGACACGAACATTAAGGTTCTTCTTCACACAGGCAATTTGTACTTTATTTTATAACCAGTTTACAAAAATAATACTTACAAGCAGTAATATTTCCATAAAATAGGATTTTGGATTCGAGAGATTCGTACTATTTCAGTGGCTGGATAATGCATTGAAGACAAAAACATTCTAGACACATTGACATATTCTTGAGAATCAGAATCCAGAACGAATAGCTGATTACTCTGAAAAAACAAAAGGAACAGTTATTACAGTTATTTCTTTAAAGAAATATATAACTAAGAGACCATCTGCATGAAAAACAATAGTTAAGTTAGTGCTAACATGAAGCAAATTAAAAATAATTATGCAGTGAGGAAAGACAATATTAGCTCAATGACTAATTGCACCAGTCACTGAGCTAATGTTTTTTCCCCCCTTTATCTTTACCGCATGAAAATTTTAATTCTTACTGCCATGTATTATGATTTACAAAAATCAACACAATTTTAAAAAGCTGCTCAAAGTTTGTAGGGAATCAGCTTCTGTTGAGGACAACAATTTAACCATAGTGTCATTTTTATACTTGCAACATAAAACAAACTTTGATTCTCTAAGAAGTAGTCATACAGTAGAATCCAAGACAAGTAAATCATGGCTGAAGGGATTTGTTACTCTTTACTCTTTTACTTGTTTCAGTCATTTGACTGTGGCTGTGCTGGAGCACCGCCTTTAGTCGAGCAAATCGACCCCAGGACTTATTCTTTGTAAGCCTAACCGCAAAGTTACGGGGATGTAAACACACCAGCATCGGTTGCCAAGTGATGTTGGGGGAACAAATACAGACACAGAAACATACACACACATATATATATATATATACATATATACGACAGGCTTCTTTCAGTTTCCGACTACCAAGTCCACTCACAAGGCTTTGGTTGGCCCGAGGCTATAGTAGAAGACACTTGCCCAAGGTGCCATGCAGTGGGACTGAACCCAGAACCATATGGTTCGTAAGCAAGGTACTTACCACACAGCCACTCCTACGTCTGTTGTGAACACTTATATATAAAAATGGTTACTTAATTCATGCTATATTTCATAAATTTACACAACCAATCTATTTGATAAAAGATGAAAATTAAGTGGTACTGGGTGGCTATAAATAACTGAATGTGCTTTAAATATTTCAAATGAAGAACAAGTTTTAAGAAACGATTGGTTAAAGTTTTCAACTATTGAATGTCAGAAAAATATTTTTGCGTTTTATTTCTTCAAATACTTACAAATTTTGATTCCATTTCAACCCAGTTTTCGGGTAAGCTATCATAACTGATTGCTAACCGCTTTCGAGGACGTTCAAGTTCTCCTACAGTCATTTCATTATCAGGCCCCACAGAGGTATCACTTGGAGAATAGGATTTCATTAGCATATTTGTTATGAAATCAACATAATATTGTTCAAGAACTTCTTCAAGAATATCCACTATCATTGCAGGCAAACAACGCCTCAGTTCATCTGGAAAATAGAATGGAAAGGAAAAATAATAAATCAGAGAAAGGAGAGATTGTGTGGTTGCATATTACTTCCACCCCAGCTCACTAGATAGAATAACTGCTTTCCCTCTCATCTGTTCTATGTCTCACTTCCCAGACCCTACACTAACCACCATGACTAAATCCTTCCTTCCCAAATATTAAATGTCTGCTATCTCCTTCATAGCACATATTTTCTTTGCTGTTGTAAACTTATAGCTGATCAAGCTTACCATCATTTGTGCCAATCTCACTAGTCTTAGAGGGCCTGTGAAAGTTGTAAGCATATTCCCTTCTTTGTGACTAAAATCATATAAAAATAAAATACAGTGTAGTGTTTTGTACAGTTACTATTTGAAATAAAATTTGTATCCACATGTGACCAGTTCTAAAACTACCAGTCACAAAATTCTCTGTTACATTTAATAAATTGAAATATATATTTTGTTTTCTTGATATGGATTTGAGTGGATCTACAATGGCATAAGCATCTTTTACAGTTTTGAATCCAATATTTTGATTTTTCTTTCTTTGTTCTTATCTAGCACTTTCTCAATTTACATACATTTTTATATATCCATACCAACATAAACTCCTTTGTTTACATAGTTCAATTTATTTGCTTAACCACCTTGCATACAATTTCTTTTTTATTGACCAAATTTTAGTGAAATAGTGAAATTTGCTTTATCTATTTTGGATAATGAGCTTAATACATACTATTGAAAATTTAATAATTAAGCATAGAATAATGCAGTTATTGTGAACAACTAAACTTTAAATTACATATATTTCTGTTCCATGGCAGCTTTTCTATAGGAAGAGGTTACTTAGCCCCTTACTCAGCTCATCCATTTCTAAAGAAAGGGATGGTGTAAGAAGTTTTCCATGACCCTTTTCATGGTATAGTGTAGTCAATTCAGAGAGAGATGAGGAATTGACCCCAGTATTTAGTACTTTATTTTATAACCCCAGAAAGATAAAATACTAAATTGACCATGGCAGGATTTGAAGTCGAAGTGCAGAGGGCCAAAATAAATACCACAAGGTTTTCTAGCAGACATTCGAATGACTGCCAATTTGTTGCTCTAGGTAAACAACACTAGAACATCTCTATTTGTGCACTCATAATAATTTCCTTAATGGAATGGGTGAAGATGAGCAAGTAAACTCAATATTCCTAAATTCTTGCTAAGAATACTGCTTCTGGAAATGATTGTTAACTACATGTTATCTTGGACCCTTTGGGGCTTCCTATCATTATAAATTTCAATAATCATATAAAAAAAAAGTAATGCTTCATAAAAAAAAGAAAAAGAAAAAGAAAACTATGTTAAAACAAATAAACTGCTGCAAGGAAAGAGAAAGAGAGAGGGAGAGAGAATATACATACGTTTTGAATAGAAATTGTTACAGCCTGCTTCTAGGCACTTTACAGATGTCTGAAAAAAAAGTATGAATATATAAATAAACAGATTTATTCATGTGTACATTGATGAAAGTATGAGAATCCTATATCTTAAAGTCTAATTTAAGTATATATAAATAAATATATTTATATATATATTGGAAACCTAGCATTCCAATTATAACCTATAATATTACACACACACAACTAAAGAATCCTTCAAAAATAATTTCCTCTGGGGTATTAACTCACACACACACATGTGCAAACACACAGTAAATATATTCCTTACTGCAATTTGATTTTTAAAATTAGTATATTAAAGTTTAAAATGTTAAGAAATAACATTATTATTACTTTATTAAAATAAAACATAAATAGAGGACAGCTCCATAAAAAAAAATATGGAAAAATATCAATAATGAAAAATGTTATTTTTATATCAACTAACATGTTAGCCAGAAGCCTTAAAGTGAAAATTTTGCAATATATTTTTTTTCACTTGTGAAAAAAATTCCTTCACTACTTCAAAATATTATAACCACTTTCAATTTAAAACATAGAAATTGAAGAAGAAATAACATTAGCATGCTAAGTTTAACACTTTCTCCTCCATCCCACTTGGTATATTGTATGTGCATACACATGTACATTCATGTAGTCTAAAGAAGATGGTCTTTTATTCAAACAAGTTGCATTCATGGCAGAAATATGCATTTTATTGATTGATCATTTGCCTTCTCTAGTGTTTTTCCCCACTGCTAAGTGATCTAAGAATGATAGTTACATAAAAATATAAAAGTAACAGCTGTGCGTTCTGGTGAAAATATTCCCCCCACTTTTTTTTTTTTTTACATTATCATCATCACCACCACTACCACTAACATTATTATTAAGCTGTTTTGCATGGTTGTCAATCATCATCAGTACATCCAACTGCTTCAATGATGAACTATGAATGAAGGATCAGAATGCATGTATCAATCTGCATTTAAAACAGTGGTAGCATAACAGCTGACAGATTATAACAGAAATAACTTTAGACATGAAAAGGTCAATCAAAGTTCAAGAGTTTAAAAACAGAATCACTATCATCACACTTCTTAGGTTAGTGTCCATTTAACCATGTTGTCACGGATGAAGTAGATTTTTGCTTAATTTATAGCAGCTTAATATCTGCAGCTGTTTTTATCTTACCTGCTGTGCCTTATATTCGAGATCTAAATTCAAATTTTTGTGAACACTCCCCAATCACTACCACTGCATTGAACTAATAAATGAATTGCTATATAGTTGTGTCACTTTCACAATGTAGCAGCTAAAATTAATTTTCACAAATTTTTAACCATCTTCAAAATGAGACCAGAAATTCTACATCTTATGATATGATAGCATATCTAACAATAAAGAGTGATGCAAACCAACGAGAGGAAGCTTCTACACGATCACTCAAACTGCTAGTAGTAGTAGTCAAGTTACATTCAAGTCATCCTATTGTCTTCAAAACTGGGCACAGTGAATAATGTAGTTCTAAATGCACTATAAGAAGGAGAATGGCCATGGCTGGAATATCTGATTAGGAGCCAATTTGATCTCAGAACTGACACGGGTTAAACAACAGCAATAAAGAATGATAATGTGGAAAAAAAAAAACAGAGAGAGAGAGAGAGAGAGAGAGAAAAGTTATTTGAATGGCTTATTTAATCAGATACTGCTATGCTAGAGGTCTTTCCAAGCAAAGCGAACCAAGTTCACTGGACTACAATAATTACTGGCTGCTTACAATTATAGTGGATTTGCTTAAACTCAGTCTAACATCAGCAAATAATATCTTTTCATCTAACATACATATTTCATTTCCATTCAACAATGATTACCTTTTATATACAATGATTACTAACTTTTGGTGCACAACACAATGAACACGAGATCAGACCCTCAAAGTAATGCTAAACATACAACATATAGTTAGTTCATTCCACCATCTATTCATTTATGCCATTCTCTTGCAGTTGAGAACCATCCACTTCTAACACTAACACACACACACACACACACACACACACTATCATTATTGTCATTGTTTATTGCCAACTTTCCATGATGATAGCGGTTGGATGGCTTACTCTGATCAGAATAAGTACATATTCAGTATGTATTCAAGTGAACTGCTTACCTAGATGAATTGGAGAACCACATCTTACTAATGCATTTCATTTTTGATTCAGTTTCAATGGTTGGATGCCTTTCCAAACACAAACCACTTTACAGAATGTATTGCACTACTTTTCTTGGCACCAACACTAAAATTGAGTCATGTCCTTGACAAGGTAACTATGCACTTTTATGAGTATACTGAGAGATATCCATGTCCACAACACTAGAGAGATATCCATGTCCACAACATGCCTGACAGGAGCTCAGAACTGCACAACCTCTTTAAAGAGTCAGCAACCTCTTTAAAAAGTCAGAGGTGTGGCTGATAGAGGCATAAACGATGGTGTTAAAAGGGATGCATGATATAGGGATTGGGTGATAAAGGCACTTCGTATTCTAAGACAGGTACATTCTGAGACAGCATAGCTAAGTAGATAGAGAATAATATAAGGCAATGTGTTCCAGGAGATAAGAGCAATATTAGATACAGATGTGAAGAAGAAAAGGAGCAAAAGTATGATAGCAAAAGGAGCCAAGCAGAGTGATGACAGGCAGAATAAGAAGGGTGATTGAAAGTAGAGCATACTGGCAGATTCAGTTCAGTGTAGGATTTTGTATATAGATTTCAAAATGGGTTGTAGTCAGTTTATTGAGATGTACATGTGTAATCAAGGCAACTTGGCTAGGCAGGTAAGGAAATGACAAAAGGCAAAAAGATGACAGAGATCTGGGATGTGAGGAAGATAAGGAGCAAGAGTATGATGGCAGAAAGAGAGTGGCAACATAGCCAAGAAAGGATAATAGAAGGCATATGTGTTCCTGGAGATAGGAGCAACGACAGGGATCTGAATGCGTTGAAGTAAAAGTGCAAAAGAATGATAGCAAACAGATGACAGGCAGTACAGAAGGGGAAGAAGAGGTAGAATGTATTGAGTGTATGTGGTCCAATGTAGTCTCCTATAAAACAGACTTTGAGATGGGCCAGCTTGAGTGATAGAGGCCAAGTGAAGAGAGGGATGATACAGGCTGAGTGAAGAGAGGGATGATGGAGGAACAGAGTGTAGGAAGGGTGATAGGAAAGTGAGTGATGAAGAAATTAGAGGGTGACAAAGTGTGAGCAGCAACAGTAGACTTAATGGTGCATATATCTAAATTTACAGAACTACCACTTTTTGTGACTTTTGAATCACCGTTCTTGCTTTGTTGGTCACATCACAAATTACCAATTAAAACAGGCCATGATCATCTCTCCATGAGATGCAACCTCTTGAGATCAGTTTTCACTAATTTGTCCCAGGTCTTTCACAGGTATCATTCATTTTGAGAATGTAGCACTTCTTTATGTGGTGATCGTATCACATGGTCATGCTATTGCAGTCTTCTCTCTTGCACATTACATTCAATTCCTCTTACATCCAGTTTTTCTCTCAGCTCTTTAATACTGTCATGCACACTAATATTATATATCCAGTGAAGCATGCTTACTTCATTTTTTTTTCTAGTTTCCACACATCCTCAGTGTTTAAGGACTATGTCCCACTACACACTCGTGTGTATGTGTGTGTGTGTGTGTGTGTGTATATATATATATATATATATATATCTTAAAATTTGAAGATTTAAATACAGTATCAGTTTCATATTTGCCATCGCCGTGGGTTAGGAAATCTAGACAAGTGTGTGTATGTACATGTAAGAGGTTTTGTTGTAGAATGTGTGAACATGTGGGTTCTTTTTGTAATATTACAAAGAATCTACTATAATAATATTCTTGTGTCTCTCCACCACAACATATGAATGAGAAAGGAAGGGGTGAAAAATAAAATCAATCAGTGTTTCAACTCTGTGTGAGTATATGCATGCGTGTATGTAAAAAATGAGGTGTGTGTGTGTGTGCGCATGCAATGGAAGTGGGATGGTGATTTATAATAGACACTTGTACTCTTGTATTTTTCTCAGTCACAACATGAATGAGAAAGGAAGGGATGATAGATGAATAAGGAAGGAAGGATGATGGCAAAATGTGAATGTTTGTATGTGTGAGTGAACATTCAACTGTGAAAGGAAAAATCAAATAGCATTTCAACTCTGAGCATATGAGTGTGCGCGTACAAGCGAAGTATGTGAATGTTTGTGTGATTATTATATACCTTATCTATAAAAATAATACTCTTGTGTCTTTCTCTGTCACAACATGTGAATGAGAAAGGAAGGGGTGACAGATGAATAAGGAAGGAAGGGGTGATGGCAATCTTGGTAGTAGGATGATGGAAGTTCTATTGCGAAAAAAAGAAATCAAACAGCGTTTCAACTCTGCATGAGTATATGTTTGTGTATGTAAAAGGGAGTCATGTGAATGTTTGTGTATGCAATGGAAGAGGGATGGTGAACATTCAACACTGAAAATAAAAGTCAAACAGTGTTTCAATTCTGTGTGAGTATATGTGTATATGTGTGTGCAAGGGATGTGAATGTTTGTTTGATTACTATGTACCTTATTTTTTACTTTATTTACATATAAAATACTACAATTAGCTGTCATTTTTGAAGGCATGGGGCCAGCTAGTTGGTAATAATTTAGTTGTGTTTAAACTAAAAAAGCTATCAAAACCAAACACAAACTCATTAGCGTATTAGTATCTATTCTTATAATTTCAATACACAGCGACTGCTCGATGTTCAACTTGCACTGAAGTTTGGGCATTGTTTAGCTGAAGCCACCCCTGATTATGTAGAGCTCTGAGCAAATAAGTTCCAAACTGAAGGAAATTCAGTGTGATTTGAGATTTTCTTCTAGCATGTTTGATTACTAGATGTAAAAAAAAAAAAAAATTTAATAATTGATTAGTTTGCTTTCCAACAATATGGTTCTGGGTTCAGTCACACTGTCTTCTACTATAGCTCCGGGCCAACAAAAGCCTTGAGTAGATTTGGTATGTAGAAACTGAAAGAAGCCCATTTTGTGTGTGTGTCACTGTCGTCTCACCTTAACATTATGTGATCATAGTAAACAAGTGTTACTACCATCATGCAAGTAATGTCCTTCATGACCAATCTTCTGAAAAACATACCTGATTATGGAGAAATATTACATTATTTGGAAAGAGCTGATGATTGGCAACAGGAAGGGATGTAAAAAAATCTGCCTGAAATTCCATCAAACCCTTGTGAACATGGAAAAGTGAACGTTAAAACGATGATAATGATGATTAAATGGTATGTGTGGTTGTGAAACAGAAGTCTGCAGTTTTCAGGTCGTGTTACTATACTCTTTACTCTTTTTACTTGTTTCAGTCATTTGACTGCGGCCATGCTGGAGCACCACCTTTAGTCGAGCAAATCGACACCAGGACTTATTCTTTGTAAGCCTAGTACTTATTCTATCGATCTCTTTTGCTGAACTGCTAAGTTATGGGGATGTAAACACACCAGCATCGGTTGTCAAGCGATGTTGGGGGGGACAAACACAGACACATAAACACATATATATATATATATATACATATATACGATGGGCTTCTTTCAGTTTCCGTCTACCAAATCCATTCACAAGGCTTTGGTTGGCCTGAGGCTATAATAGAAGACACTTCCCCAAAGTGCCATGCACTGGGACTGAACCCAGAACCATGTGGTTGGTAAGCAAGCTACTGACCACACAGCCACTCCTGCACCTATAACTATTTAGTTAACATATGCAGTTCAACCCTCTCATATTCATATTTTGTTTATGAAATATTCTGTATGTGAATTTCAATTAATCTTGAAAATAATCAAGAATTTGGTGGAATTTGATAAAATAACTATTTACTTAAGTTGATATTTGGAATGTAAGTAAAAGAAAAGTTTTTATGCAAAATAAAGTTTTGATTTAATACGAACATTTTAAATCAAGTAATGTTTTGTATTATATACCCTGGGGCAGTGTCAACTAGGTTGGCATCAATTGGGTTAAAATGAAAAATAAAGAGCTTCAAAAGGAAAAAAAAAAGTGCTAATATTACAAGTAACCTTTCACAACTATATTTTTTATCTATTCACTATCTTTGAAACATTTCAGAGCTAAGTGACACAAGAAAGTCTCCCCCTTACCCCATGTAACATTTGACAGTAAGAGAAACATTGAATAGTAAAGTTACAAGAGCAAGAATTGTTGTTCATTGCTATGGTCTATAGTTGAGCTTATAGCAGACAGCTGGCACCAGTGTTGTGTTTCACAATACAGACATTTATTTTATGCTAAGTCACAGCACCTGACTATCTTTACTGTGATACTGAGTTATTGTAAAATCATTGAATTACAAAATACACTGTAAAAATCATTGAATTACAAAAAAGAAACCTTGAAGTCACACGGGTGTGCAAACAGATACAATTTAGTTGATCTAGTGGTAACTGGTAATATTAATGGTTTCAGGCCTCTTACCATCACTTCAATGCCTCAATACAAAAGTAAAAATAAACCCTGGTCAGAAAGCAGATATGTAAAAGTAGAATTGATATTATGTTTGAGACCATCATATTATTTCTTTACTGCCCACAAGGGGCTACACACAGAGGGGACAAACAAGGACAGGCAAATGGATTAAGTCGATTATATTGACCCCAGTGCGTAACTGGTACTAATTTAATCAACCCCGAAAGGATGAAAGGCAAAGTCGACCTCGGTGGAATTTGAACTCCCACCATCATATTATTGGCTATTCATTTTCATCCTATGCAGTTGAATATTATCCTGATCCTTAAAAATCACCCCCAAAACTATCAAGTAATAATGTTTAGGTGGCAAGCTAGCCAGTTCAAGATTACCATGATCTAAGATAAAGTCTTTTGAATCCTTATACCTCATGAATAATAGTTCTGGTAAGAAAATTTAAGCAAAAATAGTTCTCATTAAAACTGGAAGCCAATGTTAATAATTACTGGTATACTTGATCTTGTGAACAACTTTGGACTATGTCATCTAAATGTGCTAGAATTGACATTACAATGTTAAGACAACATTTCAGTAAATTATGAATGTTGCTACTAGTCTATAGTTCATACAATTTTTAAAAAATAATGGTGAAGTTTGGATTTAATAAGAAAATGTAAGATAATTACAGGGCATGTCCAGGAACTCACTTCTATAATCATACATACACATAAACAAATTACTGAATGTTAGCAATATTTCCTCTGCTTTTTCAGTTAGCATTAGTTGGAATGGTTGACACAGCTGCATATTTCTGTTTAACTCTAATTTGAATCATCTTGTCAATGAAACAAGATATCAACAACCACATCTTATAGTCTATAATTAAGAAAAATCTTCAATAACTCTTAATGCTTTCAACTATACTCAAGTCGCTTGTCAAATAGAATTGAATTTAAATAAATCAATGTTATATTTTTACAACCCAAAATGGTTGTAATCAAGGAAATGTGAACCAGCTGTTTGTATTTCCCAAACCTAGAAATATTCTGATATTTATTTTAATATTTAACAATATAAAAAATTATAGCACTCAGCTTCTTGCCATTTGTATTTCCTCAGTCCATCATTTAATTGACCTTAGCTTCACAATTTGCTAATTGTTTCCTTATTTCTACATCCTAAGATCAATAGCCATAACTGTGCCTTGCCTACCACTTACAAAAACTCTTTAAGAAACTTCTGAACAATTTCAATAACAATCAACTAAAAAAACTCATTTTCCCAGTTTGTTTATATTACACAGAAAATTCTAAAGAAATTATTAATCTAACACTTCCATATTCCTTTCTTCTTCAAGTTAATCTTATCAAATGTGGGTCACAGCAGCTTTTAATCAAACACTGATAAAAGATATATTTATATATAGAGAATATTAGATATGAAGTGTTTAGGCTCACAAAGGCTCACTAAATGCAATCAGCTGTCTCCCTACAAATCCTATTGAATATCATCTGAAAGCCCAGTTATAATCTTTTCATTCCATTTGTATCCCATTGGAAATTTCATCCCGTATAAATTTTTTCTTCAAATACTGATCTAACATAATACAAATTGGAAATTTACTGTATTACCAGAAACCAGTATAAGAAGGTGTACAAAAGCTACAAGCACATTTTCGCCTATTTAAACACACACAAACACACAATTCAGAATATTGTTAATGAAAGACGAGAAACAAAAAAGGAGAAAATATTTCACATATGAAATAGTTCAAATGAGATGATTCTTTCTGGTATAAACAACTATAAATACTGAGGAAATAACTAAAAAGAAAAAAATTAGGAGAGCTATGAGTGCTTCACATTTACTTGAAGAAAAAAGATCTTAAAAAATATTTGAGAAGTGTTGAGTTAGCTACATATCCTACAAATCAGACAGCAAAGAGCAAGTCATACTTGACACTGGGGTGCTAGTTATCTAACATCACAGTGCCACATTCAACTGTCTGCAAAAGGAAATAGAGAAAACACAACCAACTCAACTGGAGGCAGTGTGTGATGAAACCAGCATGGACAGCATACAATATAGGGTTGATCTGAAAGGTGAATATATTTTAGGAAATTCACTCTCAGGAGAAAAACTTTGCTGAAGTGACTGTTAGTTATGCTTTCATGTTTGTTGAGGAAGGTCTTTAGTAGGACTTGTGTACTGTAAAGACTATTCTCCCCACTGCTTTTCTTTTGTGTGTGTGTGTGTGTGTGTGTGTGTATATATATATATATATATATATATATATATATGTATGTATGTATGAATATGTATATAATGTATCTACTTCCAGATGCTGTCATATTGTACTAAGTAAGCTTCATTGAAGTGGTTCCCCAGTGTCCTCTCTAATTAGCCATGAAGCCTAAGATTGATGAAAATGGTAAATGGAAGACGTTTTCCCAACAACTTGCACATGCAAGTGCTACTAGCCGAAAACTCTGCATACTGGAAGCCAGCAAGTGTATGGGAGCATCAGGAGAGAATGCCTGCCATTTTGGGGCCTACTGCTCATCAAAATTATTGCACACTACCTCACCCCACTCACTAACATGAGGCCCCGCTTGCTAGATCAACTGGTTATCAGACATAATTCAATATTCTTCTAGCCATCACTCATTGTCTCTTTTTAACCAAATCCAGTGGCTAGCCTTTTCCACTGTAGTTTGGATATTGCTCATGGTGGTATTTGCTTTACGATGAGATAGGTCCAACGATAATAACAGTTGCCTCACACTGTGTCCAACAAATCCTCTACGTCCGACTTCGATTGGAAAATGCTCCACTTTCCAGCCTGTGTCTTCACATACCTCAAGGAGGTTTACATAATGGTCAATCTTTCAATCCTGAGCAGCATCCATGTTATCTTCATGAGGAGTAGTTAACTCAACTAGATTTACCACTTTCTTTTACACCACATTATAATATCCATTTTTTTCGCAACTGGGATGGGAAAGAATCCTTGGCACCTTGGTCAATTTGCAGCCACCTCCCAATAGCCGTTCCACTTTTCATTGCTCAAAGGAAGTTTCTTCTTGAAATGGATCTGCCGTCCTGAGTGCATGAAAGTAATGAAATCTCTGCTTGATACTTTCAATGGTTTTTTTTTTCACTGTTGAAGAGAGCAATTTGGTTCTTTATAGCATTGAAGATAATCTTAAGGACCAGATTGTGTTTCCATGTATATCTGTTCAATGCCAGTGAACAGTTGGAAAGAATATGTTTCAGTGTTCTGACTTTGCTGCATTTGTATATATCATTTTCTGAGATGTTCCATCTTACTAGATTTGTAGGCAATGACAAGACATCATGAGATGAATGAATCAGAAAACTTAGCCATGATATTGTCCACCTCCAGATCTCATTCCAACTTATTTTTCTCTCAACATGTTCTTCCTATTTCATCATCTGTCTTTGTTAAGCATATTGGATCAAATGAAGCTCTCCTCTCTCTGTTCCCCTTGTTTTGACACTTGCTAACAACAGATCTGCATTCACTCTGCATCATACTTGCAAACTGTCTGAACCGATCTGCATCAAATCCAAGTCCCTTCCAATGAATTTGCATTGCACCCACCATATCTCGGTGTGTAAGTGAAGACAGAATGACATCAGTCTTTGCTTTCCACTTCCTGGTTGTTTTTACATCTAGTGAATTATGCCTGATTTCTATATCCTTTGATTCTCTTAGTATCATCACCGTCCATACCTTGCCTAGTTTATAAATTTTGACTACTGATGCCAGTGGTAACTGCAATGAGCCTGTTTTATGATAGAGAGCTGAACTGTTCAATATACGAGGCAGGCCTAACTGCCTTCTAATGAACAAATTAAACTTTTGTTCAATAACTTGAACTCGTGACAATGCCACCTCATTTATTAAAAGTGGACACGAAAGGGCAGATACAAGCCAAACTGTAAGCATCGTATTTTATATTTATCTGGTAGCTTTGAGTTATCGATTGCTGTTAATCCTTCCTTGGCTTGTTTTACAATTTGCATCTTATGACTCTTATCTGACAATGTTCAAGTGTATACACGTCCCATGCTCTTGACGGGTTCTTCCTTGATTGTTAGAATGTTTTCTTCAGCTATTTTAAACTTAACTTCTTTTTGAACTCCCTTAATAAATTTTAGACTATGTGACTTTTTGCTCTCAATCACATCCTTGACCACTTCACAAACTCATCTAGCCTCAAGAGGGCACTCTGCAGGATTTGCTTCTCTGTCAATAGAAGTGTCACATCATCCATAAAGGCCTGTCCTCTACTTACAATCTTCAAGCCCCTCAGTTGCAAAGGTCCTACAGTACAGCTTGCATCCAAAGTTGTTTGCACTTCGTTCACTGTTCAAAAGAATAGCTGTAGTCATGACTAAGGAAGTGTTTGAATGAAGCAAATGTCCTTAATTGTGACAAGCCATGGACTTGGTTTACTGTCAGTTTATCTCTCCAACTACTATACTCACTGTATTGTCTGCCAAATGATTATGAAGTTAGATGTGGTAGAATGTTATTTAGTAGATTAAAGTCTACTAATAATGGTGTTAGAAGTGGAGTTGTGTCTGTGATTCAATTTTGATTTCTGGTTGTTGCAACTTTACTTCATATATGTTATCAAGAGCCTTGAGAAAGACACACAGTTACACAACCAACCACATTTTCTTTGTATTGAGTACCAGTAAAATATTAGAGTTGATACAAAGAGGTTATATACCATTCACTTATAGATAAAGGGAATGCAATCAAATAAAAAAAAACAACTAGATAATGAAAAGTGTCTAATAAACACCCCACTTCTGAGTCATCATGATTATATTAAAAGTATTAAAAGCTTAAGTGAAACAAAATGATCTTGATTGTGAATCAAAGAGCAACCGTGCATTCAACTTAAGAGGTTATCTGTAACTGTTACTCTTCAATACTTGTGAGTCAAACGAAATAGTAACATGTTCGATGAAAGCTTTGAAATGTTTATCAAAAGCTATTTATGGATGCTATAAAAAAATAAACAAACTATTTTTTTAAATGTCTACTTCAACAATTTATGTAAAATTCTAGTAACCATCAATCCATACAGATATAAAAACCAATATAACTTGTTTCTCTTAGAGAAAGGGCTAATTTTACAACTTAACAAGTTATGTAGCCTACCAGTTTGGTACTAATTATTAGAGTATCATAACAGCATGTGTTCATATATAAATATATGGAATCATGTTCATGAAATTAGACTCACAGTGTGACTAAATATTTATTTATTAAAACTGATACTTATTTTAGCTACAAAAGACAAAGATGATATTGACTCAGAAACACAAGCTAGATGATGAAAATTGTCTAGCTATATATCATCTCTTCTGAGTTAACTCTTCTAGCCCTTAAAACACCCGAGCCTGTCAATTTTGGTAACAGTTGCCTTAGTGGAAACAGTACAAGGCAATTTTTTTTAGTCATAAGGCAAAAATGAGAAAGATAAGAGATTAATTGGAAAGAATTTTGAAGCATTTTTAATAGAGCAAACTCTAACCTGTAATTTTTGGATGTCAAATCTTAACAGTTTCCTCATCTATATTTATTCATTTACTTAATCTCAAAATGTCTGTGCCTAAAATGGAGTTCAAGTCATATGACCACATACTTAGAAACAGGATCAGCGATACTAAATAAAGAAGATACATTAATGAAAAAAGTTATTACATATTTACTGTCTAAATAATTTATGCTCTTAACAACCAAACTGGAACTGGTTAAGTTAACACTAAATTTGTTAGTAGGTGAGCAAATGTATGTGTGTGCATGAGAGAGAGAGAGAGAGAAAGAGTGAGGAAACTACTACAGCTTTTATAAATTTCAAGATAGTGATGAGTTCCTACAACAGCAACAATGATGATTTATTTAATTGCTACAAGGTCACCAAAAATATATTTCCAACATTACAGGACATTTCAATATATAT
Source organism: Octopus sinensis (assembly GCF_006345805.1). Taxonomy (NCBI): domain Eukaryota; kingdom Metazoa; phylum Mollusca; class Cephalopoda; order Octopoda; family Octopodidae; genus Octopus; species Octopus sinensis. Next base: position 42,488,852 of record NC_043002.1, on the reverse strand, counting down.
AAAAAAAATGAATAAATAAGAAATCAGAAGTAAGAGTTATTAGTAAAATAGACATTCATTTTCTTTTGCAAACAAACAGGCACAATGACTATAAATAGGAATAATAAATGAATAATAAAAATGGTAGTAATGATAAAGGATGGGAATTTTTTTTGATTAGAGACAAGGCTAATTTTTGCTGGAGAGGGGTGTAATTGACTGATTTGATGCCAGTTTATTTATTACTCATACTTATTTTAATGTCGCCAATAGGTTGAAAGGCAAAGATAATCTTGGCAGAATTTGAACTCATAATGTTGAGAGGCAGGACTTAATAGGTAATGAACTTTCTGCCAACTAATAATAATGCATACATTTAGAGAAGAGTTGTGAAGTATAGTTGTTCTCTTGGATGAAATAGAGAAAATCCAATAAACTTGTGCAAAAGAAACATAATAGAAGCTATTACATTACATGAACTACTAATATAAAAATATTGCAGTATTGAGGATAGAAATGAATGAAGAAAAGGCAGAGTATTCATGACCAGATTAAAAGTGGCATGGAACCAAGAGTTTCCAAAACACCATCACATGACTGTTCAAAATCTGTGAGATATTGCCAGCAGATTTAAGAAGAATGCAAACATTTGATACTTAATACTGGTCTATGGAAAGGGGAGAAACAAACAGAAACATCTGCAACAAATTCAATAGAAAATAGCAATGATGAGAGAACAGATTTTAGAAATAACATCTGAAAATGAACAATAGGGAGGAAAATCTACCACAATATTATGAAATGAAAAGGTACCGTGGAAGAAGATAAGGGAAACTTGTTAGAAGAATTTTCTTATTGAAACTGAATGCACTCCTGAAATTAACCCATAATAAGGAAATTGAATTAAACTGCCCAAACTAAGACTTTTAACAATGTGCCTATTGAATTCTACAACACTTACTCATTATAGAATATTCAGTTAAGCAATGAGAGAAGTAACATTAATATCAAATCTAAACTGAAAAGATAACTGATACAAAGGAAAATCAACAGAGTTCAGTTTTTAAGATAACTGACTGCAAGAAACCAAGTTTAACCCTAAAGTATTTAAACCATCTATATCTGGCCTGAAATATTCTACCATTTTACATTGAAAATAAGATCCAGCCTCTTACATCTATCCTACAATATCGTTCTAAAACAGTCACATCACTGAAATCTTGACTCAAAACGATGTGAATAAATAAGCATTGGATTTGTTTGAGTAATCTGAATGCTGAAGGATTAAAACATGAAATATACCTGTGCAAAACATAAGAAAATCTTTTAAAAAAATGTGATTGTGAAACTATTTGAAATCATTAAATTTCTAATAAACATTTAACCCTTTAGTGTTTAAACTGGCCATATCTGGCCCAGATATTCTACATGTTTTATATTCAAACGGGCGATATCTAGTCTCTCACACCTAACCTACATTGACATTCTAAAAATAAACAATCACATCATTGAAACCTCAAAGCTATAAGATAATGCTTGATTAATTCAAAACAATTTGAGTAAAAAAATATTACATTTAACAGAGTAATCTGAACACTAAAGGGTTAAAAAAAAAAAAGGCTGCATGATTTAAGACATAGAAAAAGTTACATGCTAGAATGGTGAGAAACTCTTGGTTTATTCAAGATGAAAGTGGTTTTCACAGCAAAGGGAATTCAACTGAACAATGAAGTGGACTGGTGTAGACATACATATAAGGGTAAATTCTTGGGCTGTAGATAGGAGGAAGTATCCACAAAGTTACTGTAAATAAACAGTAGAACAACAAGGATGAGAAAGAAAGTAAAAAGCACAAAAGTCTTCAGAAATTGTTTTTGGTAAGAGAGGAGTGGGGATAGATTCATCTGCATCAAAGACTGCCCATATCCAATGAAAATATTTAGCTTGTAAGACTGGATTTTTTAATGCCAAATTAGATTTCTTAAACTAGTAATTTTTAATGACGAAAACAACTCTAGATAAAATACATTCCTAAATACATAAGACAAAAGCTTTGATCTTCATAGGAATGCTAACCAGGTATTTGAATGATAATGTTGATCAAAAACACATGTGATAAGAAGCCACATAATACATGCCAGGCATGATAATTGTATGGCAATTGTTAATAGACTGAATACACAACAAATGAAGTAGGAAGCCACCATATAATTATAAATTCTCTTAATATTCAGGAAACCTGTGGTGGATGATAAAATGACAAACAAGATTGGAAATATTTGCTTCTGAGAAGAAACAAATAAGCCACTGAATTACAATGCTCTGAAAATTTCTAAAGAAGAATTTTGCTTCAATATGATATTCTTTGTTGATTGTTGAAAATATAAGCAGTTACAAACCAGTAAAAGACACTACGTGGTCATTCAAACTACTAGAAATAGCAACTGAATTTCTTTAAAAACACACCCTATTATTTTAGACAAGAGAGGAGTCACTGAGTAAAATAGACCTAGATACTTTAAGATGGAATTGTTATGACAGGAATTCTTTTTGCTCATAAGTTTGCTTAATCAAGGATCACTAGGGCAACAACAACAACCTGTTTTTAATAGTTGCTTTCTTCCATTGAGGTTTAACACATACATAAAAAAATCTGGCTAATATGCATGAAAAAGGGGGAAATAGTGTTGAAAAATATTAAATTACTTGACTAGAATGGTGTCTTTTCTTTATTTATATCCTAATGAAGTTATTGACATCTTAATGATAACTATACTATCTGAAATTATTTAACAGAAAAAAACCCTCTAGAGTCTACAAATAGTAAACTAAACCGACATACACAATAAGTTAGGTTTCAGTCATTATTAGCCAGGCCATATCTAACTTATAGCACCATTTAAGATAGTTTTTAAAAGTAATGTTTTAGGACATCATAGCCTACACAAACAGAGAGCTGTTTACTCTGATGTGAGTGTTCTATCTGGTATTTTTTGGTGGAATTTGTCCAGGTACCATTTGAATGTTATGAGCTCTTTTACTTTATTAATTTCTTTTGGGATAATGTTGAATAAAGCAGGACTGTCCGAGGCAAAAATGTTGTGTTGCTATGTTGCAATAAAATTTATGCCAGGATTGTTTGCATAGGCATTGATGGAATATTTTCTAGATTTTATAAATAATGTAGTGCTCATAGTGGTATTGAAAAGAATAAAGTTTGAGCTTCTTGAAGTGATCCCAATAGTCAACACTTATAATCACTTTCTTTTGTGATCAATTGCCAGGGTGTTTCAGTTCCAATGTGACCTGACAAACATAGAGAAAAGAAGAATGATGGTTTCAGGATCTCTAGAAAGGTAAGTTCAAGGGATCCATAAGCACAATCCGCAAGCTATGTCAATTGTTGATGTAAGTGCCACAACTTAAGTTGCTGTCCACAGTTATACCTAAGTCTCTGATGTTTTTATTTTTTTGGTGCTATGGGGAGCCCACACCCAAGGGAAAAGAATGCAGCTGTTTAAGTATGTTCCCTTTCCCAAAGTAAATGGGCTTGAATGTTTCCTCATTTAGCAGTGTGTTGTTTTTCACCCATCAAATCACAGCATATAGATTGAATTAGAGTTCTGTTCAGTCAAAGATATCTTTGATGACTTTCTGGAACTCAGTCATCTGCAACAATTTCTTTTTTTTGCTATTTTGATGACATTTCCAATGTCATTCGTGTAACTTATAAACAGAAGTGGGCCAAACACAGCCGCATTCAGTGATAGACTGTTAAAAGCTTTACTGATGTCAAAATAAATGACATCTGTATTGTAACCTTCTCCCAGAGAATTTAGGATGATATCAAAGTGATGGAAAAGCTGTTTTAGGCAGTCACTGTTACCACAAAATCCATGTTAGTAGGGAGAAAGAAGTAGATTTTTCTCTTAAAAGGCAGTTATTTTTGATTTTACCATCCTCTCAGATGTGTTAGTGAGATCAGACAGTAATTTACTAAGCTGGTGAGTGACTTATTTTCTTTTTAAAAACTGGGATGGCACACTGGGAACAGAGTCCAGCTAACTCCTTCAGACATTAGCAAGAGGATATGCATGTTGATGTCTGCACTCCTGCAGGATAATAACAAGGAATTGATATGAAAGTAATGTAAATCAAGTCTGTGAAAGAGATTCAGAAATGTTAGAATCAAGGTTTAAAACAAGTTAGAGATGTCAGCAGGCATTCAAGAAACCAAACAGAGTGGTATGTTATATGATCATGTTAATGTGAAAACTGCTTAGAATCACGTGAAGAGAGAGATATGAAAAGTAAAATGATTCCTTGGGAGGAAAGGATATGATTGTAAAGTTACATTAAGAGATGTCAAATGTTAAAATCAACCAATGCAGAGCAACATATTTGTAATTGTCGACATTTCTCAGATTCTCCAAAACTTTGAAAGGACTAACAAACTTCTTATATATTTTGGCACAGTGTATAGGCTATTTGATACTGGGACAATCTAACGAAAAGTAACAACAATAATTTTAGCTTATACAAGTCACATGAAGTCAGAAATGCTCAAGAGAGAAGATAAGAGGAAGGTTAATGATTATGCTTTAACAAATGGTGTGACATACTTAAATGGACATAAAGTTAAATGGTTTCAATAAGTGGACTTTGTTGGTAAATCCAGACCAGTGATAACTTATCTACACAATTAGTGTCAGCTAGCTCAGGTTTAATTATTTTAAGGGGAAAGCTTAAAATAGTTTATTAAGCCCCAAAAATTACTTTTATTTATTGTATTGACCATGGCAAGATTTGATCTCTGAACGAGATATTAGACTTGATACTATATAAAACCCAGTCTGTTTCTCTAGTATCATTAATACAAACAGTAATAAGAAACATTGCTGTAGCTGAAAGTAGCTAAGCTAGATAATTCTCTTTTGAAAAATATTAAATTATTTGACTAGAATGATGTCTGATTATTTATATCCTGAAGTAGAAAAACTAATAAAGCTATTGACATATGACCGATAACTGGTCAAGCAAAAATTATTTAACAAAAAAAATCCTTGATCTACAAACCATAAACTAAACTCCCTGACAGAATAAATTAGGTTTTGGTCATTTTTGATCATTACCATTACCATTAGTATTAACATCACTTGTATCACAATTAACAATCAATTGCTGCCAACTCAGTTTATATTTGGCCCCAGCATTTGAATATAATCCTCAGTCAGTGCATTGGATATATTAGTTGTGACTATGGCTATTTTCTTTTTCTTTTTAGTTCCATCTAAGAGTGCTTCAGATGAATTGCTAACCAGTAGATGGACACTGTGTAAAACATAATAACATTCAAATTAAAGCCTTATACAGCCCCCTTTTTAAAGAACTACTTAAGCAGACTAATAAAACAAAATTGCTTACTAAGCTAAATTTGTAAGGAAAAGAGAAATTTATTAGCTATTTCTAGTACAAATTAGTTATTTTGAAGAACATCATATTAATAGGTAATTAAACTGCTATCAATAAAGTTATAATTAGCCTACGCTATTAATTTTCACAAGCTAATATTAAAAAAAAAATGTTTTCTTATTTTAGCACAATACGTTTATTTCATGACCTATCTCTTATAGTGAACATACATTACAAAATAAAATCTGCATCAGTATATATTTTTTCACACTTGCCTGACAGCTTTGTTCAATTGTAATGTTATCCTGAGCTGTCATCAGTGTCTCTATTTCCTATATTTATATTTGACATATTCCATAAATTACTCCTAACCATATCCATAAACATACTGTCCGACATTCATTGTATAGTTTGTACTAACAGTCCATCCTCAGCTCAAAAGGGAATTAAATGCAGAACATTTTAAAGGTGAAATTCTTTTCCTTTACATTATTAAAATTCAACTGATATTTTTAATGTGTGCAATAGAATAAAACCTATTTCTAACAGGTAAATTTCTGTAACTGATATAATTCCCTTGTTATATAAAATAATGATCCTGATAATGAACATTCATATACTTCTACAGGAGCTCAGAGGTGGTACTTAGCTTCGGATGCAGCACTGATGGTAGATGAGTTGCAAATTTTTATATATGTACATGCACACGAGTTAAATGAGTAGAATGTAAGGAGGTCTACTCCAAGTACATCCAACAGAAGATTTCCTAGGGGTAACCACTGGACCAGCCATTGAAGTTGACAGTATTATATTTGTAAGTGGAGTTTAAGAAAATGAAAACATGGAAGGCAGCTGAAACATCAGGAACAATCATTGAGATGCTTAAAACATCTATCCAGTAAAACATGTCATAAGCTAATCACTTAGATAGTCAACCTGATAGTACAGAGAGGCGTCATACCTAATTATTAGTACAGTGGTATTAATGTCAGCAGGTAGAGGAGATGCACTACAGAAAAGCAACAATTTGAAGCATCAAATTAATGGATTAGATTATAAAAATTATAGGCAGAGCTACAGCATAACTGATTAAAAATAGACTTAGGATGAGACCCAATTTGGTTTTAGATTAGAAAGACATACTGTTAATGCTATTTCTCGAGTGAGACAACTAAAAAAAGTATTTAGCTAAGAGTAAACCACGATATCTAACACACATCAACATGGAGAAAGTATTTGACTGGGTCCCATGTTCTGTAATGTGATGATTGCTAAAGAAAACAGCAATAGATAAATGAATTATGAGAGCCATGTAAGACACCATGTAGACACCATGTACATAGGTGCAGTCATAAAAGTATGAATTATCAATATGTTCAGTGATAAATTTAGCAAATGGGTAGGGTCAGTCCATCAGGGCATGGTTGTCTTGTTCACTTAAGTCTTCTGGATCATAACAGAGGATTTATGACCAACTATGAACAGAAACTTCGGTATGCTGTTGATCTAATTCATATAGAGGTTTTAGAGAAGAAATTTTGGACATAGCAGCAAAACCTCAAATTGAGTAACCTCAAAGTAAATTTTGTAATTACTTAAGTATGAAAAACAGAACTCTTTAACCATTAGGGAAACTGACACACTTAATAAGTAGGAAATGAGTAGGTAAGAATTCCATGATCATCCTGTCTCCATCTTATCACTCTAAATCTTGTTTTTCTATCTATTCAATCTCATTAACAACAAGCATGTAGCTATCTATCACTGTCTCTTCCATCAATTCTTCATCTCTCACCCTTTTGCCCCTATTTCTGTTTCCTCTTGTTATACTTTCTCTTCTACCACTCTCTGATTCTAGTTATCTCACTTCTTAATCATGCTGATTTGAATGAATGGAGACAGGGTAGAAGGGTCTCTTTAACTGTGTTGCAGTAGAATGTACTCAGTACACTCTGCAAAATGATAGACAAATGAACAGAGACAACATGGGGATGACGACAAGAAAAGCTGTCTAGTGCTAGTGTCATGATAAAATGTACCCAGCACACTGTAAATTAGTGGGTATTAGGGAGGGTATCCAACCATAAGAAGCCATGCTAAAAATGGAATGTACAAGTGAGACATGTTCTCTAACCTATTGTTGATGGCAGGAACTTCAAAGTAAGATTGTGGTGAACCCATCAAGCAAATGCCAGCATAAGCAATGGATATAAAGCAATGATGATGAACAAATAAGAGTTAGATATTTCCACACACACAATATATACTTGTATTTATGATCTTTTCCAGTGAAGAACATAATTGAATACAGACTAACAAACCTAATTTCTGGTCACATGAATTCTCTCCCTTGTCTCTTGAAAGTAATTTTCATTAATGCAGATGGCATTATTTTTTATTACAGTCACAATTGCAATTCATCATCATCATTGGGTTGGACAGTTTGACCAAAGCTGGAAAGCTGCACCAGACTCCAATCTGATTTGACATGGTTTCTATGACTGAATGTCCTTCCTAATGCCAACTGCTCCAAGAGTGTAGGTATCTGCCACGACTGCGATTTTGCCCAGTTTGATGGGGCTTCTCAAACATGAGTGACATAAAGCTAAAGGCCTCTGTCATTGCCTCTGTGAGGCCCAACACTTGAAAGGAGCTCAGCCACTTTTGCCTCCGTGAGGCCCAATGCATAAAAGGAGCTCAGCTCCTATGCCTCCGTGAGGCCTAACACTCAAAAAGAGCTCAGCCATTTGGCCTCTGTGAGGCCCAACACTTGCAAAGAGCTCAGCCACTGTGCCTCCACAAGGACCAACACTCGAAAGAAGCTCAGCCACTGTGCCTCCGTAAAGCCCAATGCTTGAAAGGTACTTTTTATATGCAACCGGCACAGATGCCAGTTACGTGACACCAGCATCAGCCACAACTATGATTTCACTTGGCTTGACAGGTCTTCTCAAAGACAGCATATCACCAAAGGTCTCAGTCACTAGTCATTGCCTTTGTGAGGCCCAAAGTTCAAAGATCATGCTTCACCACCTCGTCCCATGTCTTCCTGGGTATAGCTCTACTACAGGTTCCCTACACAGAGTTTGGCACTTCTTTACACAGCTGCCCTCATCCATATGCATCACATAACCATACCAGTGCAGTCATCTCTCCTGCACACCACATCTAATGCCTCTTATGCCTTACTTTTATCTCAAGATGTTTACACTCTGTCGAACATGCACAATGACATTGCACATCCAGCAAAGCATACTGGCTTCATTTCTTTCAAGCTTATGCACGTCCTTGGCTGTCACAGCCCATGTTTCACTGCCATGTAGCATAGTTGTTTACACATAGGCATCATACAATCTGCCTTTCACTCTGAGAGCGAGGTCCTTTGCTGCCAGCTGAGATCAGAGCTCTCTGGACTTTGCCCTGCCAAATCTTATTTTCACAGCTATGCTCTCGGAGCATCTACCTCTGCTACTAACTTAGTCACTTAGACAACGGAAGCTATCTACTACCTCTAGCTGGCTCAAATGGCTGTTAATGGAGTCTATCTTCTGTACATTTTTGGTGTTTATTGTACCTATGCATCTTCTACATACAAAAGCTATTTTCCCTGTTAACCTTCCTCTGATATTGTTCCCAACCATATGTACTGTAGCTTGCATTTAACTACATATATTTAAATATACTTTGTTGCTATTATGCAAAAGTGTCGTAAGTCCACAACGTTGCTTTTTCAGAAAACACAATAATAGTTTCACCATTCCATAGCAAAACCACTGTACTTGTACTACACTTTGACAATTTTTGATATCTTGACATCTGAAGCAGCTTGAGATATGATAGTTTGACCAAAAGAACTGCATTTGGTCAGATTTGGACATACGACAGTTTAACATAATAGCAACAACTTGCATTTATATGAGGGTGTGTATACTCATGTGCACACATCTCTCTATATATAAAGCTGAAGTTGTCTGTGTATGGCAGGTTTGGTAGCCTTCAACTAACACTATCTCCTGTGAAACCCTGCGGCGCAAGTTGACCAAAATTGAGAGTATGATAGAAGAAGGCTTGCTCTTCCTTCTGTAGAAGAAAAAATTCAAATCGGACCATGTTAACACCAAAAATTATTTACATCAAAAAGGTGCTTTTTCTCTATGAAAATCTGTTTTTTTTACAATTTTTTGACTGCTGTGTCACCATTTTTCGGTGTATTTCAACCAGAAAAATGTTCACTTAAAGAGAATAACAAGCTACATAATGCAAAATTTTTACTTTTCAAAAATTCCAATTCTAAAGAGTCGAAACAAACCCGAGCAACGCCGGGCAATACTGCAAGTAGATTATATATATATACATACACACACACACATTTAAATTCTCTCTATTATATATATATATATATATATATACATACACACACACACACATTTAAATTCTCTCTATTATATATATATATATATATATATATATATATGAGAGCACACAAGTATAAAAATTTATTTATTTAAGAATTATAAATGAATAATGGTTTAGATTCTTTATGAAAACTGTATTAAATAGCATATGTCAGTCGACGAGATTATTATGCTTTAATTCTCTCAGCTAGATTATAATTTTTCAATTTTTAATCCTGAGTTGTTGCATACAAATAAATGTACAACTTTTAATCTTGTTTATATATTTGTATATGCATTTATTCAGTAGATTACATTTGTATTGCAAGTGACCAAATCAATGACTTACAAGTTATATAGGAAGAATCCTTGTGAATATAGATAAAAAAAAACATACATGAAATCTTAAACAATCTCATGATTCTTTTGGTAGTATATAAATCCACCTAAATAATAATAGTTTGGAAAGAATCTGCATTGGCACTAACTTGCAAACCAGCCTAGATTTTCTGTAGAATTCCAACTGGATGTCTTACATGTATAGGAGCATGATCTGTGTTTCCTTACACCAATGTGGTATAACATACAGCCCAACATTTGTATAGGATTATCTAGAGTAGAGTTTTAGGCAGTTCAGGGGAATAGAGTTAAATCATTACTTGATTCTAGAGTTGGAACACCATATATCTTCATATGTCTATATTGAGTCTGTTTTCTTACTGGCATATGAAAGGAGATGTCTATAACTAAAAACTTAGTTCTTTCAATGTTTGTTTTAATAGCTGGATGATGATCTTAGCAACTTATCAATTATTCACACTTACAAAAAGAAAAATAATAGATCACTGTAGCAGATTTTGACCCCATGGAATATAACTCAATGAACCTACCTATTCAACCACACTAATGTTACCACAAATTCAAGATAAAGATCCTTTAGTATCAAACATAGTGGAAATTTTTGCTGATACTATTGTGCTTTTTGCAATCCCATTCAAAACATAAATCTAATTCCCTGGAATAAGAAGACTAGTATGATTATACATTTTTTCAACATGCACACATACTTGCATGTATGTGCGTGTGTGTGTAGGTGGGAAATAAAATAATTTTAAAAAATGATTAGGTAATCAAATTTCTAAAATTTTTTTCTAGATAAATTAGCCAAAGCTAATTTAACTAATGTTAAATAGGTTTTTTTTCCTGTTTAGATTGGAATTAACAATCAGTAAAAAAAGATTGTCTCAATAAACAGAAATGCATATTATTTTAGATTATATTCATTGATATTGTTTAAATGCATATCAGGTAAAGTCTCGCAAAAATTTAATAAATAAATAAAAACAACTCTAGTTGGATAGATTGCCTATGTCTCATATCAGTTACTTTTAGAAATTCAAGTATTGAATCTTTCATAATCCAAAGATTTTTCTCTCCAGTTACACTTACTATATTTATTTAGAAGTAATGGGATTGGAATTTTCCTGTAGTTTGTAATAGTTGGTCTAACTCATGTCAACTTTGATAGTAACTGGCAGTAAAATTGACAATTGAGGATAGTCTCTGACTGTCTTCATCTTATTTGCTGAATTAATTTCCAAACAATAACCATTTAATCTTTGCTATGTATGTCTATATTTCTGTCCTTCAAAAACAAGTCAATATTCTGATCCTACCAGTCTATTAACACACATACATGTACATTATGATAGTCCCTATCACAGAAATTTGTGACAAAGTAAATTAAATGACTTCACTAAGGAACAAATACAAGAATATACTTACTACCTGAAAGAAAAAAGAGTCTTTTCTTCCCTAGTAATAGAGGCAGCAGCTATAGAATGTTTTCCTTATTTCTTTATGAGATTGCAATCCAAGTTGGCATTCCAAACAATTGGTATTTTCATAACAAGAATTCCAAATACATTAATGGAACATTTTTAGAATTCTGACTGTCCTCTTTTTTAAATGGACACAAAGATACACCTAAAAAAATATTGCTACTGGTCCCTCACCAAGCAACTTCCCAACTCGCAACCTTTGGTGTAATGCCAAATCTCATCCCAAAATTTCCTTTCAACTAACTTCCTGAAACCATTAATATAGATGCCACATGTTTCTGTGTTAACTTCTAAAACATAATAATATCAGCAAAAATTTCTACTATGATACTAAAGGATCTTGAATTTGAGGTAACATTACTGTGATTGAATAGGTAGGTTCATTGAGTTATAATCCATGGGGTCAAAATCTGCTACAGTGATCTGTTATTTTTCTTTTTGTACATATAGGCTATCTAGGCTAACACTTAGGAAACACAGAGGCAAATTATAATCATGGAGACATCTGTTCAATTCAAAATGTTTTTACCACATTTTAACAGTTATAAAGGAAGAAAATACATTAAAAAAAAATCAAAAAGTAAATAGTAAAATATAAAGAAATATCATAAAGGCTTGCATTAAAGTGTGAAGAAGAAACTTAAATCTCTTTACATCTAAGAAGTAGTCCACAATAATATTGGACACACACAGAGTAGAGTCAAATTCTATTATTTTTATGTAAATATATAAATAAAACAGAATATTCTATGTAAAAAGTTTGAGGATAGTCTCTGACTATCTTCATCTTGTTTGCTGAACTAATTTCCAAGCAATTTTATCCTAGCTATGTACACATTTTATCCTATCAATGTATGTCTATGTTTCTGTCCTTCAAAAACAAGTTAATATTCTGACCCTACCAGTCTGTTAACACACATACACACACAACAACTGCGATCAGATTGTTTCAAGACTGGGATTAAAAGCACCATATAAACCAAAGTGACTATAAAACAGTATTAATACCATTTATTTTAGTTTATAAAAGAAAATGCCAGAGAGCAAATATTGCAAAAAAAAAAAAGTTGTTGAATTAATTATGAAATATAAATTATCTATAGTAATGTGCAATGTGTTTTTGCAAGTTTTAGCAAAGAGATGTTTATGTAAACTAAAAGCATGTATACTTTGCATGAGTAAATATAATGTATGCACAAGCACACATGTGCTTTTAATTAACAATAGTTTACTTCCTGGACATGTCTTTTCCAATTTTAATTATAAATATAACAACTTTAAACATAAAACAGATTTTTAAAATATCCTCTCAAATTAGTTTAATTGTAATATATATAAAAAAAAACATTCTTTAACATTGTCAAGAACTTGGTTTGCTGCAGATTGAAAGTTTTCTAGCATAACAATATGGTTTCCAACTTATTTCTTTTTCTTTATTTTTTGTGGCCACGCTGTCCAAATCCCAAAAGTAAAGATGGCAGTGTCCATATTAAACACTAACAGAAGTGTTTGTGAGGAAGTACATTTTTAGATTTGGCATCATACCATGTTTTAGAAGTTAACACAGAAACATGTGGCATCTATATTAATGGTTTCAGGAAGTTAGTTGAAAGGAAATTTTGGGATGAGATTTGGCATTACACCAAAGGTTGCAAGTTGGGAAGTAGCTTGGTGAGGGACCAGTAGCAATATTTTTTTTAGGTGTATCTTGATATACGTATTTATATACTGAAGTGCAATGGCCATTTAAGAAAGGTGTCATGTATATTTTTCATGTGTTATGTGTTTATTCTACTGCAAATATCACAAATTTACTTGTTTTTGATAATTAAACTAAAATTGCATACTGCTTATACTCATTAAACAGTGGTTATTCTCAAGATAGAGTAATCACCATTTGGTTTTAAAGACCAAATGCACGCCGACTTTCATTGTCTATATGTCCAATCAGCTGATCCTGTCAAACTCATCTCCATTGTTTTTAGATATTTAAACACTCAGTTTTTCTGAGTAATTAGTCTGACACTTTCAGCCGCACCTCAGTAACAGTCATCATCATATCTAATTGACTTTAAATTCAGCTATTTGTTAGCCTAGTAACAATTTCATTGACATACAATACTGTTTTTAATGACTTGGTCTGGTTTTCACAGGCCGTCTAAGATAGGCTGAACAACAGCAACGAAACATTTGTAAATTAACAGTTGCAGTAAAGTCCAAAGACCTGATGTTCTAAGGAAACCAGTTGTAAGTGGAGGACCTAGTGAGATAAGTGGACACAAAATGAGTGATGAAAGGAGTGAGGTTAGAGATTTTGGGCACATGTGGCATGAAACTAGCCAGCTCCAAAGAGTAGAGGCCACTTACAAGGAGACATGTATTTCAAGAAAAAATAGCAGTCACACTTCAACTGAAAAATAATCAGCAAATTACTGTGGCTCAAAATTTATTGAAATAGAACAAAAAGGAAGCAGTTTAGAAACTGAATGTAATCTTATTAATGATATGGTTTTATCTAGAAATGTTATTGTAGTCACATTATGCATTTTAAAACTGAGCGGTAAATAACTACATGCAACTAATAACTTACCTCTAAACATCTTCGACTTAGAACTGCTTTTACTTTGTCCTCCAAACATCCCCTACAAGTAAGATGGTGATCAACACAAGATGAACCTTCATCTTCTTTTACCAGTGCTTTGCAAGCTACACAAGCACCTTTCTTTACTGCTCTTTGATTATCCTCTTCTGCCATTACAGAGGCTGGAATCCATGTTCGTGAAGTTAACATGTGCTTCTTTCGAGGGGAGCCATGATCAATTACCGATGTAACATCCGGAGAATTGTTTGGCGATGAAGGATCAGAAGAGTGGCAGAATTTTGTTTTCAGCTTTTGACACATAGCCACAGGGTGTTCACTGATGCCATTCTTTTCTTTAATACAATGATAAATAAGATTTGGATTTGATGAAGAATCAGAACAGCAGGGATCATATTTTGATGACAACATATTAGCTGTCTGGCTACAAGGAGTAATTGTAACACTTGTGTCATTATCTTCTTCTTCTTGAAGTTGTAAACCACTGGCTTTTTGACCAGAACAATTATCCGTAACAGGCTCATCAACATTCCATTTACAAATTCCTGAGTTTTGGGGCAAGACATTTTCTTCTTTTTTCATGATCACTTTATTCTCAGTGTTGTCAAAATTAGTCCTAAAATCCATACGAGATTCAGAATTTTCCTCTTTGTCTGGTATGCATTTATCACAAACACTCAGTTCATGAGTACAAGGCTCACCATCATTTTCCATTGGAGTTTCAATTCTTGGGGAAACATCAACAACCATTACTGGCTTTGATTGAGTTTTATTGTGTTCTTCCACCGAGAGAGAAAGACCAAAGTTATTACCAATGCTTAAAGATCCAAGGGAGTCACGGGGCTTTATAACAAGCTGATCTGTGGGATCATTATCGTCATTATAGATTTGACTGGAACGCTGACAGAAGTCTGCAAGTTTAATTGAGGAAATAGTACTTATATCTTGTACATCATCTTCATCCATTTCACAGTGCTGTTCTTCATTTAAATGAACAACTTTGGCACTGTCATTTTCTGCTTCTTTAGATGTTGTACAATCTATGGTAATGGGTTCTGAAGAAGATTTGTACTGTGATACAAAGATAACATCTCCGTCATTTGTATCATCTAAGCCTTCTGAGCCGATAATTACCACTTCATCAGAATCGGAATCTAGAAAGAAAGAGAAAATAAAGTTAAAATTGTGAAATAAGAAAGAGATAGAAAGCAAAAACAAAATGAATATAAGCATAACAATATTGTTTAAATTAAGGGAGTAAGTAAATAAGTAAAACCAAACAATCTTTATGTGAGAATAGTTATAGTTCTTTGATATAAAAGAGTTTCTTTAAAGAAACAAAACAGCTATAACAATACCATACCATTTCTCTTCTAACATTTTCATCCTTAAAGCAGGATTACAGAAATAATTAAGCAAATTATGTTAGACAGGTTTCATATTCTAAAGTCAGTCAGTACACAGCCAAAATCTTTCTTTAGTTTGAAGATGGTGGAATGTGAAGGACAAATATAGCAGCAATTGAAACTGTAACATTGCAAATGTTGATCAGACAGGCAGATGTTCTAATAAACAAGTTCACCTCATTCCCACTTCATCATACAATACTTGAAAAAAAATTACATACAATAAAAATTAATCAAGGAAAAATTATAGCAAAATAAAAATTATAATTAAAAAAAAAAAACTATGTTGAATGAGTGTATATGTATAAATTGAGTTATGCACGAATAATTAGAATAGCTAAATAAAACAGAACATATATGCAGAATACACACACACACATGCATGCATGCACAATCTGAACCATGAATTGAGAGGAATGGGAAAAATGAATCAGTGAGCATTTCAGCCTTCTCACTGCCATTACCACCACCTCATAGCCAGAGGAAGGTGTTGAAAATAGTCATGTAAGAGCTAATTGCATTTCATACCAATAAACAACCCTCCGTCACCATCATCTATTCCACTCACCCCCACTTCCAATCCATAGAAAAAAAGGAAAATTCAATTAAATTCTTAAAAATAATTAACAGAAAACTTCACAAATATATGCCTGCAATCATGAAAATTCCATTTTTATTTCCTCGAATTACTAATATTTTCAAATGATGGAAACATATTTTGACAATGATGAGCTTGCATTGTTCGGCACTAAATGTATGAAAATAATAATTTTTGTCATCTGAAAATCTTCCCACTTCTCTCTCTCTCTCTCATATCAACACACATTTTATATAATATTCTCTCTTATATCATTTTAGAATAACTTTTGCTGTTTCAAATAGATTTAGAGAATAGCCAAACAACATTTTTTTCTACTTCCATTAGCTGCTTTCAGATAGAGAATTGCAGCAACCTAAGTCAACACTGCATTGAACTTAACAGTCAAGTGTGCGCTATTAATATCTTACCACAAGCATTGATTTGTGCTCATAATAATAATAATAATAATAATAATAATAATAATAATAATAATAATTCATCACAATGGTCCAATCAACATTGCTATAAATAAGTATCATAGGTAGGTAAAGTTCACTATTGTATATTCTTGTGCAGGGTGTAACTGATGAGACCCATGTCAGCATACAATGGTGAGCTCAAATTGTCCATAGGGCAAAATCTAGAAAAAAAGCAATTAATCCCATCCAATATGTAAAATGTTCCAACATTTTCTTTTTTACATATTTTTTTTTTTGTGGGGAGGAGTGAATACTGGGATTAACCCAAATATACTATATCTTCCAGTAACAATAAATAGAAATATGTGTGTGTGTGTGTGTGTGTATATATATATATATATATATGGGGAGAGAGAGAGAGAGAGGTGTATGTATATATATATATATATATATGTAGAGAGAGAGAGAGGCATATATATATATATATAGAGAGAGAGAGAGAGGCATATATATATATAGAGAGAGAGAGGCATATATATATATATATATATATATATATATAGAGAGAGAGAGAGAGGCATATATATATATATATATATATATATATATATAGAGAGAGAGAGAGAGAGAGAGAGCATATATATATATATATAATATATATATATATTAGAGAGAGAAGTATAGATATGCGAAAACATATGTTCATATACGTACAGTTATACATCATACACATACATTCAAAATTTTGTTCTAAATCATTCCTAAACAAGAATAATATAAATTTTGAACAAATTAGAACTTTTGAGAAAGTTTCATTACTTTTATAATGTTTGTGTTTTAAGTGTAAACAGTTAAGTTCTATGAGACTAATAACAGCCAGATTGATAATATGGCTTCTGTAATAGTTACAGTGTAGGAATTAATAGTTTCAGATCAATATCTATGTATTTTTCCATCCAACACTTCCCCAACCATATTGGTTTTTAAGTGTAAAACAATTAATTTAATGGAACAATAATAGGTTTCTGGAAAAATATCAACCTACAATATAAGATACTAAATAAATCAAATAATTTACAACTGTACAAATAAAAATATTTGGCAACAGCACTATAATTTAGTTTGGCTAAAATAAAGATATAATTAAAATGAAAGCAATTTTCAAATTTATTTATCATAAAACCCGAGATATCTTACCATAAGAAATAATAGTGGTTGATTCTCGCTCTCTTTCTCACACAGACACACAATTTCCTTTACTACTTTATTACTTGACCTTAAGCAAGTAAATGTCTGTGATAGCAGAGAGTACAAACAGAGAATCTCTTATCTTAAATCCTTGCAGCCAAATGTGCTTTGGCTAGCACTGGAGTAGTGGTACAACAGATAAGTTTGATATTATTTGATATAGCTAACCTACTGATGAGTGGGGAACTAAACATAACTTCCTTTGCCAGGAATAACTACAAACTTTTGGTATTTTCTTTTTTTTTTTTTTTTGCTTAAAATCCTCCTGCCACTTAAATTATCTGAGGTGTTTATAAGGTTTTTCAACACATTCAAAGTATATTTTGAAAATTATCAATAAAAAAAAAGAAAAATGCGTGTGCATGCATGTACGTATGGTAACAAAAATTATAAGTCTATCTAGGTAACTTAGTAAATGTGGCAGCAAGCAAAGACAACAGAGTAGCAAGCTATCAGGTAAAAGGTCAACTATTTGTATCCTGTCACATGTACAGTACTTTCAACATGTTTAAAACACTTAACTATTACTGACCAGGTGCAACTAATTGAACATAGATACCATGATATGGTTACAGTAAACCATGATAAGTAAGCAGAGACTACTTTAATGATCAATTCAAATTCTTGAGAAATCAGCAGGAAACCACCAGAGTGTGTTATTGTTTTCTTGTTTCCAATAAATCCAGAAATGTTTCATTGAAGATATGGAAAATGTCATCAGTTCGCTTTAATTGGATTAAAAGTGACTCAGACAGACCTAAGAAATATATAGTGCAGCAAACTGTACACACTATACTTTCAAGACAATTCAGCAAATGTCTATCACCTGCTGTAAAGAAGTTTTTTTAATTGAAAGAGAGAGAATTGTCCAGCTGAAGTACTGCTATTTGGAATTATATGTCTTAAATCAGTAAGACAAATTAATTGTTCATTAGACTTGACAATAGAGAGACCACTTAAAAAATACTATTTAGCTGATGATAGAAGTAGAAATATAAGTTAGTGATGATGATAGAAGCAAAAGCAAATAACAGTGCAAACTGTAGTGGAGGTAGTACAGATGGTACTGTTGTTTAGCTCCAAATCAAACCAGATGGTAGACCTGTAATCACAGGCATTCTGGCTGTGACCATCTCATTCATTGAGTGTGTAGAACTACATTAACATTATTTAAGAATATGGGATGTATGTGATTAGATGGAGATTTGACTTCTATTTCTAAAAAGTAGATCAATGACATTCAGGCTCCCTTGCTAATGCTTTAGGCAATAATGTTGGTGGGAGAGGTGAAGTTATGAAGAAAAGAAATGATAGAAGTGTAGAGAGAGGATGGTAGTGTAGAGAAAAAGAGAGTGGTAGTGATGAAGATGGTTTAGGAACAGATGAACATAGATGTGGTAGTACTATAATAGTAGCATAAAGTCAGTACGTAGGTAGTGCTAAGATAATGTTGAAAACTTTCGTAGTAAAGGAAAAGACAAAATGCCCAGTTCCTCTTCCCTTTGTGACTACTACTTGAGTGTTGAACAATTTACATAATGATTTTACACACAAAATCACTAAATTCACACACACACACACACATACAAAAGGAGAGGAATGTTACTAATTGACTTGAGAACTATGATAAACATTAATACAGTCAACATATCTATTAACTGTAGAGTAGTCTACATTCATTCTTGAATTAAATCAATGACCTACTGTTGCTTTTCTTTTGATAATAAAATGCTTTATTAATACACGAAAATTTTCGCAAAGTACAAATATATGTGATATGAGAACTGCTCATGCATTTAGTCTGATGCGCCTTTTTACGCATCCAGCTTTTACTTGATACCCCACTCTCCCAAAGTCTATAAATTTAAAACTAATATCAAACTGTACCCATATACTGCTACAATATTCTTTGAAATTTCTGATTGCTTACTGCCTCATTGAGATGTAAGTGATTCATTTGCCTCACTTCCTTTAATCACACCTTTTACTGTCTCATAGCAACGCCTCACTAGCGTTGTTCACAAACTCTTTCCAGTTTACACATCCCTTCCCAAAAAAGAAAATCCCTCTCAACCATCCTCTGCAACATTTCGAAATAAACATTAAAGGCATTATCTTAACCTGGTTAGCCTTTCCAATCTATGAGAACCTCCAAAGAGTATGTTGTCTACAAGCTATTCAACTATTACCAATGAGCAAGATTCTCTTGACTGGCTTGATTTCAGTGAAATTTCTCAATTGTATGTCTTTAATATAGAGGGCACATAATTCAATTTTTTAAGTTCAAGAATTCATGTCTCATAATCGACATGTGGCAGCTTGTCTCACAACTCCAGCAAGTGTCATTGTATCTCAAAACAACTGGTTCTCAATGAGGTCTTTGAACCCATTGACAACCACTTTAAATATTAGCGTAAAGTAAAAGAATACACAACAAATATTGATTAATCCTAGTCACAATAGTCTATTCAGATTTATAGAACAAGAGCAAAAAATAGATTTATATTTTCTCCACCACAACTTTTAAGTGAAAGAAATATGCAATTAAAAAAAAGCAATAATAATAATTTAACCCTTTTGTTACTGTATTTATTTTGAGATGTTCTGTGTTTCTTTCAATTACTTTAAATATAACAAAATATTTAGTAAAATAACTTAGTTATCATTCAGCTAGTGTTAGGAACATGAATTGTGACTAAGGCTTGGTGGCAGATTTTAATTCAAAACTTATGAAAACAAGACATTTGTACTCAGAGCCAGAGTTGGTTTCAGCCAGTTTGGTAACGAAAGGGTTAAGCACAAGGTCAGTAGTAGAAGTGCAGTTGATTAAAGTTAGTTGATTAAATAATCCCAGTACTTGACTGGAACTTCATTTCATTGAGCCCAGAGGCAGGAAAGTGAAGTTGATATCAGTGAAATTTGAACAGCGAGCATCAAGCAAAATGCACAGTGATATTTCTCGCCACTCTTTATGTTCTAACAAGTCAGCTAACACCCCCACCTCCGGATAATAAGAACAATAATTATTTCTAACATTGGCACAAGACCAGAAATTGAAGGAAGGAGCATAGCCAATTTCACCAATCCCAGTAAACTGACTGGTACTTTAGTTTATTGAATTCTGAAGGACTAAAGGCAAAGTTAAGCTCAGCAGGATTTGAAGTCAGAATGTAAAGAGTAAATACCAAAAGATATTTCTTTTGTGATGCTCTGTGCTAAATATGGATAATCCTTTCTTTATTGTATACAGGGCTTGTACAATACAAAATGTATCACATTTCAGGGGTTATGTATAAGTGGATAGAGAATAAATGTAATTGAAATGCAATATACTGAATTTCAGTGTATAAGGTGACTGGATATATAAAGCAACTCCTAGATTCTCCATTTAAAATGTAGGTTTGAGCTATACACATCATATAAGATTACTAAGCAGTATTTCACAGCAATAGACTACAAGTTGGTCAAAGTTCAACAAATGGAAATTTTTCACAAGACAGACAAACATGTTTTATAGGTTTTCATATATGTGGAACCAAAACCAGCACTTATAACTTACAGATATATAAATGGTATCATGTTTAGAAAAGATTTCTACTTGGCAACAAGGATGATATTCTGATGATATCAGAAATTTTGTAGTCTAGCACTTACTGCAGAGAGTTTGCTGCCCTGATAATTCTCCAATGACCAGTAAAATGATGCTATTAAGTATACTAATACAACAAAGTCTTGGTTATAAAAATTTAGGTCAATTCATTTCAAATTGAGGCAAAAACTGTAATTTACTAGCCATAACATACCTGGCTAGGGTCATATAGAGATTAGAGATGTAATTAGTACCAATGCCTACACGACAAGAACTAACAAGGTGTTATATCCTTATGAATAAACGAATACACTGCAACAATGTTATAACAATCAAAACAGACGGCAGTAACCACATGTAACATAACAACGATCTCTTAAGAACCAACAATCCAATACACTAACTTAAACTGTGAACTTTGGGCCCCAACTTTGAACTATCAACACACGAACTTTGGGACTAGCACAAACTACCTCACTCACTCAGACAGCTACTATCTATATGTAATGGTTCAGTCCTTTAGGGGGTTTTGTACTCTTGCATAACATCTCACCTTTTGAGATTTTGTGTTCCAAAGGAATAAAGAAATTTTATATATATATATATGTGACCGCGTGTGTACTGTTGACGATTTTTTTCCTCCGTCTTCCCTTCTTTGGATCTTTCCTTTTCCTATGTTTCTGACGAAGAGCTCCGCTCAAAACGTTAAACCCTCCTTTTTTCCTTCCTTCCTGAGTGTCCAATAATACTATATTTGTTCCACGTTCTCGCGTTGTTGTGTTTTCTCTTTGTGTTTTCATGTTTGGATTAACTTTATATTTATGTTTTAATATCTCTTTCGAGACATTATCTCAAGGTATTTGGTCTGCTTTCTTTTTCTCATGCTGGTTCTATAGGACTATTACTTTTGGTACTGGTACACCAAATATTTCACAGAATACTTCCATGAGCATTTCTTCTTGATCTTGGGCATGCCTCTTCCTTAGCTGGTTTATATATGTCTTATGTTCACCATGTGACCCTTTAATCATATACATCACACATCCAATGTTTCAGGTAACAAGGCCATTTTCCCAGCCCTCTTTACTGTTTCAATAGGTTTTGAAATGCACTCTAATCACCTATCAATTCTGCAGGAAACTTCCATGAAATTGTACTTGGATTGGAGGACACTCTGTATATTCTGAAGAAATTTGTCAGTGCTTCGTCGTTACTTAATCCATTCCTTGCTTTTCTTAACACTCTTAAAGGTGTCCACAAATCTTTCTATCTGCCCATTTGATTGTGGGTTGTAGGGTGGAGTGAAAATATGCTTTATCACATACTTTTTACAGAAGTTCTTGAATTCATACCCAGATAATTGTGTTCCATTGTCTGAAACCAGTGTGTCAGGGACACCAGATAAGAACTTTATAGTTGTCTTAGAGGTTGGTCTATAGCACCTGCAAACCTCTGGCCACTTAGTACAGCTATCTACTATGATAAGGTAGAAAGCACTGTTTATCAATCTGGGAAAGTGAATGTGTAACCTAGACCATGGGTTCTCTGTCTCTGGCTATGATTGATATTTTACTGGTGGGGCTTTGGCCGCTCTTTTTAAGTTTTTGATTGTGCTTCCTGGGACAACACATTTGAATTTTTGCAGAGTCTCTATCTTGTATTTTTTTCACATCATGTTTAAGATTTACCATAGTCTGATATTCTTCGTGCATGTAAAAATAAACCACACATAATGCAACAACAATCTTTTAAGAACCAACAATCCAACATGCTAACTCGAAATGTGAACTTTGAATTCCAGCTATGAACTATCAACACACGAACTGTGGAACTAGCATGAACTATCTCACTTACTCAGACTGCTACTATTCATATATAGTGGTCCAGTCCATTCTCGCCAGGGGGCATCATACTCTCACTCAGTACAAAGTGTCAAGTGTGATTTTACCATTTACTTAAGGCTTGTATATTACACTGTAATAAACAAAAAAAATTTAGCATAAAGTGCACAGCAGATATTTTCCTTAATTTGTAAACTGCCTCACTGTATGAGAGCACAGAACATTATGGTTCAGATTTTATGTTTCATCTTTTAAGGTGAACCTTAGTTTGGAGGCAATTTCTTAAAAGTCAAATTCTATCCTATACACCAACATCTGTAGCATTAGAACATTTTATTAAGGGTAACTCAGCCACACAGGAGTGGGAAGAAGTTATAGATAGGAGTAGGTGAACCAACTGACTGCTTTCTACTCTGGGTACTGCAATCTGTAGCATTTCTCAAAAGTGCCCATGAGAATCTTCAGTACTGGCCAAGGTTAGAAGCATCCCACATCATTTTAGTAGCTGTACTTTATCTGTTGGTGGTTTTTAACAATAGTCAATCATTTAGATGTTCTATAAATTTGTACTTGATCTCGTCAATCAGCAATGTGTTCCTTCTGTTTTTCGTCAGTTCATTTATCAGACTTATTTGGCTTATTGTTGCTGAATCTCTAGTCTGTCTCAGTGGTAGTGGTGAGGGTTCTTGTTTTAGATTCATTCCCCACCCACTTCTATTTCTTTCCCTATAGTCCAACTGTTTCTGCCTTTCTCTCCACTATTGCAAGACAATGAGGTAGAACTGCTGCTCGTAGCTTCTGATCAGTTGGACTCTGGGCTGGTGGCATCAAGGATGAGGGTGATTTTTGTTCGTTTTCATTCTGGGTTTTTTTCAGAAGTGCAACTGGTGATACTCAGGAAACTGTGGTAGCAGAAGCAGCGCTCTTCACCTCAGAAACTGGTAACTGTAGATGCCTCTGCTGCTGCTGCTCTTTTTTTTTTTTTTTTTACTCTTCCTTATTTGGAAGAAGGTCCTCAAGTAGCCTTTATTACCACAGGTTTCAATAACCTCTTACTCTCTCAATGACGTAGAATTCCAAGATAGCTTTGTAGTTTTCAGGGGTAATCAGGATGTGGAGGACCATACAGATCACCACCCACATCTGATTACATGTGAGTCACCATTTCGTGCATCACTTGTGGATACTGTGCCACAAGGGGGACAAGTCAAAGGTCAACACGTGCATCAATATTTTTCAGCTGTGATCCTTGTATGCCTGAGATTCAGGAAATACAATACCAGACTGTGGGCAATCATGAAACACCAGCTTATATATTGCTTCACCTGATTCTCACTCTAAAAAGATTAGGCACATACTTCCCTATGCCCAGCACCAGATGTGTCAAAAAGTATAGTTTCTGCCACACATCAATCAGGTGGAACATGGGAGCCCTTTTTATTTTTTTCATAAAAAAAAAACCCCAGAAATGTATCACTTTACTCATTGCTCTTTCCTGGATAATTTCATTTGACAAGAAAAAGCACAGATTTTGTGAGATACAGCAGTCCATCCTTCTCCTTTTCCTTGAACTCACTATTTTGAAGAGATACCTTGCAATCTACACTATCAACAGAGGATGAGTTACTGTTGTTGGTGCCTTTGTTATTGTCCTGTAAGTTTGCAATCCCAAAATGTGATGGCATACATTTAAAATTGTCTGCTTGTTTAATTGCCTACTTTTCTTTCTGTTTATTTGTTTAAAACACGTTTTCTTTTTTTTCAAAAGTTCTAAAAATAAAGGGGTGACATATTTGTACTACAACCTTTGTGGGTAATACCATCTCACATTGCCCAGATGAGGCCATATTAAAGCACTAATATATTAATATCTTCTAACAGGAACTCTGCTGTACATAGTCATTCACGAAAAATAACAGTAATTTTAATCTATTACACTGACCCCAAAACCCAACTAGTACTTTATTTTATCAATCTTAGCAGAATCTGAACACAAACTGTAAAGAGGTAGTACAAATACAGCAAGGCATTTTCCCCCCTTATGCTCCAATGATTCTGCCACTTCACTGCCCTAATAATAATACTATTATTAATAATAATAATAACAAATAGGTTACCTATGCAACATCAATGTATAAATAATTATTCCTACAGAGAGAGAGGGAGGGAGGAGGAAAGAAGGAAGAAACCAGATAAAATTGCTAATAATCATTTTAGAAATCTATTTTAGTTGGTGTGCAAGAAAGATCTTTAGAACATTATCATAGCCTATAGACGACTCATTCTACTACTCATTAGTAATCAGTGCACATTCACACATTTTTTAATAGACAATCAACCAAAAGAAATTTTAGAACAGTGTAAAAAGAAGAAAATGGTTACTGAACTGCATTAACAGGATAATTTTCAAGCAATCAATACGAACATTCTTCAGCTATTATCATATTAAAATACTATCTTTTGTTTGTTTGTTCTTTCTAAGTGAGGGTTGTATTTGCTTTCAGTTTGGAGGCTGGGGATTAACTCTCAAGTATTCAGAAGAAAATGATAATAATAATAATAATAATAATAATAATAATAATAATAATGTTTTTCACATCAGTACAAGGCTATATTTACAAGGGGTGAGTATAATCAGCTGAATTGATTGCCAGTACATGAATGGTACTTGGTGGGATGAAAAACAGACACGATTCTGATCGGATTTGATATTGAAAAGTAGAAGGATGAAATTAAATACTCAGAGCATTTAATTTCACACAAGTGCTTTTGCAACTTCACTGCAATAATTATAATAATAATAATCATCATATCATCATCATTAGTGTTGTTGTTGTTGTTTTTATATGTGGTATGATGGAAATAGACAAAGGGGATGTTGCAAAAACAAATAAAGAGAGAAGGAGAGTTATACAAAAATCCAAATGCTGAAAACAAAGGAAGGAATTTCAACCATGTTTCGTGGTCTGCTACCACAACAGCTCCTTTACAGGATCCAGTTAGCTCAAGACATCATCAGGAGAAACTATGTCTGGTTTCGGCCCCTACTCCTCTACCGTTTTGACACCTTTCGGAGGTGTCTTCAGCTCTGGTGTTGGGTGCATGTCTTCTTTCTTCTGTTCCCTAGCCTCTTCGATGTAGCGTCAACGAGTGTCAGCAGGCGACTGACTGTCTTGTCAAATTTTTTCCTTTAAATACCTGCTGCTAGGCTCCAGCAGGCAGCCCCAGCAACTTGTCATGTGATACTGTCTCAACTTTAACTGACCAATGAAGGCACGTAGCCTCAGCCGAAATAAGAAATGCCAATACAGTGTGAGATACCAAGATCAATCAATGAACTATACAGATTCAGCGTTACTACCAAGAGCAAGTGCTTTGCCAGTTATTTTCTTGCACAAACTGTTTACAGCACATACTGAGTAAGACACTCATTGATCATTCAGCAAATTTACGGGAGTGCAGCATCTCCTTCTCTGACATCACCTGCCTTTCCAAATTGAAGTTGAGAATTTCCCAAAGAGGAAAATGCTTGTCTTCAACTTTTTCAAACATGTTCACTATACAATTGCTTTCACTATGGTCATGAGACAGAAAAAACTGCCTGACCTTCTTGCCTAAGGAAAGCAGTGGGGGCAATCTTCTGAATGGACTTGGATGATAACCAGATCAGTCCTTTATATGATAACAGCTATTGGGCTCAAGCACTAAATGAGTGCATACAGAGTAATTTTGTCAGCCTGTGCACATCTTGAACAAGCCTGGCTGATAATGCTTCTGCACCTGAAGTAATTATCCCAAACTGTTATTGCTCCTTCCACCACTTCCACAACACAGGTTAGGGATTTCTGGAAGTTATCCATAGATCTTGAACTGAAAATTTTCTGGAAAAGATCGTTCAGTTGATCTTAGTGGCACACAGTCCCCTCAAGAATATTGTAGATGTTGACCACTATTAACCATTTAGAGAATGGTTGACATAATACTGGCTATGTTGCCCAATTGTTAGAGAAAACTATGAATGTCTGACAATATTTCAGGCACCAGTGCCTAAGATTGATCTTTGCTGACACAATATTGCAATTCCATCAGAGACATGTTGCAAGCAAACTATTCCCCATCATCTAGGAACTTCTGCAGATGTCACAGTATCAGTGCATGCCTAGATATGATCAAACATAGAATACTGAGTCTGCTGCACAGAGGGGCTTGCTAGCAAAAAAATCAAGAGTAAACACTCAAGCCTGATCTAATGAAAACTAGGGCAATGTATGATGTCCACTGATAGGAAAACAAATAGCAAAAGCAGTGTATGCACTTGCCACCTCGGACCAACCTTTCAGCAATAGCTTCCTTCCAGGCTGTTTCTGGGTAAATTTAACCATTCTGCTAGTAACATCATCCCAGTTCCATTCTACCAAGAAGTGAGGTTTAAATCAGACCCCAAGTACCTCAACATGTACCCCTGTCCAGCATTCATATCTAAGTTGGAAAATAACAGACCTAAATGACCTTATCCACTGCATAGCATCGGATACTGTAGAAATTCTTGGAGTTAAAAATCAAAGAAAAACAGGGGAGTGAAAGCCAGTGATGGAAATGAAGACTTGAAAATCAAGATGGAAAGGTTGATAAAAATCTTTGAAGGATAAATGCGATAATTAAAAAGACTGAAGGAAAAATACAGAAATGAATTCCAGAGAAAGTGTGATATTAGACACAAAGGAACAAACATAGCTACGAAAGAGAAAATTAAAGCAATACCCAATACCAGGTAAAACAACCAGATACCAACAAAGAATAAACTAATACCAGCAGAACAGGCTCTACAGAAACAACAAAAAGAAATTTTTACCAACAGCTGAAGAATGAGAATAAACATTTAGGAAATGATGTAAAATGCTGAAGCAGCAAGGAACTTTTGGTTAGATATTTTGAAAAAAACAAAACCCCACAAAATATTGCAATGCAGTATTTAGTTTTTGTTCATTGTGTAACTTGAATTCTACTGAGTAACCATATATGCCAGATACTCTACCTAGTTTTAATACAAAGGACAAACTCTGGCATTCCCATGTTTTTTTCCTTTTCAGTTAAGTGATGCATCTAAATTTGGTGTACATTCAGACAGTTTCGCTATTGTGAAAACTCTGTGTGTGTGTGTGTGTGTGTGTGTGTGTGTGTGTGTGAGCACATTTATATTTGGGAATACAACTTTGGTTAGTATTAGAAGGTATACCTGTATTCATAAGTTTGCTTCACTACAACTTGATATTCTGGGTTTGATCTCACTATGTAGTACTTTGGGCAAGTGTTTCTACCAGATTGTTGGATTGGTCAATGCCTGCAAGTCCATTGTTTCTTTGCATAGTTCCTGGTAAGCTGGAATTATGCAAAAGCCCATTACATATGAGGGCATGTGTGTCTATATATGTGTGGAGGGAGGCATTCGGCCGTAGAAAACCATGCCATATCAGACTGGAGTCTGGTGCAGACTTCCAGCTTACTAGTTTAATCAAACCATCCAACCCATGCCAGCATGGACATCATCGTTTAGCGTCAACGGATGTTAAATGATGATGATATAGTGCCATTGTTTTATAACTGCTTTTCTATGTTAGTATGAACTGGGAGAGATATTTTGAAACAATGCTTCATAACTAGATGCCTTTCTTGGTACCAACTATTTTAGTTGCCTCTTACACACGCAGGGATATAGTATACCGATTCTAAAAACTGGAATATACATAGGCCTATGTATATATAGAAGTGAGAGATGTAAACACCACAGTGAAAAACCAATGAACCAAATCTTTTTCAGCAAAAATATTGTGATATTTTTGTATAAATAATTCAATCACTCTTTACTATCATAAATACAGCAAAACAATGACTGGCCAACACGAATCTTATAACCAACAACACTACTGTTCATAGAAAGATAAAGATGAAATACCAATGGAAATGGACTTAATTTAATAGTAAAATAACTGAAGCTACTGCTGTAATCAGACAACTATTTGGGAACTTAATTGACTTTCTCCTGAATTTTGAAGTTCTCTCTGTAGCCTAGAGCAATCAACTAATGAAACCTAAAAATCTAACCCAATTCTTTGCATACTCAGTTAACATATAATATTACAGATATACACCTCTGGCATTTCATTTCCTAATATCACTATGGAAACTGATTATTAAAAAAAATATTCATATATCCTATTAAATGATTTCTTAATTAGATACGATGCCTAAAAGTTATAGGAAGTGGTGAAAAACAGGAATATGAGGTTTATGCTTCATGATGCCATTGCAACTGAGAGTTAAAACTAAGCTATCCTCTGACATACATCCAGTCAGTCTAATTGCCACTTTTTAAGCTAAAGTTCAGAAGAAATCAAAGCTCTCACTGGAAGAGATGTCACATGCGTATGTATTTCATATGAAAGGATCTAATTAATGAGCCAGTACTCCTCTAATGATAGTTTATTAGAACACTTAAAATGTTAGTTTTATCTGATAAACAATACACATCAAAACAACAAACATACTGCTTATACCAAAGTTATATGGACAATAAGCAAACTGATATGACATATGACTTCTCGTCATCACTGTTATATCTGAACTGTTATATCAAACGTTCCTGATGTTTTCTTATTATTCTCCAACTATGTATCTTCAACAAGCACTCCATATCTTTATCCAATAATTCCTATGATAGCACATATAACACTTTTCCCAGACCGTTCTGCACATGCTCATTTATACTACTAGTATAGTTCTAAGCCAATCACAGGGGTGTACAGATTCCTCATATAACACAAACTTAACTATTTTAGATAGTAAAGATACATTATAAAGAACACTTTAAAAACTGTCTAAGATTTCAACCAAAGTAAAAATATGTTAATTCATTTTGCTTAAGTTATAAATTTACATTTATTGTAACAATTTTTTTTCACATAAAATCAAAAAGAAAACACAAAAAGCTCAGTCAGATGAAACATTTTTTTCTACATTGGAAGGATTTGCCTATAATAGGATATTTTCCATTTTGACTTCAGTTTTGGTTAAATTATTCACTTAAGACAAAGATCAACCATCTATAACAAAACAGTGAGATATTTGCCTTTATAGTCAATGGCAAAATACAAAAGGTTAAATGTCAAATTGTCTTCAATATCTCAATGAGCTTGAATTGTTGATTCAAACATTTCACAGCTGTTAGAGAAAGCTGCAAAATCTTTTCAGTTAAAGGATTTTCTATTGGATTTTTATCATAGAAACTAAATTCTACGCACAGATAGAAGTTAGAAAGAAAAAAAAGAATACACAAAAACATATATGAAGCTAAATTTTATATTTTACGTTAGGAAAATCATTAAAAGTGTGTAAATCAATTCATTGTAACAAATGTGGAAAGATAAAACAAGAGAGAATAAGATGAAATGGAACTAATGTAGCCTCAAAGTAAAAACAAATATATTTCCTTAAGAGCAAGAAACTGAATTAGTCTGAGCAAAAGAATTCAAAAAGGATCAGTATCAGATATAAGTGAGCAAAATAAATACCACATCCTGAACATAATTGACATATACTGATTAACCAGCTCTATGGAACAGAACTGGATACCTATCTCTAGTAGAAACTATTCAAATACAATAACTAAGCCAGAAAGGAACTGTAATCAACAGTAAAATGCAGGAAGTGACAGCTAAGTATTTAGACAGGAAATTTGTAAAATGAGTGGTGGATAGAAGAAGAGTAAATACAAGGGAGTTTGTTAAAATATTAATTGCAAAACCTGATTGCCTTAAAATATTCCAGATTAAGGATATACAAATAACCTCCCTCTAAGAAAAAGAAATTGCTCTCATTACAAGGTAGTGATTAATAGAATACATTTAAAAGCATTCCTAAAGAATAAATTTTACGTTCAATCAATCACAAATTTTTGTAAATTTTTTTATAAAGAGTGGCAGGAAGAATCTAACCAAATAAATCCAAGGTAAACTAGTATGCTAACTCATAATAATAGAATACCAATTCTATGAAAAATTAATTTCAAATTAATATTAAAAATTAATTTTAAAAAATGCTTGTGTTGCCATTCTCCAACAGGAGAGTACATTGTCACAATGACTTTTATATTTACCATATTTTCACAATTTGATTTATTTTAATGCTGTTTGGCTCAATGGTAACATGTCAGGGTAACAACCTCACAAATATATTTTTATCATGAACTATTTTTACAAGGTGTTAAAAGATGAAACACATCACACTACAGAAACAAAGGAGACTAACAAAAACAAAAAAAATTATAAGTAGATTAAACTGTTTAAATGAAATATTGCTAGGGCATCAGCTCAGATGCACAAAACTAATATCAATAACAGACAAGTGAATGTACAAATAAGAACAAAACAAATGTATAAATAAATAAATATATGACAACCTAAACAGCTTTGCTGCTAAGTTAAGGTTTAATGCTTAAACTGTGAACATACTGAGTTAAAAGTTATTAGATAGATTGACTAATGCCCCATCAATAATCATAACTTAGAAACATGGTAATATACCTGCGTTGCTTGTTGTGCTGGGAGACTGAATATATATATATATCTTTATGTATTCAATTCTCTACTATGGTTTAGAAGTTGGCTTCTATTTAAGAAATGAATCCATGAATCTCAGCAATATCATACATACAACTTTTTGACAACCATTTTTTCCATGTTCACATGGGTGGGATAATTTATTTGTGGAGGCAATTGTTTTACAACAGGGTGACTGTACTACTACTAACTACTTCACAATGAAACAAAATACAATATACTATAGTAAGATCTAAATTTATGACCTCAGTCAACCAGAGGTCAAGACACACACAAATAGCTCAATGAACTTGAACTAATCAAAAAGACACAGCAAGTTTAAAATACTGTAAGAACATATTAGCACCTTACATTTAACACTTTAACAAGATTTTAAAATAATCTTATTAAGACTACATGTGGAGTATCGGTTACCAAGAATAATGATTGGTAAAGATGCTTGTCAATTAACTGAAAGGTTACAAGTTCAAATTCAGCCCAAAACATTTTCTGCTCTGGTGATTGCTGAAGATAGTCAGTTATAGTTAGCAAAATAAAAATAAATAAATAAATAAATAAAATTAAGAAAATAAAAATAAAATAAATAATAAAAAAACATAATTGGCAAAACCTCCAACTTATTTGTAAAAACTCAAATTTTCAAAACCCATCCAAGCATTCCTCCCCACATATTAAATATGAGCAATCACAAGGCTGCTAAAGGTATTTAATATAAACTAAACAGGCTATATATTTGAAATATTCATTTTTAATACTTATGATGTCCATGATAATAAAATATTATTCAAATAAAAGGGTCATACTCTCAGCCATAAATTTTCTCTCTTCTCTCACTAAGTATGTATGTGTGTGCGTAGATAAATTAAAAATATCTTGCAAGTATAGTGCAATGAAAATATTTCTTCATGTAAAACTTTACCAGAGTACATTGATTATTAATTTTCATAGCATAAAAACTCCTTTTTTTTATTCTAAATTTTATTTTCATTGTTAATCTGAAAGTAAAAATTCTACACAAAGAGAGATTTTATTTGAACCATAGATGCTTTGGCTATCTACTTTTTCTAGTTTTGCTTTCCATATTTGCTAGAATAAAAAAAAAAACAGGTTTTTATCTCACATCACACATTTTTTGCCATCTGCTGATGAAAGATGACACACAAGAACATATTTTTTTATGAATGTGTGGCCTCTAGAAACATAACATGTCCAAAGATAGTGTATGTGCATGCACACACATGCATACACAATTTAGCCATGTAATAAAGGAATTTTGAAGTTAAACACCCATTTTAAAGAGAGAGCTCCTAGTCAACATCTGAATTTGATTCTTATCAAAATCTTCATCAGCTTTGATGGAGCTTGAAATATATTTCTGTATTTAAATGTACACACCTTTATAAAAATTGTTTTTGGCTAAGGCAGTGGTGTTGCTTTTATAAAAAGCAAACAGAAATATTAAAGAAACATTTAACATATGAATTTAATAAACATTTAAACATACTTAGCCAAGCTGTGATGGAATTTGGTAATTCAAAATCACAGACTAAGCATAAATTAGCAACATGAAAGTAATAATCTGAGTCCTTGCAATGAAGGATCAAATGTTTCTCAAATCTGATATTGCTGAGTCATGTGCTCTTCTATCAAGAGCATATACATACTATAAAAGAATTATCATCATTACTTTTGTATTTCCTTATTTTATGCTGATCTCAGTTGGTCACATATGCAATAGTAAACATGTGTACATTTATCTCTATTTTTTGTTAATTCATGCCTCAGTTATTTGTAACTATCTAATATGTGTAAGATAGATGTGCATATTCAATGTCGGTTGAGATCTATAAATTTATTCTGAAACAATATATATATATATCACATGTACTTACATTTGTTTTTATTAGAAGCATCGAAATGTGCATTGTACGATACAAACAAGGTGATTTTTTTTCAGACACAACATTGCCATTAGAACAGCAGAAATAATGGGTAAATTACCATTACAAGGTAGCTGCATATACATATATATTATATTGTGCAGGCATGGCTGTATGTTTAAGGAGCCCACTTTGCAGCCTCATGGTTTTATCTTCAGATCCACAGCACAACACACTTTGGGCAAGTGTCTTCTACTGCATATAACCCCAAGCCAACCAATGCCTTGTGAACAGATAGAAACTGTGTGGAAGCCTGTTGTGTGTGCTTACACCAACAAGAACAATCTAAACAAATATCTTTTAAAGAATTTCATTGCTTAAAAACTGCTGGACAATGTTATGAACAGAAAAAAGTATCTAGAAAACCTTTTCTGATAAATAAACCTCATACACACATGGAGGAAAAAAAGAGGGTGGAAAGAAGATAATATACATGACTTAGAATAAATGAAACTAAAATTTTCACAAAGACAGATAAAATATATAATAAATAAATGGATGACTGGAGTTCTAATGTAGATTATAAATGTTTATAGGCCTGCTGCTGTTAATGAGATAAATGTCACAACAGCAGGGCTGAAGGGGATTTCAAAGGAAGGAGGATAAATACCCAGACTGTTAGCAGGTTAAGGTTACTCATTAGTATTTTTTTCAGGTCCTCAATTTTATCAAAGGATAGTCTTCAGCTTAACATTACTCACAAGAAGTCATTTGTTCTCTTAATTGAATCCATTTAAGAGATAGAAACCCATCAAAATAATGCCCACATCCACCACAATGTGTATGTTTGCCTCACTCACGTTTGTGTGTGTGTGTGTGTGTGTGTTTCTGAGTGTATATTCACACAGCTGTAAGCTGGTTATTAAGCCACAAATTCATCACAGTATCTTACATCTAAAACTGATTACTTCAAAAAGCTTTTGTTTTTGTTTTCTTTATTCTATGCACATTTAAATAAATGGAGTGGCCCATAGCTATTTATACTTCTTCACATAAATAAGTGTGGAACTGAAGTTTGTAAAGCAAAATATGATTAGCTACTCTTTGAGATAAACTGTCTAAAAGATGGGATGGTCATGGCTAGAATTCTTTTATTATGAGCCTTTTCAGTCAGAGATGACCTAGGACTAAACTACAATAATACTCCTTACTGCGCTTCAAACAATCTGCTCTCTGTGCAGAGGAAAACCACTCATCACTAACAAAAGTAACAACTAACTATTAAATATCATATATTCTACAGCTCTTTGACAAATTCTACAATATAACCTAGGAAGGTTATCATAGTAGTAAAGTTTACTAGAAAATCTAACATTGAACTTGTATGTTGCATCAGAACATACAAAACTGAAAAAATATTGCAAGGCATTTTGTCTAACACTCCAATGACTCTGCCATGGTGTAGCAGCATTATAGTCAGTTGCTATTAAGGTGAAGGAGATACATTAGAGAGAAGTAATTACAAAGGTATTGAATTTCTGGACCAAGTTATGAAAGCTACAAAAAAAGTTGTGGTTCAAATAATTAGGGAGTGAGTTAGACAAGATGAGATAAAGTTTGGGTTTGTATTACTGATGATCTCTTTCTAATAAGACAACTGCAAGGAAAACTCTTTACTTGGCAAAAGTAAAACTCTTTACTTGGCACTCGTCAACCTGGAAAAAATCTTTGACAAGGTCCCTCACTCCCTGATCTGGTGATTACTGTGGAAGCTTGGAGTATATGAATGTCTGGTAACGGTTGTTCAAACTATGTGAAGAGGTGCTGTCAGAATGTAAGAGTTAGCAATACAGCAACGAATTTAATGTGCAAGTAGAAATTCACCAAGTCACTCATTTATCAGTCCTTCAGGCCACAACAAAGGAGTTTAAGAATGGTTTCCCATGGGAGCTCCTTTATGAGGATGAACTTGTTCTTATAGCTGAATCTAAGAATTAGAAATGAAATCCCAAGTGTGGAAGTAAAACCTGGAATCAAAGGGCCTGAAAGTTCACTTAGCAAAGCCAAAAGTCCTGCTAACTTAGCAGGTAAACAGACAAGATGCTAATCCCTCAGGCAAATGGCCCTGTTCAATATGTAGAAAAGGTGTAGGTAGAAACTATGGATACATAAGAAGAACAGTGGACTCACAGGAAGGTTAACAGAAAAAGCAGACTGTGTGATAGAGGCATAGGAGCAATAAACACTAAGAACATACAAGAAATAGATTTTCTAGAATACCTAGGAAGATCCTTAAAGGCTGTGGATAATTTTTATTTCCTAGCTGACTTAACTGGCCGTGAAGCAGGATGTTCTGAAAGTATAGTTGCTAGGAATAAAAATGGGCTGAAGAAAGTTGAGAGAGCTATTGTCTCGGTTGATAACAAAATGCCTCTCAGAGTTGAAAGCAAATTGTATGATGCCTATGTATGAACAATAATGCTACATGGAAGTGAAACATGAGCTGTAAATGCAGAGGACATGTGAAGATGAGAAAGAAGTGAAACTAACATGTTACACTGGATGTGCAATGCAAGCAGGTTGAGACAAAAACTAAGTGAAAAAGGAATGAGATGTAGTGTGCAAGAGAAAAGATTGCACTGGTATGGTCACATGATGCAGATGGATGTGGACAGCTGTGTAACTAAATACCTACCAATAAATGCAGATGGAACCTGTGAAAGAGAGAACCCAAGATGTGGAATGAAGCAGTTGAGATGAATCTCAGGATGTTGGTACAAATGAAATAGATGATTAGCAACATGCAGTACTTGAGAAGACCCAACCATCTCAGCAATAATGAGGTGCTAATAGCATATTGCTTATGTCAATGCACCAACACCCAATTTGTCCTTCTCAATCCTTCCTCTAAAGCATCCTATCATCAGTTTTCTATGTGCCATCAGTTATCCTTCCTTAGAACCACTTCCTTTTGTCATCCATCCTGCATTTTTAGTACAATGCCATACAGCTTTATTTTCCACTGAATCCCTCTTTCTTTGAACACTCACATGTCTTTGATGCCCTCCATCCCTATATTCTGCTGACCTCTTGTCTTGGTCACTGTGCATCCCTCTCTCACCCACACTTCAAATCATTTCCCTATTTTTTATATATCTATGGTTTTATTATACTGCTACTCTTCCCTTCACCCTTTCCTTTGTTCTGTCATTTATTACCTCTTCCTTGGTGCACTCCTATTTTTTTCACCTTAGCTCAAAGTGACATTCATCACTGACAATTTTTTTCACTATCTCTAACCATTCATCACTTGCCTTTCACACTGCTGCAAGTTTACCCACCCTCTTTTCCCTGTCCATATTTTCTCTTACTCTCCTTTTAGTACTTTGAGTGTAGGCCCTGACCCTTCAGCACCACCAATCTTGCACCTGTCCCTCTATCATATTTTAAGCTCTCTCAATATGTGGCATAAGGCACTTTCCCTCAATACTACACACTCACTCAGTTAAGGGATCTTGTATTTTTTAGTTACTTGGTGAGCTCACTTGTGATGGTACAATAGACAAAAGCACCCAGTACACACTGTAAAGTGGTTGGCATTAGAAATGGCATCCAGGCACAGAAGCCATGTCAGATCAACCACTTGAGCATGATGCAGTCCTTGCACTCCTCAGATCCTGTTATATCACCTAAATCATACCAACATGTAACATGGATGTTAACTGATGATGATGATGATAATAAAATGTATGGAAAGGAGAGAGAATAAAGATGAGGCTTCGAGGTGAAAGAAAGGAATATAAGAATAAAACATTATAAGTCAAGCATAATCAATGTATATAAAAGATTCCTGGATGAAATTTTAAAACAATGATCAGACAGGAGATGGTTGACAAGCAGCAGCAGAAGCTTTGCTTCATAGAGAAGGGAGTTCTCTCTCTCTCTCTCTCTCACATACCATCTACCACTAATAAAAAATACAAAGAATCATACATTCAGGCTAAATGGGAACTAATAGAATTTTGCATTAGTTTTTTTTTCCTGATTGCTTTAATGATAACTAAAACAATGAAAGCTTTTTTTGTCTTTATAAAAAGCTGAAAGGAGGTGAGGATAGAGTGAAAGGAAGACAACTGTATCCACAGTAGTATGTCTGCATGTCAGATAGCTGTTGGGTCACAAGAAAGAAAAGATGTAATGATATATTTCTTACCTTTAAGCAGAAAAGGAGGTGAAGAGAGTGTAATACTTAAGATCTATTCATGATTTCTAAATAACAAAAGCAATGTAGTTTATTATTTTATTTTCTACACTATTTGTAAAGCTGTTTTTCTTTCCTTTTCATTTTATTAAATATACAGGAAGTTCCATTACACACGCACACACACACTTTATAAGTGTGTGTGCATGTGTAATGCCAAAAAACCCAAACTCCTGCTATGCGCGCACACACACACACATCCTGCTACAGGATTAGCAGGAAGAACAAGAACAATGGGGTACATAAAAAAAAAAAAACGAAGTAAAAGAGTTCAAGGAGAAAAGTTACTGATAGATACAGGAATTAATAAGGAAAATGAAGAGATAAGTAAAAGTAAATGGACAATGGAATATGTGTGTTGCTAAGAGAACATGCAGGCAGAAGTATAGACAAATACAAACACACATCTTTAACCATTTGATACCAGCCTGCTTGAGACTACTCTTCCTTGGTTCTATAATACAAAACTTCCTGTTTTATAGTGATCTAAATTAAAACCTTTCATCAGACTTTCAAGTTAATTTGTTCCAAAAACTAGGTTAATAACAATAGTTTATTTTATACTAAATTCTTCAGTATTTTCAAAATTAATTGAAACAAAAACAATGTATTTCAAGAGAAATGTGATTATGAAAGGATTAAATATTTTAAGAAAAAGATCTGATCTGGGATCACATGTGGAAATGAAAATGTAGTTACAGAGGTAACATGAAAAACCTACACTTTCAGATACATAATATTAGTGTAGCATGCATGTGTGTGTGTGTGCATGTGTCTAATAAATGAAGTAAAATATTTGCATGTGAAATTAGGTTACTTTTGACAAGGTGAACATGAATTAGATTATAACTATCTTAGCTTGTCATAAAAACTATAGGTGTGAACTGGAATAAATAGATATTGAGACAACCAGCTACAGAAATATTTCTGTAGAAAAGTTTATATTTAGGTCTGTTATCAAATCACAGTTAAAAAAGAAGGATATCTAATACAAATGATATTATAGTTTAAAGTAAATATAAAATGAAAAAGTTACTAAAAATATTCCTTATTCAATATATAATGATTACAAACAATTCAGCACTCAACTGAATTTATTCAAACAAATGGATTTTGTCTCTTCAGTTAGAAATCAGATAAAAATGGACTCATATACATTCCAGAAATTCTATACTGAGACATATTTATATATGTATACATACATAGGTAGATAGATATGAATGCAAAATGCTCAATAATGTTTGACAAAATAATTGCGTTACTTTGTTCACAATCCAATCTTATCATTTAAAAAATATGCTTTCTGTGCTACTCTTGGAAACTTTGTGAAAACCAATATTTTCACACAAGACATACAATTCACAAAACCTTAGTCTATCTACTGAAGATATTCCCTCACCCAATTACCCTCTATTGCATTTTGTTCCCACTAATGCAGTGATTCTCTTCTGTAGATAGCTAATGTCATTGATACTCGACTTTTTCACAACTCATTTGTTCTCAATCTTTTTTTACAAATTAACACTTCATATCCAACACGCCATTCTCTGCACATTCTCTACATTTACAGTAAGATTTAACATTACGAATTTTAGACACATCCAGTTGAAAGATAAGCATCTGGTTAAGTATAAAGAAAGATATATGATACTTTCAAGAGAGTAAAAAAAAAATTAATTATAGCAATAACTATTTTGGTTAGTAGAAAAAACATTATGTATCAAATGTAAGCACTGAAATAAAAATTATATTAAAAGCAGAAATCTAGTAATAATTCAACATAACCCTTTAGCATTCAAATTGATCTGTCAAATGTAATGCTTATTTATTCACATTGTTTGAGATTAAACATTCATTATCACATACCTTTGAGATTTCAATATGATTATTTATTTTTAGTTATGAGAGGGTGGATCAAACCAGTTTGGTTATAAAACAGAGAGAACATTAGCCAGATATGGCTAATTTAAATGCTAAAGGGATAAAAAAGGTTTCACACTGTAACTCTGGTGAAGACATCTAGAACTCCCAGTGCTTACCAGGAGAGGAATAGCATGAATAATTTTGACTGGGAGGATATAATGCAAAGATGAGAATCCAAGTTCTTTTGTAAAAAGGAAGAAATGAGATTAATAATTGTTATGTGGTGTTTGTGATTATTACTTAGGCACTGTTAGCAAATGCCTTCATCTGATGGGCATACACTATTGATGCTTAAAAAAATATATAAATGTAGATATTGTGTGTGTGTGTGTGTGTGCATGCGTAGGCTTGCGTATGTTAAAAGTGTAGAGTCATTAACAGGTATCAAACCATGAATCAACTGTAAGCCAAATGTCTACAATAGCAATCAGTACACCAAAGAGACTTGTCAACTTACAGCAGTCAAATCAGAAGCTTTAATTTTACCAGTAAGAAAGGAGATTTGTTTGTTTTGGTTCATATTTATGCATGTGTGTTTGTGTGTATGTGAGTACATAACATACACTAATAAACATATATTCACACAAGCACACACAAACTAAGAATGTTAGTCAACAAATCCACACATACATGTAATGTATTTATTTCATAAAAAAAAAGTGTACTTAATGTTTGAACGTATCTGATGCATGAAAATTGTGTGTGGGAGTCTGTGTGTCTATTTGGGAATAATTCTATGAAACTGGTAGTTTCGTATATATAAAATAGCAATGATAATATCTGGGGCTACATGATACTGGCATAATGGGATTAAAGTCTTAGTTGTCATTGGCTACATGTATATATAACAAAACATTAATTGTGAATAGGTAATTAAAGATGAAAAGGTAGAAAGAAAACTATAATTTATTGTTGACTATTTCACTGAAGTTTGTGTCCAGACCACCATTAGAAGATATTATAAAATGTTATCCTCTCGTATTTTGTATTGGTGCAATTTACTTAATTTTGCATGACTTAACTTACTAAAGAACATTCTATGACTTATGTATCCATGAATAGGTACTTACTGCTTTACAGATAAACATCTGTATGCTCAATCTGAACATGACAATATTATCAACTGCAATGGTTAGTATGTTTATCCAATCAGCAAGAGAAGCTGGGTTTGGCTCCTGCTGGAAGGTTTAATACTATTTGGCTCTCTAAGTTTTTTATACTAATTAACACACACACACATTTGAGGGTTGGATTATTCTTCAGCATAACTTTTGAATATATTTATTGAAATGGCAGTTTTTAACTGAGTTCTTTCTTGTTTAACATTTAACCTATGTGTGCATGTAGGTGTGAATGTGTGAGGTGTTAGGTGGCATAGCCAAATATTATAAATCTAAAATCTTTCCTAACACCAATTTAATGATAATCAACGATATTGGCTATGAAACAAGTCCACTGTGAAAAGAGCAAAAGAGTTTGGTGTTGGACTACACTATTAGCTGACATAAGATAGTTAATGCAGATATAGAAAGATGATATGGCCAAATGGAATGAACTAATAAGACAGCAAGCAATGTAGCCATGGATCAATGAAGGAAAGTAGAGCTCAAATGGATACATAACTAAACAGTAAGCCGTGCTTAGCTATTGAGAATGGATGGACTGGAATAAAATGTTAATAATCAATGATATCTCAGCACATACACACAAACTCCAGAAACTATTAAACAACTGATATAATCCAAAAAAATATCTTTATGTCGACCATAACAATTACGAACATATGAAAGTATCAACCAGCAATCATAATTGCAACAAAAGAATGGGTGTGTGTGCATGTCTATCTACTCTTATGCAAGAAGTACATATTATAAATCCCCATTGTACAACTCAATCATATTTGATTTATTATCAACATTCTCCTGTTCTATGTATAATCTATGAATGAGGCTTCCTGAACAAGTGAAGGATACACCCAATCAAATTTACCATTCCTATAATAAAGTAAAAAAGTGTTTAGCTACATAAACAGGAGACTATTTTTAACATTCTAAAATTAAGTAATTTAAGATTATCATCATCATCATTTTATTTGACCAATTTCATTTGGTTAGATACATCCTTACCCGATTATAACTGATATAGATCAAGTGATGAAAATTACCCAAGACAAAATGAGCTTGTGAATCAACACTTAACCCTCTCAGATCTGGGCCTGTAAAATAAATAGTTGGATACACAGCTGACGACTAATGATTGCAGGCAAACTAATGAACAGAAACACAAAAATTCAAGAGAATAACAATAATAAGCCTATCTCTCAACTACTGTATTTGTTCACCTGAATCGCTATTTTCCTCATCATTTTCACCAGTTTAATTGTCTGAATTACTCTCATTGTCTGCATAAGGGTAAACTCTTCACCCAAAGAATAAACATCAATAATTTCCTCAAATGCAAAAAGTCTAGGCCTTGCTCATTTACCAAAGTACTGGGTTTATCACATGTTTCATTGCAAAAATCCATATTTTAGAAATTAAAAACAAAAGTAAACAACAGCAAAGAGAGACATCATTATCAACAAGTCATACACTCACTTGAATAGAAAATCGCAACATGATCGATTGTCCAATTTTAGCATTCTTTCTTCTTTTTCTATGTGTGTTGTTCATTGGGACTCTGGTAGAGATTACATTTAGGCTATTCCCGCTATACCAGGAACACAGCATAATAGGGTTGATATATCTACACAAGAATTAGTTTCACCATAAAGAAACACTTGGGCCTATAATAGAAAACCTAACTAGATAGCCAACACAAGACTAGCAATGTGAGATTTATCATTTCAAGGTGAAATAACAGAATCTGAAGAAACTAGTGATGGACTATTAGTAGCTAATAGTAAAAGCAAAAAGGTCTCACAGTGAAATTATAATTTCTTATGACACTAATGTTTGTCATGAGGAAAACAAATTTATCATGTCAAGCAAGACCCTTTTGCATGACATATTAGACTAATTTACATCACACTGCAAAAGTTATTAATTCATGGTTTAATTATAACTTATGTCATCATCATCATCATATATATCTGCTTTCTGTGCTGGCATTGGATGGATGGGTTGACACAGTCCAAGCGAAGTTCGTATTTAGAATTACATACCTAGTAGATGGATCAGAGGAACATACTTCACTTTTATGTTCCATACAGCTCGATACCCTTCCAAATATCAACCACTTTGCAGAAAGTACAGGGTGCAATGTTATCAAGGCACCAGCATTGGAGTGATCATTAAGCCCTATGTTGTTGCCATATAATGAACTCTCTCACTCCTATGTCACTGCCATTCAAATGCTAACCACATTACCGAGAGCACAGGGCGTATTTTATCAAGGCAACAGCACTAGAGACACTGCTTTACTCTCTGAAAGACTAATGAGTCCTCTCTGCTCCATGCCATTTCCATTCTTCTCGGGAACCAAAAGTGAGAATAGAAGATGAAAGATGGCAGTGTAACAAAAAAAAAAGTTTGAATATGAATGTGATGGAGGGAATACAAAGTGGTGGGATGGTAGGAAAGATGGCAAATGAGGAGAAAGAGTAACCATATAAGTGAGTTGAATAAAAAACAAAACAGCCTAAGTAGTTAGATTAGCTAGCAACTGAAAAGAGGAGTGATAATAACAGAAATGGGTGATGGTAAGAGTTTTTAAAAGAATTCATGTCATGAAGTTCAAACTTCTAATAGTGGAATGCTGATATTGTGCTTTTACAAAGTTTCGTGATTTATCTTCAAAAAGGAAGAGCAATATTAATTATATTTACTGGAGTAGCAGAAGTGATGAAAATAAATAAATAGAGAAGTAGACTACATGTTTTACAATATACAGATTTTTAAACCTCACAGTACTAGTCTTAAATCTCACTAGAGAAAGCTTTCTTATTTATCCTTCAGATTTCAATAAAATATGTGGCCATCGCTTTGACTGGCTCCCGTGCTGCTGGCACGTAAAAAGCACCATCCAATGGTTGATGCCAGCCCCTTCTGGCCCCTGGGCTGGTGGCACATAAAAAGCACTCACTATACTCTCAGAGTGGTTGGCATTAGGAAGGGCATCCAGCTGTAGAAACACTGCCAGAACAGACTGGAGCCTGGTGCAGCCTCCTGGCTTCCCAGATCCCAGTCGAACTGTCCAACCCATGCCAGCATGGAAAACGGACGTTAAACAATGATGATGATGACACACTAGTTAAATATATTAAAGATTAGCATGATCAAAGACCTCTCCTACTATAGTGAATTTATACCTTAAAAAGG
Source organism: Octopus sinensis (assembly GCF_006345805.1). Lineage (NCBI taxonomy): Eukaryota > Metazoa > Mollusca > Cephalopoda > Octopoda > Octopodidae > Octopus > Octopus sinensis. The sequence continues at coordinate 42,444,546 of NC_043002.1, read as the reverse complement.
AACTTATTTACTTACTAGTAAAAGTATTTACAACAGAATATTTTAAATATCAATCATAAGTAGAACATGACTAAATATCAATTATTCATTTATCTATAATTTTCCTTAACCTTGGAAAACAATTTAGGAAAAGAGAAATTTCTTAAGTGAATTTGAAACTTATTTATAAGTATCTAAATTACATGATTAACAGGATATAAATATATACATGTGTTAAAAATTAATTGAAAATTAGAAATGTATTGAAAAACTAACAAATTTTTTGGCTGCCTTTATATGAAGTGTGGAAATTATAGCACTAACACATTCATATTGAGAGCAAGGCCATAACATAAGTACCTGTTTCATGGCCTAAGTTTACAGGATGACTTAATTTCATCACTTAAGCTTCATAAATATTTGTTAATTATAAATTCCTTCTAGCAATGAATTTCTGATAGTTTATAACTATGAGGGTTGGATCTCATGGTTTTCTCTCTCTCTTTCTCTGTTTTATACATATGCACACACACATACACACACAATCATATACATACAAAGTTAAGGTTAAGTGGCTTTGCCATGGACAAATTGAGATCTCATCTGACAGCTTTTCTTTTTTTTTTTTAAACATTTTAGAAGACATGTGTGTTACACAAGCATTCATTTCTCAAGCTTAAGTAGTTTGTTGCAGGCAATCTGCATGTAAGAAGCTCTGAATATTTCATAGCAAGTCTAGGCATAGCTGTGTAGTAAGAAGCTTGCTTCCCAACCCCATGATTTCAGGTTCAGACTAACTGCATAGCACCTTGGACAGGTGTTTTCTACTATAGCCTCGGGCCAACCAAAGCCTTGTGAGTGGATTTGCTAGATGGAAACTGAAAGAAACCCATTGTGTGTGTGTGTGTGTGTCTCTTGGTATGTTTAAGTGCCCGTAACTTAATGGTTTAGTAAAAGTAACTGATAGAGTAAGTACGAGCCCCCAAAAATATAAGTACTAGGGTTAATACATTTAACTAAATGGCTGCAGTCTAATGACTGAAACAAGTAAAAAAATATATATATACATATGTATAGATACACACATGTATGTATGAGTTAGAGATTAAGTAACCATCTAAGGGATAATAAATATCCAATATACTATGTATACCTATGTATTTATATCCAAGTGCTTACTATTGCAGGGCAGTATCAAAATTGAATACTAGGTATGAGTGGGGTAAAACAGAAATTTACCCAGAATTTATAAGGTATTTTCTTATTTGCCTTATATATATATATACACACACACAAAGTTCATGTACTTTATGGTGTAGCATGTAATTTCAATTATGCACTAATTTGCCAAATCTACCAACACTCATTGATTTATTCTGGTATACAAACAATATAGTTAATTTAGTATTAGCATATTTAATGAAGAGACCATAAAAAAAAACTAACTTGAAATAATTATGTAGTGAGAAAAAATACAATATTAGTCATTGATTAATAATATTTTAATTATTTTGGCAAATACCGAAAAAACAAAAAACAAAAAAAATTGAAAATCTTTCCAGACTTATGACTGTATTAGTAAAACAGACTTCACTGAGCTCAAAGTGAAGAGAAAATCACCAAGTGAATGTATTGTGGCTAATATAGAAAATGAGAATTGTTTTGTTTTTTCTCCACCATGTAATTATACTGTGTCAGTATTTTTGTAATTCTTTCAGCATTAAATATGCTAATACTCATATGGGTAGTGTATCTGAATAATTTATTCTCAAAACAATTTAATGGCTTAAGAACCTTCAAAAGGATCAAACTCTAGTAAAATAATTATGAAGCAAATATTTTAGCAATGAGGAACAAATCTGAGCAAGGTTTTGCCAACTTTGCAACAATATATATAAATGCATATACAGACATACATACATACATACACACATTTTCACACATGACTGAAAAAAAAAAAAAAGAAAATTCAATACCTCCACAATTATTGAGTTCATTTCTCTCTCTCTCTCTCTTTCTCTCACACACACACACACACACACACACACGAAATTGCATTCAACAATGAATTGCTAATTAAACACAATAGAAAGATCTTGATGAAAAGCAAATGTTAAAACAGCTTACCCTATAAAATAAGAGGCCCAAAAGCAAAACCATCACAATGAAGTATCCATAATACATGCGCAATTCTATATATATACATATAAGCATGACTTGTATACATCATAATTGATGGATGTTTCACAAGCATTCTGATTTTTAAATAGATTAATTTGTGGTGAATGTCTGTGTCCTACTTGGTATATGGAACTGGAATGTTATTTAAAATTGAATAATAAATTACAAATTAATCATTATCAAAAATGAAGTACAATATTCAAAAGTGAAAATAATGAAGGTTTATGCACAAACACACACCCATATACGAACACCCACACATACACATGCATTCATGGATATAAATATTTGTGTACATACATATGATAATGAATATGAGAGAGAGCGAGAGAGAGGAGCGGGAGAAGGAAGAGAGCAATACTCTTTCCCACTGAAGGAACAATCCTATTGATTCACTGCTCTTCAGTGAACATAGCTGAATGGTTAACAGTACAAAGTTTGTAAATGTAAATAAAAGTACTTTTTACCTAGCAAATCATTCTCTTCCATCCATTCCGCTACAGAGATACATACATTGCAGATATATTGTATATGGGTAATTTTGTTTAGTTTAAAATATAGATAGGTAGAGAGAGAAGAGACAGGCATACTTACTGAAATGTCTGTTCTAATTGCTTGACAAAGTGTTTGATGCATATCCAGTCACTATGGATGAAGACACATTCATTTATCTCAATATATTTATGCTAATGCCTTAAGCGTGGAGGCACATGGCTTCGTGGTTAGGGTGTCAGCATCATGATTGTAAGATTGTGGTTTCGATCCCTGGACTGGGCGATGCTTTGTGTTCTTGAGCAAAACACTTCATTTCACGATGCTCCAGTCCACTTAGCTGGCAAAAATGAGTAACGCTGCAATGGACTGGCATCCCATCCAGCTGGGGAACACATATGCCATAGAAACTGGGAAACCGGGCCCACGAGCCTGGCTAAGCTTTAAAAGGGCGCATTTATTTTTATTTAATGCTTTAAGCACATTCTTTTATGGATTTTGGAAATAGTGAATTTCCTCCATGCAGTTGCTTGACTTGCAAAAAATAACTGGCAAATCTCCCTCAAATCACACTTTAATATCTTAGAAGTGCCCAACACTGGATAACATTATGCCTAATAAAAGATTCAATGGTTATAGTTGGGGCAGTGAGGTGGGGGGAGAGTAATGCTGTCAATCATATGCTAAACTGGAGCTAATCAAATAAAACAGCAACAACTGTCAAGTAGGAGCAGGATTTGTTTTAAGCAATTAGGCCAAGTGAAACAAGCAGATTTATGTCACTTAATAGGCGCAGGAGTGGCTGTGTGGTAAGTAGCTTGCTAACCAACCACACGGTTGCGGGTTCAGTCCCACTGCGTGGCATCTTGGGCAAGTGTCTTCTGCTATAGCCCCGGGCCGACCAATGCCTTGTGAGTGGATTTGGTAGACGGAAACTGAAAGAAGCCTGTCGTATATATGTATATATATATATATGTTTGTATGTGTGTGTTTGTGTGTCTGTGTTTGTCCCCCTAGCATTGCTTGACAACCGATGCTGGTGTGTTTACGTCCCCGTCACTTAGCGGTTCGGCAAAAAGAGACCGATAGAATAAGTACTAAAAGGTGGTGCTCCAGCATGGCCGCAGTCAAATGACTGAAACAAGTAAAAGAGTAAAAGAGTAAAAGAGTTATCCAGAGATACAACACAAATGATGTAGTCAGAGAACTGAAAATCCATGTGGTCAGAAGTTCAGTATGTTTGCCTTATAACCATTGTACTTTTTAAAGAAGAGAACATAAACATCTTTGACATAGTTTTACTATCATAATCAGCATGACAAAGCAGAAGTTTCCCTTCCAATGTCACTAAGTACCCCTGGGTATATTTGTGATATTAACAACTGGAGAAAGCAAAAGAAACAGAAAACTATTAAATTTCAGCCACCTTCATCCTTTGGACATTACAAATTAAATTATGACTGTCATTGTACTCAGAAACTATCTAATTTGCAACACCTGGACTAAAGCTTGCCCCCATCAAAAGTAGCATGTTATAAGAGGCAAATTAAATAATTAATATAATCATGTCTAACATCACTTCATACTTTTGGTTGGTTGTTTATATTAATATTTCATTTATACAGTACTGATGAACAATAGTGTGTGTGTGTGTGTATTACACACACACAGAGGAGAGTCTCAGTATCCCATATCCCTCTATCATAGCAAATAAGTAACCTGGTTTAAAGCGCAGTGCAGTGGAAAGACAAACCTCAGAAACTTTATATAACTATATAATTAATGAGAATATTTCATAGATCTGATTCAACATATACAGATAAGAATTTTATCAAAATGGCTAGAGAAAATACCTGATATCTTCCTTTTTATTCAAATTACTTTGCACACATACACAGATTTCCATCTCATCCTTATTGCTGACATTGTACATATCCATCAGATGAAGTGTACTTATCAAAATAAATACCCAGATAATAGGCTAAAGATATTGGAACTTAAAGTCAGTTATTTCTAACAGGGCACGGTCCACTTTAATTAGTCTTAAGTGCCAGGTACTTTATGAGAAGATAAAAACCACTGCTAACTTTGAACCTTACTTGTGAGTCACACACATAATCCAATCCAACCCTAAATTGTTGGGATAGACAGCTTCCACTATTACTATCGACTAGATTCATGTTTGTATATCTCTTTATATATTGCACATACATTAATATAATCAGCACATGTAGATATCCAACAGGATTATGATAAAAAAAAGAAAAGTTCCTAATCTTTATACTATTGAAGAGATTTACAATACACAACATTTTACAAACTAATTTTTTAATATACCAATTTATTAACTCAGATTATACATAGATATATAATCATAGATTTGTTTTAAGCTTAATAAATGTGTATCTCAACCTACTGCTAAATCAAATCAAATAAACAAAACAAAATATTCCTATTTTCCAATTATCCTCTTCAGAGGATCAGACAGGCCTTGCAGAAAATCTATTCTAAGTCTATGTCAAAGACTATTATTTTATTAACAAGGATTACTGGGAGCTGATTTCTAGAATGAAATCAGTAATGAAGAGAAACACAAGATGGCATAAAGAATAGAATAAAGATTAGACATATCATCTAAGCTACAGCTGTGTAGATTCTAAGAGATAATACCAGGCATGTTCTGATTACTGATATACAAGGCTATTTTCATGTTATATTTAATTTTATCATCAGCTGCTGCAGAAGACAATGTATTATTTATTCAAATTAGTTTGCTTAATATTTCCAAAGGGTGAAAGGTTATTTATTTGTTGAAAAAGCAAGCTAATGTTTTCTCTCTCTCACTTGTGTGTGTGTGTGTGTGTGCACACACGCACTCACATATACACACACACATACATACATACATACATACATACATACATACAGACAGACAAAAAGAGTTCAAAATAAATTTAACATTACAGACTCAGTCCAAGGTAAACAACTTGCATTGCTATTTAATTCAGTGAAGCTTTGAAATTATAGATATATATGCCATACTTGAGGAGACCTAATGAGTCAAGTAAATCAAAATCAAATGGAAATTGTAGTTGTGGCCGATACCAGTGTTGGTGGCACGCAATAAGCACCATTCATGCGTGGGTCACTGCCAGAGCCGCCTGACTGGCTCCCCGTAAAAAGCACCATCTGAACATGGCCAATGCCAGTGTTGCCTGACTGGCTCCCATGCCAGTGGCTCATAAAAAGCACCCACTACATTCTCGGAGTGGTTGGTGTTAGGAAGGGCATCCAGCTGTAGAAACATTGCCAGATCAGATTGGAGCCTGGTGCAGCCTCCTAGCTTGCCAGTCCCCAGTCAAAACCATCTAACCCATGCCAGCATGGAAAACAGACATTAAATGAGGATGATGATAATGATATATATATATATATATACTTTGTCTACTTTTCCATGCATGCATAGGTCAGATAAAATTCATAGAGGCAGATTTTCTGTAGTTGGATGCCCTTTCTTTCACTAATCTTTACCTGTGTTTCCAAGCAAGGTAATATTTTTCCCAAGACTAAACATGTTTACAGGGAAAATTGGAGATATAGGGCATCACTTGTATAATGTCTTGATATTGTATGATAGTTGTAAACTATCTTGTCAAGGAGAAAGAGACACAAACCGACACACACACATGTGAAGCTGACTTTTCTTCAGTTTCTGTCTATCAAATCCACTCACAAGGCTTTGGTCTATCTGTCTGTCTGTCTGTCTGGCACTATAGTAAGAGACATTTGCCCAAGGTGCTACAAAGTGGGACTGAACCTGAAACCATGTGGCTGGGAAGTGAACTTCATAACTATATAGTGAGTAAAGTGTTTCATATCTGAAGTTTTTAAATATATTTGTTGTTGAGATTTGGTACACAATAACATTTTTACTCCCCATTCAAAGAACACAGGTGATTACAGAATTTTGGAGTTCAATAGTCTGAAAGACAAGTTCCCACTTCATGTTGATATTTGATAATATTCTCTGTAGACACTTTTCATTTCATACTCGTTTAGCAGTTTCATTGTTTTTGTTATCTTTGTTGTTTAGCCCCCATGTCAGAAAATAAGATAGTTTTCAGTAAACAATATTGAAAGCATTACATAATTTCCATGGCCTGCAACTGTAAAGTTCAAAGCTCACTTTCTAATTCATTTTGCTTTGTTAACTATATGTGAAGTTTCTCAAAGTATTTTGTACAGTAGTTATAATAAATTTAACAGTATTATTTTTCATAAATTACAGTACAAAAGAAATGTTAATAAGTATTATAATTTTTTACCTAGAATTTTGTTAACCATAATTAGATCTGTGTGTTATACACAGATATGGTATCTGGTACTTGAGTATCTATCCTCAGGAAAATGGAAGATTAAAATAGTTATCATAGTATTAAAACTAGAAAGGTTTAGTTTAAATACCATGATAACTATTTTGCAGATTATGTATAAATATAAAGTAATTATTTACAAGGGAGTTGTGCATACATGCCTTGAACACTTCTCAGAGAATGAAAGTAGGTGTTTAGCAAGTCAGTTCTGGCTGAAGTAACTTCTGATCAAAGGCATTCCAGTTGTTACTTTTATGCTTTTCTAGGAATGGGGTGATCTGGACTACATTATCCAATGTGATCCTTTCTTTTTTTTTTTTAAGATAGTAAAGCTTGATAAGAAGGATATTTGGTTGCTATTGTAGCAGGCCAATCACCAATGTAACAGTTCTTTCATCAACTTAAAAGATTTTCTGTTCTCAGGTTAGATGTTAAAATTAATGTTCTTCTGGATGAAACTTACCTTGAAACCTATGCCAGCAAATACTTACTGACAAGTATACATGTATTTTTATATATAGAAGATTATTGAAAAACAAATCTATTTTCTCTTAAAAAGGCAATAGATGGTAGAATTCAGAGATCACCAAACTGACTTGTCTTGGATATTTAGACACAACCCTTTGCATTTTATGTTCAAATCTAACTGCAGTAGACTTCTATACCACACTGAAGAAAACATATTGGTTGTATCACTGTATATTTGTATTTATATGAAAATAATTATTTATTAGAAATTGTTCTCAAACAGTACAGAGAAATTATTTCCCAGTACCAACAGTTATATGAAAAATGATATGCCTCCACAATATCAACTTGAAAACCAATATCAACTTAAAATGTCACATCCAATGGTGGATTACACAGAATATTTACTTTTTTCTTTCTTTTAGCTGAGAAAGAATTATTGAATATTTTGCATTATATAAATATTGAACTTTGCCTGATGCAGTTTAATATTCCATATGAATTGCTAAAAATTTTAGCAATTGTTTGGCTTGGCTTGTTTTATTTGTTTGGTGTGTATTTTCCTACTTTTTAAAAATTCATAAAAGAAAGATTATAGAAATTCAGGATTTAATATTTAAAAAATACTCTAAGGCTCGAGGGAGTTATTGATCTTTGTCCAATCAAATATAAAAAAAAAAAAAAATGTTTATCAGCAATAATCAATAAATTGTGTAAAAGAAAATAAAACAATATGATAAAACATCACGCTCTATCCTACTTTAAGATATGATCTACAAAGTTAATATCGTTTCATTGAATATAACACACACAAACCTTTTGTTTCTTTTTTGTATAATATTTTAGTTGGTTTAATCTATCCTTTCTTTCCTGCATCTCAGTCCTTTGAAATGATTGCACAAGTAAGTTATGGTTATGTGCATGCAAGCATGCATGCACTCACTCAAAGAAATGTTATGTTGTTAGTCTGACAGTGGAAAATTCGACAGCATGTCATACATTGTGCTATAACAATAGAACTGTAATAATACAAACAGGAAATAGCAAAGGGATGTTGATTGCATTAACTAAATATGTGTGATGCAGTTCTACTCTGTTACCTAAGCTAAGATATAGAAAAATCAAATTTTTATCATAACCTCAGCAATATTTTCCATCACACTTTAAGACTTGAAAGATTTGAACTTTGTAGAGAGAGAGAGAAAAAAAAAGGTGCTAATTCACAGCCCATGCTCTAAATTACAAAAATAGCTCTGACATGATATATTGGTGTTAGTGAAACACAAAATCTATGTTTAATACAAATATAACAAAATAAATTGAAAATTTGGCTCTACTTTCAAATTAGGGAACTTTACACAAGATGTACACCTAGTGATGTGTACTAAAACCACTATACAGTAGTTGAAAAGAGAAACTTGGCGGCGAACTGGCAAAAATGTTAGCACGCTGGGTGAAATGCTTAGCGGTATTTTGTCTGCTGTTACGTTCTGAGTTCAAATTCCGCCAAGGTCAATTTTGCCTTCCATCTTTTCGGGGTTCGATGAATTAAGTACTGGTTATGCACTGGGGTTGATGTAATCGACTTAATCTCTTTGTTTGTCCCCTCTATGTTTAGCCCCTTGTGGGCAATAAAGAAATAAGGGAGGTACATTTCTGGAAAAGATTGGTGACCGTTATTTAATGCAAGATATGAATCTACAGAAGATGGAAATAATGAAAACCTTATGATGAAGAATATGCCAATGAAGCTATTTCACTAAGTGGAAACATTTAAGAGTAAACTCTGAGAATACTGCAGTTAAAAATAATGGATCTGGTCATTTGTATTTGGACAAGAGAAAGAGAGAGAAAGGCAGAGTGAGAGTGAGGAGCAGGGTGGAACAAGAAAAAAATAAGTTGCTGATCAAAGTATCAAACACTATTGCTATCATTATTGTGAGTATATGGCCCTCATTTTATGTATTATGAGGAGTTCATTGAGAGAAAAATCAGCTGATGCACTGAATAATTCAAATGACTACCTTTTATAAGCTTTGTAGGAAGTTAAAACGTGTGCTGAGCAGTATTTTTTAATACAGATTTCATCATGTTACCCATCAGTGTGAGATTACATACATTAATAACAGTTCTTTCTAATCTGAAAATATACTTTGCAGGGCGAAGCATTCAGATTAGTGTCAAATATAGTTAGATTAAACAACAATTATACAACTGTTATATCGGTGCACTCATCAACAATAATGGAAAAGTATCAATTAAAGTCCACTAGATTTTGAAATTTGATGAAGAGCCTACTGTAAATTATTGTAATAAATCCACCACCCCTCTCTCTCTCCCTCTCACACATTAGAGAGAAAGAGAGAGAGAGAGAGAGAGAGAAGATGAATGATCAAATCATCTATTAATAAAATCAGGGTAGAGAACAAAAATGAATTCCAATTATTTTTCAAATCATTTGCATATAAGCATTTATGATTGAGCTTGAGGGTAGTGAAATGACGTCTTTTTTTTTTAAGAAGGACAAGTTGGAGAACTCCCTTGGCTTCATGTGATTACTCATACTAACAATCTTTATAGAAGAGGCTATAACTGATTGAAATGATCTGAATAGGTTACTAAGCCTTACATTTTGGACCCTAAACTGGACTTTGGGTAACAGAACTAAATGCTGTACAGCATTTAGTCCATCGCTTCCCAAGTTTTTGTCAAGAACAAATTAAAAAGAAAATCTTGCTGATGGTATAATTATTCATAAGAATAAACTGGCAATTCAATAACAACCAAAATCTCTCTGCAAAAGAGTAATGTGGATAAAAGAGATTTGTGCATATAAATTTGAAAAAAGATAGATATATATATGTCTAAAACAAAACACGATGTAGGAAAATTGATATGCAATATTATTAAAAAAACAGTACAATCCAGTCACAATATCAGATGTGCATATGCGCACACACACACACACACAGAACACTGCACTGTATAACACAATCGAAATGTCTCTATAGACAAATAGCAAATGTAGTGCTATGTTCTGGGGGAGTGAAAAAAAAACAAATATGTATGCTACTACTATAGGAAATAACTGTTTCCACATCTATAAAGTGATAAAATATTTATTACAGCTCACACATAGATAGCTCTGATTATGAGGTAAACATATTCTACCATTAGGGGATTAGTTATTGACATCAAGTAGGGGAGAAAATGGGAGTTAGACTAATGCCTTTTCCTCAAAGACATCAGAATTGCATGTAAAGAGAGAAAGTTACAATTAGGTCACAGATTATGCTTTGCTGAGATTTAACCCTCTGCTCAATGGTACTTGTTTCTAATGGAATTAAAAAAAAACATGACTGATCTCAGTGGGATTTGAAATCAAAACACAAAGGGCTAGAAAATAATAACAACAAATATTTTGGCACAGGGCCAGCATTTTCTAAGAGGAGAAGCAAGTCAATTACATTGAGCCTAGTACATGACTGGTACTTATTTTACTGACCCCGAAAGAATGAAAGGCAAAGTCGACCTCAGTAGAGTAATAATAATAATAATAATAATAATAATAATAATAATAGACCTTTCCATCAAAGACAAGTGTTCAGTTTTTGCTGAATGACTTGCACAAATGATTTGCTTATAGTGATCAAATGTTCATGCCACACATTAGCTCACTCTCTCCATCAAATCGACAGTGTCTGAACAGATGCAGGATGTACTACATGTCAGGTGCCAAAGTGATCGCAGAGCAACATTAGATGAAGTGTTTTGCTCAAAAACACAATGCACTGCCCAATCTAGGAAATGAAATCAGGATCTAGTAATTGTGAGTGCAATGCTCTTACCACTCTAACCACTAGGCCATATTATAATAATAATGATGATGATGGTGGTAGTGGTGATGATGATGGTGATGATGATGGTGATGGTGATGATGATGATGATATGCATAAGACAAGCCTTTTTGAGGGGAAGTGCTGGTTGATTATATTGACATCTGTACTTGACTGGCACTTTGACTCTGGAAGGATGAAAAGCAAAGTTGATCTTAGTAAAAAGCAAAAAACAAATACTGCAAGGTATTTTGTCCAATGCTGTAGTGATTGCGTCGTCCTAATAATAACAGCAATATTCCTTTCTACGATAGGCACAAGGCCTAAAGTTTTTTGGGAAGGAACCAGTTGAATACATCAATCCTAGTACAAATCTCTTTTATCCACATTACTCTCTTGCAGAGAGATTTTGGTTGTTATTGAATTGCCAGTTTATTGTTATGAATAATTATACCATCAGCAAGATTTTCTTAATTTGTTCTTGACAAAAAACTTGAGAAGCAATGGATTTTAGTTCTCTTACCCAGAGTCCAGTTTAGGGTCCAAAATGTAAGGCTCAGTAACCTATTCAGATCATTTCAATCAGTTAAGATTGTTAGTGTGAGTAATCAAATGAAGCCAAGGGAGTTCTCCAACTTGTCCTTCTTAAAAAAAAATATCATTTCACTACCCTCAAGCTCAATCATGAATGCATATATGCAAATAATTTGAGCTTAGAAAGTAAAGAAACAAAGTGTCACTAGGCATTTTGTCTGGCATGCTAACTTTACCAGCAAGCCACCTTAACAACAAAAATAATAATTATAACTGTTTCACATTTTTGGTACACAGTCAGAAGATGGGGGAGGTGGGTAAGGTAGTCAATATCAACCCCACTACTTGACTGACACTTCATTGACCTTGAACGGTTGAAAGGCAAAGCTAACCTCAGTGGTATTTGAACTAAGAACAGAAACAATAAGGTAATATTTTGTTTAACTTGGACATCAAGCTGGCAGAATCATTAGCATGCTGGGCAAATACTTAACATTTCACCCATCTGTACATTCTGAGTTCAAATTCCATCAAGATCGACTTTGCCTCCGGTTGGAGTCAATAAAAGAAGTACCAGTTGATCACTGGTGCTGCTGTAATTGACTTACCCACTCCTTGGAATTGCTGGTCTTGCACCAAAATTTAAAATCAATATTTTGTTTAACTATGGTGGGAAAAAAAATTCAGTTACAATAACAAAAATCAGATATCTAAACTGAATCCCAGCCTGATTGTCCCTCCAATGCATAAGTCATTAAGAAAGAGATAAACATATGTAACAAAATCTTTTCCAAAGACACACTGATCAGTGTTAATTATGAATTCGATAATATTAAGCAGGATTTATGGAATCCACATTCAAGATATCCACTCAAATATGTGTGAACATCTCAAGAGATTTAACACAGTATTATTCAAAAAAGATATTTGTAATTTAATATGAAAGAATGAAAACAAAATACAATAAAACATGGAGAAACAATATTAATTTGAAATCCTTTTTTAAAAAAAAATCCAAATAATATTATATATTATCGTATATAAAAGTGTTAGCTGAATGTGTGCTTCCACAAATATGTCTGATTGCTAAATATGAAGTGTGAGGTGGTGCACTGGAAACTTGTACATAAAATGTTCTCAAAATTTGTATTTTATTTGAGGAAGGTAAACTCTCAAAGGAAAGAGAAGACAATTTGAAGAAATTAAAAACTGATCGCAAAGTTAATTTACATGTTTAGAAGGAAATTGATGTTCATTTGAATGGGACAACTATGGACATGTTTCTGTCTATTAGGCCTCATCAGCTTAGTACACAAACTACTCAGACCTGTTTGATCAGTCAACAAAGACTTTTACATATAAAAAAAGTTATGAATAAATTTTTGGCCAGTATAATTTATACCACTAACAAAAACAATGAAATGAGCTAAGAGAGGAAAATCCAAATAGGCCAACATGAATTTAATTAAGGAGTGATGAACTGAATGCCATATACTAAAAGTTCTGATGTGAAATTTTCCTCTCATATGGAAAAAAAAGAAAAGAAAACACTTCAATCAAATAAGTATTTTGTGCATATAGCATTCACTATATCATCTCTGACCTTATTTTCCTAAATTTATATCATTAGCGCCTTTTAGAGATTTCCCTTGGCTCATTTTATTTTTAAATGTGAGAATAAGTTAGCAAATGAAAGAAAAGGACATGAGAGAAGGAGATAGATAGATAGAGAGAGAGAGAGAGAGAGAGAAAAGAGAATGAGAAATTTATGACCGACCACTCCACCATCACAAGTAGTGAAAGGTTTCTTTTGACATTAATGACAAGATAGAGAAACATCAAAATAGCAAATGTGAATCAGTCAATATAAAGTTTTTCAATACTTGCATTAAAATAGTCTCTACTAAACAACTATTATAGTTCTGCAATTAAATAATGATTTTTTTTTTCAATGGTAACTCACATATATGATCAAACAAATTTCAGTTGATTATACAATATGGCAGGATATTTTTTTATCTTATGTTTTCAATTTTGTAAATGACTTTCACGGCTTTAAAATGACCAATGTAACAATTACAAGATGAATTAATAAGAAAGAATAGTGTAGTGGTGATGAAGGAGGAGGATGTAATTTACAGTGTTATTACTGGAGTGACAAACGCATATCTAGATATGACTTTTGCAAAGCTCCAAACATAATCCAATTCTGGCAAATGTTGGATACCTGTCATTGCTCTATATTTGTGCAATGTAGTATTCGAGGTAGTGATAAGGAAAGAAAAACTGTCATGTTTAATACGAAAGTATGAAAGATGATGACACCTTTCTAGGTAGTCAGACAATTTTCTGATTTAGCAATGAAACGTACCTCCTTTAAAACAATCCACACCTTCAGGTCTATTTAGTGCATATTTCAATAACATGGACAACTTAATAAATTTGTTGAAATGGATGTATTGCTATTTGTTCAGATAAATTAAGATTTAAAAAGTAAGAGAAACAAGTGTTAATGGGCTAGATTGTGAATTAATGAATTTAATGAATTCATATATTGTATTGCTTTTATTGTTTTTGCATTTTAAGTTTTCCTAACAACAAAGTGATTAAAAAATAATGTCTTTTAAATATTTGTTGTATAAGTGATTTATCTTTTGATGTGCCTTTGGTTGATGTGAGCTTCATAATATACTGATAATATTATATTAACAGTTAAATTGATGGTGTATTTATTTACTTGGCCAAGTGTCTTCTATATCACCAGGCAGACCAAAGCTTTGTAAGTGAATTTGGTATACCAGGAGAACTAAAAGACATTTGCCTAAGATTCCAGCAATGAGACTGATGATGGTGGATTTGATAAGATGGAAACTGGGAGATACTCATTGTATGCATGTGTTTACAACTGGTAATTGAAACAACAATAACAAGAGCACTCAGAGAGTGCAAATCTCCACCAAGGTAACACCAACCTCCTCTCAATGATTAGCTGGAGATGATTTTTAAAATAAGAATATCTGAAATAAACTTGACTACTCTCACCAACGAGAATACTAAAAATGAACCCGACTGCTCTCACAAATAAGAATACTAAAAATGAACCCAACTGCTCTCAAAAATTAAGTAAAAAAACAGGAAAAATAATCCAGAACCCTTGTCCAGTACCGGATTGATCCCAAAATCTAATCAGTTTGTGCCAGTCATGAGACTGAACATCCCTGAAACTTTCATTCGAATCCATCCAGCAGTTCTTGAGATATCTTATCCATGGACAAACAAACAAGCACAACTGAAAACAATACTTCCTTACATACAAACAAAGTCAGAAATTGGTTGAACTAATACATTAAAATTGCCCCAGCATTTGACGGATATTTTATTGACTTCAAAAGGATGAAAAGCAAAGTAAGATTTGGACTTAGAATGTGAAGCGATGGAAAAATACTGCTTTAATGATTCTTCCTATCCAAATGAAATGGTTACATGGATTAAGCACAATGGCTTATATTTTAATGGAGAAGAACAATGAAATGTCATAACATCATTGCATTTCCTAAGGGTTTTAATGATTAACATGAGTAAAGTGAAATGGCTTCAGCAAGAATTAAAACCAGCTCATGGCCTTGGTTTATCAGGAGCATTCGACACATTTCATGATTGATTAACTATGACAAGACACAAATTCTAACTTTAATAGAGAAGCTGTTTTGCTTAAAAGGTTTTAATTTCAGTCACTACTTAAACACATGTAAGGTCATCTGAGACTAAATATGCAAAATAGAAGAGAATATAAAGCCATTTTATCTAACTTAAATTTTATGTTAGATCCAACAATTTAATCTTCACACATACTACCTACTTATATACCACAAAACAAAATCAAATCTTCTACTTAGTTCATATCAAATATCATAATCATCCTTTTTTTAATATGTTCTATCATGGCATGGATTAGACAAATTAGGCCTCATCAAAAATATTGAATAAAATCCAATCAAGAAACCGGTTAAAAAGGCTACAATATAGATATATAGTGATATAACTGAAATGGACTACTCAGAGTATCCCAAGCATATAGTGAAGAGCTAAAATGTAAATACAAAGATAAATTACTGTAAGTATATAAAAAAAAAATTGATCCCTAGTTATCTTTATGTTGTAAGAAAGCATTTTGGTAAAGGTCTTGATTCACCAACTTAATTTTCTAAGAAGCAACTGTTCTGATATAACTATTACGGAGTTGTTAAACTGATCATCTTTTACTATCTTAAATGTTTCCTGTAACCTTGAGTGGGAAGGTTATTGTTGCACTGAATTTTACAGTTTTCCTATAGTTAAACCATTCAATTGTGAAGTAGAATGAAATCTGTCAGACAGTTATGAACCATGCAGCGGTAAGGTTTTAGCTCATTATCAAGGTAGTCAATATCCTATAAAAAGAATTTATCATTGAGATTAGTTACTCAGTGACATCAACAGCATGTAAAATACAATAGTTAAGTTAGTGTTAACGTTTAATCAAAAGTTTAATTAGAAATATTTATGCAGTGAGGAAAAAGGCAACATTAACTCAATGACTAATATTAGTTTAATGACTTCAGTAAACATGGAAGACAACCCAACATGTGTTAGTATTATTAAACCTCCTCGGAAAAAACCTAAGCTCTGCTGTACTTACCATAGTAATGAAAAGAGAATCTATGAGGGGGTGTATGAAAAGTCTTGAGCCTCAAAAAACAAAACATGGTACAACTGATGAAGGTACAGGACTTCAAGGCTCAAAGGTCTTGAAGGCTAAAAACTTTTCATACACCTCTCATATAATACTGTACACTGATAGGTATGAAAAATTAACACATTAAAAAACTATATCACTGAGGACACTCAATGATGTTATTTGTTTGAAAAACAACAGTTGAATTTGATAATCAATTTAATGTGACATCTCAATGCCTACAGTACAGAGACTCAATTTAGCAATGAAATTACCCTCATCAAACTATCTTCTCTATAAATGCAGACCTTATATTCATCCTTTTGTTGCCATATATTGTAATGAAATACACTGTGTGACTGAATTGGCTTTTAAAATAGTCAAAATTTTGAAAGGCATTAAGTAAAACAACTAACTTCTTCAATATTAAAGCTGGTGTCTGAAACCTAATTAAAAAAAAGTTCTTACATAAAATTATGATAAACCTCTTCAACTTAAATGTAAACACTAAAATTAATAAACCTTACCCTCAATAAAAACTAATGAGAATGCCAATTAAGCAATTTTTTAAATCACTTACGTCTGTGTTATAAATCTACTCAACTTTAAATAAAAGCTTTCCGAAATCCTTATGCTTTAGCAAAAATTAAGTTGAGTGAACTATTATATACAATGAATAATTGCATTTAAAAGCTCCTACACAAAAAGAAAAAAAGAAACGAATATAAAAGTGGACTATTTTTTTTTTTTCTTAAGTACCATTAAGTGTCTATGAACCAATTTTTTTAACCAGTAACACAAAAATGTTAATGGCTTTTATATAGCTACGAAATGATTTTGAATATGATATATACCAGGGTAAAAATAAAAAATGCTGTGAATCACTAGTGAAGAAAGCCTGTGGTAGAAGTAAACTAAGAAAAACTTGTAAGAAAGTAATCAGACATTATGATACAGTGGGGTTTAAAGAGAGGCTGGAATGATCAAAGATAAAATCAACTTGAACATAGAAACACTAAAATCTATTTTTATAGAACAGTGGAACATTTGCTCAATCCTTGTCAATATATAATCACAAAGTGCAAAAATTCAAAATATATTACATAAGCTTTAAGATTCAAATGTCTAACAAAGCAAGTTTAGAAAATACAGGAAAAAACACACTGCCATTAAAATTCTATAAATCTGTTAAAAATTTTTTTTTTTTACATTGCATCAAAAAGTATTGCGTAACTAAAAGGTCCCAGGAAAATTCCAATATCTTAAATTTACAGAATAGAAAAATAGAAAGTAAAATAGACCAACAACAAAATGGGCATGGATTTTTTTTCTTTCTTTTAAGCAAATATCTTTTTTGAATAAAGTCTTAATGTAGAAAATCACTTGTATAGGATGGAAATGAATGGATTTTTTTTTCTTTCTTTTAGAGTTCGTTGCTACTATACTGAGAAAAATTCTGAATAACATTTTTCATAGCAATTCAAAGAAATAAAAATGCTTGTTTATTTGCAGTGAGATGTATAGATACGAAAATGGATTTGAGTCTATAATATTAAAAAGCAAAATTTGTTACAATAGCACTTGTGTAATTCAGGACTAGATACATTAAAATGTCGAGAGATATGAACAGTATGGCATTATGGAGATTGAGAGAAAACTTTCTTTTGTCAGTTGTTAATGGTCGAATGTCAACTACTCGGTACCAAAGAACATTCAAAAACTATCAGTATAATCAGTGTAAACTTTAAAATTCCAGTTCAATATATCATCTTTTATTTTAATTCTGTCAATATAGTTAGTTACTGATATTTCTGAAGTATTATAAATCCATCCCATTGAATGCTTTAAGTATAAGTTCAGAAGCCTAAGCAGTTCTGATATTAAACCACTCTCAAAACTTGTACTTAACTATTATTCTGACTATTAAAATTTCCCAACTCAGAATCTCTACAATATATATATATATATATTTAATAATGTTCTCTCATTTTTTACATCCATTTTTTTTTACTCATGCGAGTACAGCTTAGACAAATTGTCATTAAGGCATTATTTTACAACTAGATACCCTTCTTGTCACTAACCCTTACCTGTTTTTTCTAGTAAGGGATATATTATTCCACATGTCTTCAAAGTTAAAAAGTCAGTGGACAATCAAATGGCAAGAGATTTGACAATAATGTCACTGCATGCAGCTGAGCAATTTTTGGAGAAGCATAAATGTAATCATACATAAATACAATGGGCTTCTTTCAACACACATGCATACAATAGGCTTGTGTCTTTAAACATATTCACTCAAAATTTTGGTTGGTCCAAGGCTATAGTAAGAGACATTCGTCCAAGGTGCTGTGCAATGAACATGAACTTGAAACTATGCTGTTCATTAATAAGCTCCTTAACTACACAGCTATGCCCAAGACCTACAATACACAGGATTTCCAGACAATTGTTATTTTGAGTATATTCATATTCTGGCAAATTTATACCTGTAAAGTAACTTTCAGTCAATATTGTAATATAAATTAATCAACCAGTATTCATATATGGCATTCTTGTGTCATTAATATTTGATTGTGTACCATTTAATAAATGTCATTTGCTATTACTTTCTGTAGTGCATATACTAATTTATTTTTTCATTAATTCTGCCTTTCTTTACTCATTTTAGCTGTTTAAGATGGAGAGTTCATTGAAAATAAAATTTATTAATATAAAAAGTATTACAATATCATCACAAATCGGTTTAGAATGGGGAAGTGATAACTTCTTTACTACTGTGTACATGTAATAACAAGAAAGTAAAAAGGCACCACATACTTTATCTAGAAAATATTCTTCACATTGTGTTCCCACATTTTGGAGGGGGTTTTTTTTTGCAAGCAAGGACTGCCTTTCAATTGAATCTTATGCTCATTGACAGCAATTTTTTATTTTTTGCATTGATGAAATTGTTAAAATTGCCAGTAAATGGAAAACTGATGTGATAAACATATTTCCAAGTCAACACTCCACACATTTGTTTGACCTTCAAATTTTTATTTATTTCAACTACTATTTCTTTCTTTTTATCAAATAAATCTTTAACAAAATTTTGGGAAATGCTTCCAGCACTAATTTATAAAACTGTGTTCCAACTGCCAGAAAGTTTTAATTATCTGAACTTTGTCCCAAATAAAAAAATTCCCTTGTACCATCACCACTAATCCAAAAAAGACCTCACGCTAACCTTTCCATGATAGATCATTGAAGATTTCTTTTTAACAATGATAAATGGGCAACTGTCTGGAACCAGTTAAAAAAATAAATAAATGAAATAACTAAAACTACAAAGTTGCTTCACTCTTTCTATACTCCATGTCTCTTTAATTGGGAACAAAAGACTTTTGAGAAGATAATTTGATGTATTCATATAACCTAAAATCTAATATTGAATGTTTTTTCATAACCCAACTATAAAAGTCTGATTTCACTACCCTTTCCAATGAATATCAATGGTTGCTTATTTTGGCAATGATTTATTTTTTGATTTCAGTGAAAAAAAAAAAAAAAAGATTTAGTACACTATAACAATCAATATTGATAATGATTTATATAAAAAAAAAACTTGTTGCAACATTCTAAAGAGCTGAGGTCTCATTTTGCTTTGTTTTGAATAAACAATTCTTTCCTATCAAAGAACTCTAAACACTCTTCTCCAGCACCACCACCAAATATTATAGAATCTATATAAATCTCAACAATAATTCCTACATTCAAGTCCCAGTGCAGAATCTAAGGTCTTACAACAATCATTGACTAATATAAATAAATTAAAGTTTCATTAATCATAGTTTCATCAATGCATGTTATTCATATGACTAGTTTTCAACTTTAAAACAATTATTCTTCTCTAGCAAAAAAAAGAAAAAAGGGTAAAAATATTTCAATGACAATAAACACTTCTAAAGTTTAATTTTCTATCTGAAACAAAACCCTTTTTTGAGTATCATCTCTTTTTAATTTTGCAGAATGTTACTACAATGCAAAAGTTGTCCTTTTTAAGCATTTTTCATTTGAGAGTCTTTTCAAAAGTTCAACTTCATTCATTTGTTTTATGTCCCTCTCCCTATGTTAGCATCCTATCACTAACCCATACCTGTGTTTTCAAATAAGTCAATTATCATTCCACTCATCTTCAAAAATACAGAGCTACCACAGGATTTGTTACCATCTGCAGCATTACTTAAACCAGCCATATCTGGTCCAAATATTCAACCTGTTTTACATTCAAATTGACTAGATCTGACCTCTTAGAGTTATCCTACAATGTCATTCTAAAAATCAACAGCCACATCATCAAAATCTCAAAACTACAAGATAATGCATGATTCTAGATAAAGTTAGCATTCAGATCACTCTGTCAAATGTAATATTTATTTACTCAAAGTCTAAATATAAGTTTGAAATGAATTAAAGAAGGAGAGGTGAGGCAGAGAAAGAGATGAATGAGTGTGATAGCTTCTTACTGAGCAAAAATTTGCTCCTTCTGTAACATTAAGATATGAGAACCTGTTTTTCAAAAAGCTGGAATTCTTCAAAGCAACAACAAAGATGGACAGTGTATGACAAATTTAAAAACCTACATTGTCTAGACAGATTTTCATAACTAAATTTTACAATGACAACTATTTTCTATTGAGATCATGGCAGCATATCCAAATATGGTTGTCAGTTTGGTAGACCATTAAATTTATTTGTGTCTTACTGTCAGATAAGGAAATCATGAGCTCATGTTTTGGAAGGAGCCTTGTTTTAATTACCTAAGTAATGTTTTTATTTTTAAATAATGATTTGAGTTATAAAACATAGTTATCTATTATCTATAAGTGTTATGATAATTTAGACCAAATAAGAAAACAGTGATGATAATGCTTTTTACCTTCTAACAAAATTAGTTGGGTGGGGGCTCTATCAGTCAGGGTTGACCTTCAATCTGTACCTTTATGCATAGACTAGGCAAAGTTTTTTTTTGTTCTTTTTGAGCACGATTAGCAGTTGCCCATACTTGAAAGTCTCTCCACTTCACAGCACAAATATTACCTAAATAAAAGGTCACTGCACTGGGATCAATACAGCTTAGCACCAGTTTCATTGCAGGTGATGCTTTCAAAATGCAAAGAGAGCCACAAAAAATACTGTAAGGCAACTTGCTCAAATGATGAACAGTTCCAATCCATACTCTAGGTTGGCCCCGATTTTTATTGATCCCTAAAGGATGATAGGCAGAATAAATATCAGTGGAACTTGAACTCAGAAAGAGAATCAGAACAAGTACTGTAGGGCATTCTACCCAATGCCTTAACAATCCTACTTTTTGGCCACCTTTAAAATTAGGGTAAATACCTACATATTCATATAATGTTGGGTTAATCAATTTTCCCCTCAATGTTTTAAAATTGTTTTGATCTGGAGAAAAGGAATGTACCACTGGCTTTTACAGGTCATACACACACCCACACATAAAACCATCATAATTTTACATATGCTTTTCATGCTGGCATCGTTAGATCGATTTTCACAGTACAAGTCGATTCTTATTCAGAATTAATGTCCTCCTAGACATGTTGAAGGAGCATGCCTCACTTGTGCATTTAATTTTTAGCGTACTTCTATAGTTGAAAGCCCTTCCTTTTGATCAACCACTTTACTCTATGTATAGGTGTATGTGTGTGTATATACACATATCAATTGATAACAACATTTAACATTAACAATCAAAAGATTCTAGCCTACCATAATAAAAATATACATAAACAATAACCACTTCATCCAGATGACTGAAGTTTTAGAAACCTTAATTGGACCTAAAAACTAACAATCCCTAAATAAAATGCAAAGGTCTGATGAAGAAATGTATAGATGTTTCAGTAATTCTATGTCAGAAACATTTATTCCAATACTATTAATATGGTTTCAACATTAAAATCATTTTTAATATCTGTAGCAACATACATATTGTAGCATTGCTTTGTCACAATTACTAGCTCATAGTTACTGACTGGTACAAATGAAGAGTCAAATTACAGTCTATAATTCTTCAAGACATCCAGCACATAATATATGCATTGCATATCCTTTTCACAAAGTAGTTTTTTCTCACTGGATCACATATTTGATGATGGTAATACACACTTATAACCAACAATCTATCTTACTCTTCTACTGTTTTGGAAACAAGGAAATCTTTATATCATCATCTAACCCAGTGTTTCCCAACCTTTTTTCCCGGCGCCCCACTTTTTCATAGCAAAAGTTTTTACGCCCATGTAAAAAAATTTTCACAGCCCATGTCTATGCCCCGCGCCCCACCTGAATTTTCTCAGGCCCCACCTTGGGAATCACTGATCTAACCTGTTAAAAAAAAAGCAATTTACCACACCCTACTATTTTAAAATAAATAAATAAATAAACTGAGGAATTCACTGGGTAACACAGTATTAGGTACACTGTTTGAAATTATGAAGAAATGGTCAGAGCTGGAGTATTTTGATCATGGATCTCATGGATCTGCTTGATCAGAGTTGAACTGGAGCTAAACAACTTTGTTTTTTTATTTACTGAGTTTGGAGGAAGGGGCAGATGCAATCCTCCTTGCAGGCCCTCATAGCAAATAAAATAACTATTATAGTGTCCAGGCTGTGAGTAGTTTGAAATATATGTAGTTGAAACATATAGTACATCATATTGCAAATAAAATACATGTTCATGATTTCATTAACATCTTAATAATTAATAAAATTAGCTTCTTACTCAATTCATTGTTTTTAACATTATCAATGAATAACTTTCATTCTGGCATAGGCAGTCTTCCTGCCCAAACTAACTTTAGTTAGCAAAAACTAGAACCCTTGTATTTAGTAAAGCTTCAAGCTACACATGCCTGCATATATGCCTGCTTACATAAGGTATTACATTTCAAGTTCTGTCCTGCAATACAATAAACTATTGTATAAACTTCAGAATAAACTATTAAAAATATAATATGATATGATTCTATCATATACCCTTTTTTTTTTCTTTACCTGAATATTGGTTGAATTGGCTTGAATATTAAAGCTCCATGACCATCTGAGTGGCCCAATTTCCAAAGATTTTTCCCTTTAAACACTTCCTAAGACTTTTTGAAAATAATATAATACATTAAATAATGTTTTAGTACACAAAATGTTTTTAAGTGATGAAACTCTTCCCTTGTCAAATGTACTGCTTATTTATTCCCATTGTTTTGAATCAAATCAAGCATTATCTTGGAGCTTGAATGTCATTGTTGAGAAGTCAGATCTGGCCGGTTTGAGCATAAAAGAGGTAGAATATTTGGGTCAGATATGACCAGTTTACATACTAGATTTAAGGATCAAATTTTACTTTGCCCTCAAATGCAATGTAACTTTACTATCCAAGTTTTGCTGATTGTACAATTTTAACATTTTCTTCATTACCTGACTCACCTATGGAAACAGAATCCATTTATTACTAACAAGAGAAATTTTCTCAATTACTTTATGGATCATACAGTAACTTTTCGTTAATTGTACCTTGAAAAATTATCACCTAGGTAACAGATCTAATCTACTACTTTTTCCAAAAGGACATTTTAAAAGTACATGGTCTACAGTGTGTTATTGCTTGTATTTCAAAAGTGCATGTAGCACAGCAAACATTTTGCTCTTAATAGAGTCTGCTTGAAATCTAATTACATCCTTTATGCAACCACTGATTAGACTGACAATGTATTGAGTTCCTGTCTAATCTTTACATGCTAATCACAGCCATTTTCCTGAAATAATTTAGTTTATGATGCCTTCGCCCCCACCACCTACACAGTAATCATTTGCAGAACTTTCACAGTTATGAAAGCAGATCAAACTGCTTTCATAACACCCACACAAATCCTACAATGACAACCAAGTTGTTTGCATACAGAAGCCTCCACAGGAGTTTAATCTTTAACTTCTTTATAATGGTTTCCATGATTTAGAAGACAGGAAGTGGATTGAAATATGTCACTGAGTGTATTATCTTAATTCTGGCTTTAGTCCCTCTCTGCATGATTTTCATAGCTCTCATGAACCACTCATCAACATTTAGCCAGCTCACTGCTATAAAATAGCATTTAACAGAACTAGATAGATAGATGAGTAAGTAGACAGGTAGAAAAGTAGCTTGACAGGCGGATATACGAACAGGTAAATAAGTCAATATATATAAGCAAACAGATGATGGGTAGTTTGGGTTTGAATACAATTAATTTCCTTAACTACAATTTTCATTAATGTACACAGTGATAATCATTTTGTAATTAATATAGACTGTGAGAAGCATTCCCTGAATAGAATTATAAGTAACAAATACATTGAGCTTCAGGACTGATAAGTATTAAAGTAATCCATAATGACATTCTTCAGTCAAAAATTTATTATAATAATCTTGCACCTATGAATAAAGTGAAAACTACAAAGTAATATGATTAATTAGTGAATATAAACATTGTGCTTGTTATAGAAAGTATGAAGTAAATCTATTGATTTCCAATAGATTTCTGAAGAGAATAAGTAAACTAAACAGTATGTGACTGAACTTGCAGCAATGCAAGTTCTAACTGAGGTCCAACCTGTCCAGCCATGTACAATCAATCTCCCTTCAACTACAAGAATACAATGATGTACATATAAAATAGAAGTAAATTAACTAGGATATTTTAGAAACCAAAATACAGTCACATTTCAGAAGATTACATTTTGAATATAGTGTAAGGCATATGTTAGTAAATTTTCTTCATTGTGTGAACATCAGTAATGTAAAACTAACAAGTTATGATGAAAGAACAATCACACACACTTTTTCTCTTTTCCTCCCCTTACTCTCTTTTTACTCTTTTACTTGTTTCAGTCATTTGACTGTGGTCATGCTGGAGCACCACCTTTAGTCGAGCAAATCGACCCCAGGACTTATTCTTTGTAAGCCTAGTACTTATTCTATCAGTCTCTTTTGCCGAACTGCTAAGTTACGGGGACGTAAACACACCACCATTGGTTGTCAAGTGATGTTGGGGAGACAAACACACATAAATACATATACAGTTTCCGTCTACCAAATCCACTCACAAGGCTTTAGTCGGCCCGAGGCTATAGTAGAAGACACTTGCCCAAGGTGCCATGCAGTGGGAATGAGCCCAGAACCATGTGATTGATAAGCAAGCTACTTACCACACAGCCACTCCTGCGCCTGTTCATATTGAATATGAATATTCCTTGTTTAAGTGTATACAATGATGTAGTATATTTATTTAACTATAACCCTTACTGTATTTGTACCCTAATAATTTGTTGAACTATAAACCTTTTACTGTTATGCAAATGAATTGTCCCTAGGCACACGTTTGCTTGAAATTTAATACAAAACTTTCTCTAGCTATATTTTGGCATCTAGAGGGAGAAAGAGGTGACTCCTGATAAGTTTGAAATACTGAAGCTAGTCTGGCTTTCATCTCAAGCCACCAAAAAGAAAAAAATCAGTCAGATTCATTGCATATGGATAAGATTCCATATACATACACACACATCCAAGTCAGTATAAGTAAAAATTATGATTATGATGATACCGTGTGTGTGTGTGTGTGTGTGTGCATAAACATTTGTTAATTTTTATGTCTGCTATTTGCCATGCTGGTATGGGTTAGATGAATGAGTATATCATTGAGCCACTGTTTCATAGCTAGATGCCCTCTGTGCCTTTTAACCATACCTGTTTTTCAAGTAAGGAGTCTTTTATTTCATAAGTTTTTGAAGGTGCAAAGCCAGCAGATAATTTGTTGATAGGAAAACTGACATCAAAGTGTGTAGCTCACAATTTTTGGAGAAGCACAACATATAAACAAACACAGAAGCCCACACACACTATATATAATATATATGATGGGTTTCTTTCAGTTTCTGGTGACCAAATTCACTCAGAAGGCTTTGATTGGCCTGGAGCTATTGTAGAAAACACCCCAGTGCTACACAATAGGACTAAACTAATAACTATGTGGCTGGGAAGCAAATTTCTTAAATACAGTTGTGTGTGAGAGAGAGAGAGAGAGAGAGAGAGAGAGGGGGGGGACTCAGAAAGGTATTTTTACATGATGCAAAAATATTTTTGAATGCCTTAAATATTTTATAAATACACACATACATATGTATAAAATATTGCTGATAAGGTGTTCAAGTTATAAAGTGATCATACACGAGACTGAAACCTTAAATTTACATCCAATTTTCTCGCCTTAATAGCTTAGTTCTACCAATGTCTTTTTACCTAATGCATCTTTTTTCTCTTTTATTGAAAAAATATAAAAGGAGCAAAGAAAACTATACAGGGCATATACGCTACAAAGTAAAATGAAAATAAAAAAAAACTTTAGAAAAATAAATATCAAAGCATATGGGACTTATATGGAATAAAACTATATACTTGAAGAAGCCTAAATATTCTAACATATGAAGATATTCGAAAATAAAATTGTTAAAGTATTATTGAGCACCAAAGTCAAAAGGTGGGAACATATTCAGCTGTACTCTGATTTATAATACCCAGGCATTTTAAAAATTTCTGTGTGAGATTTTTACTAGAAAATGCTTTTCATGAATGCAATTGAAAATGAAACTTTAAAGCATTAACACAGATGTAATTGGTGCTGCCATAGGCAAAGCTTTTGTGCAAATATTTCCATTCATTGAAAGAATTAGTTTTTTCTCTCTCTTTCCTTTTCAAAAAGCAACTGAATATTATCTTACATAGATTAAAGTGAGAGAAAGAATGAGAGAGATGAGATAAAGATGAAGAAAACAAAGGCAGAAGAGAGGAAAATGCATGTATATTTTAGGGATGGAGAAAAAATACTAGAAAGAGAAAGTTGTCATGATGGTTAAAAAAAATGTCCCAAATAGTTAATGAAAAGAAATTTATATTTAGCTTCTACAAATTCTAACACCTAATCAATTTGCCATCATCTTGCTTTCATCTTATTCTTTCCATTTAGATGTATATAATAAAGTATAAAACTTCAAGGCTGTAGGCTTGATGCCTCTTCACAGAGTTGTGACACAAAGTTATGATGATAATCAGAAGGAAAGCAATTAAAATCTAATTGTTACTTGATACAATAATATTATCCAGTGGGCTTTGTTGTATTTTGTTTCCTTGTCTGCTTCATACAACTGACTGGTTTCATTACATTTCTTTATTATATATATAAATATATATATATACTTTATTTAAAAGCAGCAGAAATATAACAAAAGCTGTTACTCAGAGTTTCATGTTCCCGTTCGTCAGACAGTTTTTTTTTTTAAAACAAAACTGTCCGACGAACGGGAACATGAAACTCTGAGTAACAGCTTTTGTTATATTTCTGTTGCTTTTAAATAAAGCATATTACTCTACCTTTGGTATTTGAGTACTCTTTTTTCAACCTTGTTTCACATTTATGTGCTTACTCTGACACACACACACACACACACACATTCTGTTTGCATAAATAAAATCATATTTTAACTAGGGTCTTGCTTACATGGGATGAGCAGCATGTGGATGCATAGGTTAAATGTATGCAATAAATATGTAGTTGTATGAAAAGTTAAAATCATATCAGAAGGTGGAGCAGTGGAACATCATATTCAAAACTCCCAAGACTTCAGAAAATGCTTTCATATATAGCTTTCACAAAAGAGAAAGTCCTCCGACCTACAAGGAAACCCTCTCTGTACCTCCGAATAAAATTCCTTGTAGATGCCCTAAGAGTGTTATGTGTGTATGGTGAGGGTATGTATGCTGATGAGAATGAATATGTGCATGGCGAAAGTGATGACGTGTGGTGAGAGTGTGTATATAATCGGAGAGAGTGAGTACGTGTAGTAAGAATGAGTAAGCGTATGGTGAAGCAATGTACGTGTGTGGCGAGATGGTGTAGGTGTGAGGAGAGGCTGTGTACGTGTGGGGAGAGGCTGTGCACGTGTGTGGGGAGACTGTGTACGTGTGTGGGGAGACTGTGTACGTGTGTGGGGGAGACTGTGTACGTGTGTGGGGAGGCTGTATACGTGTGGGGAGAGGCTGTATACATGTGGGGAGAGGCTGTATACGTGTGGGGAGAGGCTGTATACGTGTGGGGAGAGGCTGTGCACGTGTGGGAAGAGACTGTGCACATGTGTGGGGAGACTATGTGTGGAGAGACTGTGTACACATGTGGGAAGACTGTGTACGCATGTGGAGAAACTGTGTATACGTGTGGGGATATTGTACATGTGTGGGGAGATTGTAAGTGTGTGGTGACATGGCGTATGCGTGTGGTGGTATGGTGTATGCTTGTGCTGGCATAGTATATACATGTGGTGGCGAGATGGTGTATGTGTGTGGCGAGATGGTGTATGCGTGTGGCGAAATGGTGTATGCGTGTGGCGAATAGTGTACGTGTGTGGCGAAATGGTGTACGTGTGTGGCGAAATGGTGTACGCGTGTGGCGAGATAGTGTATGTGTGTGGCGAGATAGTGTACGTGTGTGGCGAGATAGTGTACGTGTGTGGCGAGATAGTGTACGTGTGTGGCGAGATAGTGTACGTGTGTGGCGAGATAGTGTACGTGTGTGGCGAGATCGTGTACGTGTGTGGCAAGATCGTGTACGTGTGTGGCAAGATCGTGTACGTGTGTGGCAAGATTGTGTACGTGTGTGAGGAGACTGTGTGTCGTGAGATGATTGTGAAAGTATGTACTTATGATGAGAGGGTATACTTATTGTAAGACTGATGGGTGTGTGGATGTAAATCATGTGTGTGTGCATGTACATGTGATGAGAGCGACTGTTTAATAAGAGTGGGATATGGTAAGAGAGTGTGTACATGCACATGTGTGTAGTGGGGATATGTGAGAATATATACATGCAAGCAAACAACAAAAAAACAAACAAAAAACATGGCACAAGAGAAAATGGTTAATATTATTCATTCATAGTCTGACATCTAAATGTTACTGAGAACAACACAATTTGATAAGATGTGAAGTGAATAATCATTAATGGAAGATGAAAAAAGACAAAAAAAACAAAAACAAAATCATATTGTTGGTTCTTTGTTTAAATTAACATGACAAAACTTAAAATATTCAAAGATTACAGAATTATGGATTTAAAAACAAATAAATAAATAAATGAAAATTTTTCTCTTTTTTAAAAAAAAAAAAATTCGTTTCTTTAATCTTCATTGAAAAACCAACCAAAGAGATTCAGCAAATCAAAACCTTTGTCAGTAGATTTGTAGAATAGTTCAGTTAATTTTAATTCTTCAAACAACAAGATGAATATTTAGAAAAAAAAAAAAAATTATATAAATAAAATCAAAATGAAAATTTCAAAAAGAGAGAGAGAAGAAAAAAATAGTTTGCTTAATGAAAGATAACCAGTAACAACAAAAACAACAATATTATCTGGCTATGATAACAAAATCCTCATCCTTGTTCCAAAGTATCCAATTTAATCAATTTTACATAGCAATGAGGAAAGTGAGAAACAGAATATGTATGAGTTGGGGGAGAGAATGAGGGATTTAAGCCATTCAAGTTAAGCTTTTAGATAGAAGAGCCTATGATTATTGTCATCCGAACATCCAGTAATGACTCAGGTGAAATTATAGAAATCAATGGACAGACAGTTGAGGCAAGCAACCAGCAGCAGTAGCAGAAGCTACAGTGGCAGAAGTATTGGCAGCTGTGGTAGGTGATGGTATAGTAATAACCGCGGTGGGGGTGGTAGAGCTAGCAAGTAGCATAAAGAGAGATAAAGATTACTTTGAGCAGAAATCTGCACTGTAAATCAAGACACATAACATGGAGAATAAAGAAAAGTTGAGATGGGGAAGGGAGGCGATTTTAATAAGGAAGGGGAAAAGGATAAAGAAGGCGAAGAAACAGGAAGAAATAAGAGGGAAGAAAGGAAAGACAAAAAGAAAAAAAAAAAGAGAGAGCAGTGCATTGGGTAAAGATGAGAAAAACAGCTGCCATTCTAAATGACTTAAGACACTTGTAAAAGTATAATAAAGAGCAAGGGGAGAAGGGAGGTAATAAATAGGTAACCCAACATTGTCAACAACCTTGTTGAAATTACCTAAGCAGAGAAATATAATAACAAAATTAAATATAAAATGGTTGATTACATAAATCAACGAATAGTAAAAAGAAACCACCTCAAACAACACCAACATTTCAAATCAAGATAACAGCTGTGCCGTATTTGGTGAAAGCAGTTTAGAATGTTCAAGTTTTATGAAAATAAAAGTATGGAAGAAATCAGTGTGTCCATTATTTTAATGTTTGTTTTTTTAAAAAGTATATGATGTGTTAATCTGGATATTTAAACTGTAGACATTCAAATTTTACAACTACTAGTTCTATTTACTGCGTACATAAATTATCATCATTGTTATAAAGTCATTTTTTTGTTTTTAATCATTTTGGCACAGCTGGACATATGAACTACATAGTAGATTGCAGCATGTCCCAATTTTCCCCATGTGGTTTGTGTGGCTTAGATTCTCAAGATCTAATTGGTCTCCTTTTCCTTGTTTTCTTTTTTTAAGCTGCAAGACTCTGCCACTGACAGTTCACAACACTTTGTTCAACCAACACTGACACGTACATGCCAATATAATAGTCAGTCCTGTAAAATATTGGCCCAAACCACTTACTTAGCTTACTTGCGCTCTGTCATTCATGTGTGTTAATGTTACACATTCGATGGGTTATATTTGCCTTATTTCACTTCAGCTTCAATGAATCATCCATCCACATTCAAGGTTTCTGTTTCACTATCATGCAGTATCACACTCCTAATACAAGCTTCATACAATTTGCATTTCACATATCACGGTTAGAAATTTGCTTGTGTGCATGTGGAAACTTGCAGTTGGTCAAATTATTATGGTGCTAGCCCACTAACCAACAAAAGCAACAATTTATATGTCACTGCTGAGATTATATGTCCCTGACAAAGACCATAGCTTAATCCACAGAGAGGCAAAGCTGAACACTAAGATGCAGGAGCATGGTGTACTTTTAAGAAGTGTTTCTTTAGCTAAAAGTAGTAAACTTTAATTCTCCTTAGGCCAAAGCTGGTGAAAAACATTCAATTTAAAGGAAAAGCTATTCGTCTTTTGCTTCATTCCTGAAACAGTGAACCTCAGACAATATCCAACATCTGTTGGTAATCCCACAGTCCCAAACTGAAAAATTTTATATAGACATGAAATAATAGTAGCGAATATATAAAAAAAAATATAGGGGTATATAAAAATAAACACACACAATAAGTAATATATAAATGAAAATAAGCAAAAAATATACATAAAAAAGCTTGATTGACATTAAGAATTTTCATGTCATTAATATTATAAATTTACATTGTTTGGCATATCTGTAGTTCT
This sequence comes from Octopus sinensis, assembly GCF_006345805.1. Classification (NCBI taxonomy): domain Eukaryota; kingdom Metazoa; phylum Mollusca; class Cephalopoda; order Octopoda; family Octopodidae; genus Octopus; species Octopus sinensis. Next base: position 42,412,481 of record NC_043002.1, on the reverse strand, counting down.
ATGGTTAAGAAGCTTGTTTCCCAACCGTGTACTCTTGGATAAGTGTTTTCTACTATGACCCCAGGCTAACCAAAGCGTTTTGAGTTGGGAGACAGAAACTGAAAGAAGCTTGCTGTATATATGCACATGTGCACAGGTGTGTGTGTGTGCCCTTGTCTTGACATCATAGTTGAAAATGAGCATCATCATCATACAAGCACTGTTATTTGTTTCCAGTCTTCCATAAAGAACACTTCAGGCCAGAGAGGATATATTACCTTGGTTGGAAATAGATGAGGATTAGCAACAGGAAGGGTAACCAGTTATTGAAAATCTGCTGCATTAAATTTCATGCAAGCATGGAAAAGTGGATGTTAAATGATGATGGTGACCTCTTGTTCTCATGAATTCTCTGACTGACAGAATATGATAGGATGATGTTTATTGGAAAGTAGGATGAGGCATAGAAATGTTGCCTAAGCCTTTTGTAATGAAATAACACTCCCAATGTATTTCCAATGATTTTGAAAATAATCAAGAATTTAGAGGCATTTAGCCAAATAATTAACTTTTGCAATTATTTCTCTTTCAAAGCTGGCGTTTAGAATATATTTTATCTAAACATTCTTGCATACAATTATGGCAGAAAGTTTTAACTTATATATGAGCATTTTAAAATGAGCAATTTAGTATGAAAAGAACCAATAGAAGAGTGGGGATGGTTGCATGCAGGATGTTATTAAAAGAATTAAGATAGGTTTCAGAAAATACTTAAAAAAAAAAGATTGTGAATAATGGAAACATTTGGGATGAAATCTTGGGCAAGAATGGTTGACAGAATCATAAGGTAACTGAGATATATGGAGGAAAAAAAAGAAAAAAAAAGGTTGTATAAACAAGCTTATATATTTTTCTAAAAGATATAGTGCAATGTAGAAATTTAATGGATCTAAAATAAAATAGACTTCACAACTTATAGGAGTTAGTTATTAGAAAATGAGAATTTCAAGATATCAACTCATTTGAAACTCATTGTCTGTATATTATTACTATAATATTTAATAACTGAGACATGTAATTTGTGGATTTTAATGCAACTATAAATTTATCTAGGAAAGAACCCTTGGTTTTCATCCCAATACTGCAGAGTAACAGTGGAAGGAATAAATATGAGGAACAATTATTAAACCTTATAGAATTCAGTTTGCAAAACTAAGCTAATAAAAAGGTACCTTTCATGAAACGAGTAAATCTAAATAATTAAAACAAAATCAACATCTAGATTTTAAAATGGAGTTCAACTAAAAGAACATTATAACTTACAGCAGTATTTCCAAGTAAATAAAAAACAACAGGAATCACATTTCTGCCTACGCACCTCTTTCTCTCTCCCCAACTAATACACCTACAGGCATGTTCAATTGCATTCATTCAACACATGAAAGTATATTTATTTATATGTTGAAGAGAATTTATCAGAGGTTATTGCTCCAAACAGGTTATTGCCCCAAACTGTCAGCAAAGACTACTGGTTTCAAACTATCAGTTCTCATCAAGTATCATTCAGCTAAAAGCATGGGCTTTGCCAAAGGTTGCATAGAAATATTAATAAACTGATTGTCAAGTACAGCTGATGGAGTCAATCTGATAGCTAGTGGCCAATAAGAGAGTAAAAAGCTGGCTGACTAATATGTATACATAGGATTATGACATCACAAAATTTTAAAACAGAGCAATTGAAAATTAAGGGAAGAAATGATTACAATTGACCTGGCTTGTGCAAGAACTGTTCTTTCTTTATGAACTCCAGAGTATTTTTCAACTGTGATTTGTTCAGTAAATTTGTGTGTATATGCATGTTCAAATGTGCGCATTTACATAACTAATTTTTTAATGATTTAGCAAGGTGGAAGGAGAAGTTAGCATTGCCTTTACAAGCATTCCTAGATTGGAGAAATTAATACATTTGAATTCAGCTTAAAAATCTATAAGTCAACATCAGCAGGAAAAACACAGGCAGAGAGTGAATTCCATAGGGTATGATATTCTGAGAAGAGGGGGATCAGAAAAAGTGTTAGAGAGAGAGAGAGAGAGGGGTGAAATTAGAGGTAAGTAGGTGTAGCTAGCTAGTTGAGAAGATCTATATTAGTCTGAGTGTTAGTTTTAGTGTGCACATGAAAACAAATGTGTGTTATGTGCAAGACAGTGAGTACACATATGATTATAAAACAGCATGTGTGAAAATGTGTGTTTGCATATGACTTACTTGTAGTTTGCATGTGTGAAAATGTGTGTGTGTATATGTTCATACGTATTTGTAATTATCGACTAATGAGAAACAATACTCTAGATAATTAATTACAGTTCTCAGATATAACAATATATTATTACACTTATACATGCATACCCACACACACATTAGTACTACAGAACAAATGGATTGGGTTAAAAATAAAAATAATTTTAAATGAATATATTAAAATAAAAGTATCATATTATAGGTGGCAAAATTGATTCTAAAACATAGATTCCATAATCTCAAATAGCTTACTTATTTATTCTTTGCTTTGAGTATGTATATGCATATATGTCTATGTCTGTATGTTTATGTGCATGTGAGTATGAATGTATGTTCAGGAGGATGTATCATCATTTTATGTCTGCTTTTCTGTTTACATGGATTTAACAAAGTTTCTTTAGCACAGCAGTTTACCATTTCTTGCAGTCCTTTATCTCCTTTGTGAGGCTCATCCCATTTAGATTAGCTTTTATATCTCTTCTTTTATATTCCTTGGCCTTTTTCTTCTACAAGTTCCTTACATTTGGAGTATTTGACCTTTTTACTCAATTGTCATCCCACAAACAAGTTAGTACCAACACAGTCCACAGTATTGCACAATGCATCTGGTTCCACTTATACTCAGTCTTTTACTCCCAGCTTATTTGTACTGCCATTCATGCACGTGACTTTTCATCCAGTAGAACATGCTCACTTCATTCTTTTCTTCCCAGTCTTTCGCACATCCTTCATATTCAATGTCCATGTTTTATTACCATTCAGCATCACACTTTGAACACAAGAATCATACAAGCCACTCTTCATTAGGCAAGAGAGTCCTTTTGTTGTTAATAAAATAGCAACCTGGAATTTTTTCCACCTTATCATTACTATAACTACTATGCTATTGCAACACATCTACTGCTGATTAAATCACCTAAGTAACAAGACCTATTTACTTCTTGGGAGCCATCTGAACTCTTGTAGTACTAACTACTACCATGTATTTACTACATACAAAATATTTCTACTCTGTCAGCCTGCTTGCCACTGCATCTTTTATGCACCCACAGTATACATTTAGTACACAAGGAATTTCCAACAATTCCTTTTCTGTATATAGAGCATAACCAATATACTTGGTGGAACTAGAAACCTGTCTCCTTTTCTGTTAACTAAAAGTTTTGATTTTGATAGGTTTTAGACTTCTTGATTATAGGCTCTTGCATCCACATTCTTCTCAGCAGGAATCAGCAATGAGATCTAGGTCATTGGCATGCCGGGCTCACTACAGACAACCAGTCTTCATTGCTTACTTTCACCTTGCTGATGGCATCTTTCAAGATGGCTTGCGTGACTTTCACAAGCCATTTATCTACTCCTAGCTTTCTTAGCAACTTCCACATTACACACCTTGTGTAATGTCCTCTCAAAGTTGCAATAGGGTGTCATAGAAACAGTTCTTTTGCTCTTCTGCCAATCCTAATTGTAACACACATACATAAAAAAACTGTTGCTGTCATCTTAGGTACAGGGTCATGTACTCTGACTAGTTCAATTGCTTTATCCATTTCTCAACCAACAAAATGCTTATTCTACCCACCACTAACCCCAGGCACTGTTATACACCCAAAAGAATTTCTATTTGTGCTCGTTGCCTGTGAGGAATCTGGCTGAGGCACATGGTACATCTTGTACACAACACACATTTGCCTCTGTTCCAGCATCTCTACGATTTTGTCAGAACTACTTTCCATTGTTTGTGTATGTGTGTGTGCATGTGTACATAAGTGTGTATATATCTGCATGTATGTGTATATGTGTGTGAATGTGTGTGTATAAAATACTCAGGTTTTGAAATCTACACATAATTAACTTTGATGGGCCTAGGGACAGAAAAAAAATATTCCTTAGCAATCTTACCCTTGTTTGTAAAGTACATGTTCATGAGACATTTAGTGTACTTAAATTATTCCTTGAGCTGCTTCAAAGGATAGATGTAGAACTTGCTCCCAACTTATTCCCTGAGGTGATATGGAATAAAATAACCTAAAAAAATACAAGTGAATTCATTATGGAAAAATAATTAAGCAATGTAAGTTCACATAACTAAAAATACTTCATGCTTTTACTACTATCTTCCCATTATTTTGTAGGGAGGGAATAGTGAAAAAATTTTGCTTAATATGAAGAGATTTTTTTTTATTTCATCATATGTAAGGTGAATAAGTGGATGGGTAGATTTCTTTTTTGTATATGTTTTAAATAGTGTTTGGTTTTTAATTAAAAATAGGAGAAATTTTGTTTTATTTGTCTTACTGTGTTTTTAAAATTGTATTTGCAAAAGTATTATGGCTACATTAAACCTGGTTGTGTATCATAACATGTCTCACAGTTAATTAGCACTTAAGGATGAAAGAAAGAAAGAAAGAGGAATATATTTACAGAATATATCACAGAGATTGATATTTTAAAATCTGTATTAAAGTTACTGAATGCAACTAATTATATCTCATCCATTTATATGAAGGAGGAACAGATGAGTAAAAATGGGAGAAAGAAGAGGAGGAGAGAGACAGAGAGAGAGAAATGTAAATAGTAAGACAGAGAGAAAGACAAAGATTAAAGATATAAATAGTAAGAGAGGTAAAGAGTGAGGGAGAGAGATAAAATGAGAGGATAGGGAGGAAGAAGAATGAGTGATATGAGACAAACTGTAAGAAGAGAGAACTAAAGAGTAAAGAAACACAATGGAAGAAGTAGTGGGTAAAAGGGAAAGAGAGAGGAATGTAAGAGAAAGGAGACAGAGAGAGAAGGGGGAGAGAGAGAGGGAAAGAGAGAGGGGGAGAGAGAAAGGAGAAAGGGGGAGAGAGAAATGAGAAAGAGATAGAAAGGGGGAGAGAGAAAGGAGAAAGAGAGAGAAAGAGGGAGTATAAATCATTTTAGAACTAAGGTACTTAAATTTGAAGTAGTGAAATTGAAAATATGTCAATGAAATCAACACCACAGAATAAATTACGCAATAAACTATTAGAAGGACTTGATTAGTAAAAGGTGAAGTACAACTAACTTATACAGTAAATCCACAGTCTTGAAACATTCATGAAGCCACAACAAATGTTATTAACTACTCTGAATTTGCTGTCTTCTGGTGGCGATACAAGTTGGGAGTAAGGATGTATAACAGATCTGTGTTGGGTCTGCCACCCCATTATATTCCTGTTACATTACTTCTCACTACCATCTCATTTATAACTCACTCTCCTATTTGCTGTTTGCCACCCACCTATGGAGGCATGGTACTGACCAATCACTCTTTTTCTCCTTCCCCACCCCATACAATTCTATCACTTTCACTTAATATCATTGATCTCTGTTGCTATCAATCACTCATGCTTTCTGCCCATCAGCCACCTTTAAAAGCTTCCCCCATCAAAATTTTTGCAATTTTCTATCTTGTCTTTTTGTTACATTTGCCTTGAAAAGACAGAAACAATAGTAGAGAGGACTATTTACTCTTAGAGTGGACAAAATAACCTTTCTTTCTTTCTATCATGCTTCTACAATGATAAAATACACCAAATACATGCTGTAAAGTGATTGGTGTTAGGAAGGACACTAAGCTATAAAAATCACAGCAAAAATGGAATGTATGAGATATAGCTGTAACTTTAAATAAGAAATTACTCAGACTATGACAACCCATCCAACCCATGACAGTATGTAGAACACATGTGCAATGATGATTATGGTGATAATGATTGTTACAAGAAAATCCACATTACATTTCAAACACAAAAATGAAGCTGGAAGGTTTTCAATAACAGCATCATATTTATAAATGAGTGAACAAGAAGTAGGCTCAACAATATCGTTTAACAAATACCATACCAAATTATTAACTTTACTTCTAAACCTAGATCCAGAACAGCAACTAAGTTTCTATCTCATTTCAATGCTAAACTGCACTAAAGAATATATTGGTAAATTTTATTGCCAACAATGTATGTCTATAGAATCTCTGTGACTGGCAACTTCATGATCAAGTAAAGAAGGATTAGCTGGACTAGTTTCAAGCCCATGCTGGGAATTCTTAAGTATCTCAGTACCCTCTTTAACTGTCCATACAGAAACTGTTTACAAATCCATTATTACTAACGATAAACAATGCCCTTTTCAAGCCTAGCCAGGCTCATGGGCCTAGTTTCCCAGTTTCTGTGGCGTATGCGTTCCTCCCAGCTGGACGGGACGCCAGTCCATCGCAGCGTTACTCCAGAAACAGAGTGAGAGAAAGATGTAGCAAAAGAGTACAACATAGGTTGCCACCCACCCCTACCGGAGCCTCGTGGAGTTTTTTTAGGTGTTTTCGCTCAATAAACACACACAATGCCCGGTCTGGGAATCGAAACCATGATCCTCCCACCGCAAGTCCGCTGCCCTAACCATTGGGCCATTGCACCTCCCATTATTACTAAGGGCAGCGTTAACTGAATAAAATAACTGGCATATATATTCTTGGAGTCTTGTTTTGTTTCTATGGCATTCTGTACAACAGAAAAATCTACACATATTTACCAACAGTGAAAGTACAGATGTATAAATACCCTGTCTTTGTATACAATATCTTTGTGAATGTAATTTAGCTGTCATTTCACTCTCTAAACCAAACATTCAATTACTTTATTTCAAACCTTCCACTGCGCTTGCTCCCACTGGCTTTCAATATATATGAAATTTCCCATTTATATATGAAATTTATTTTTCTTCCTTGTTTAGTCAGACCTAACTTGCTTACACTAAAATTATGGCAGCCTTTTCTGTGGAGACTAGCAATTGCTAAAACTTATCTAACTCTGCAATGGTAAGGGAGAATTAGAGAAGTAATACAATAAAATAACAATAATGGAGAAATGTGCACAGGGAACAAAAAGTATAAACTGATCTTGTGTTTATCACACTTTTCCTACATGTTCACACTCACACATACATAGGAGAGAGAGTGAAGGTGAAAAAGAAAACATATGATGAGGTATGAGTCAGTGAAAAATGAAATGAGAGTAAGGTAAAAAGAACGTGAAAGTAAATAAATGGAGAGCTGACTTTTCATGTATACAACAGGTAACTGCAAGTCATACTGACGAAGGAACTCTCAGGCACAAAAATAAAAATACATGACTGAATTGCAAAAAAAAAGAAGCTGAAGATTATCACCCAAAGTCAATGGCTGGTGTGAATAGGAGAAATGTAGTATTGTTGGAAAACAAGAAGTATAAGAAGAAAGGAACGCAAGAACAAAGTGAAAAAAAAAATAAAAGAATAACTCGAAAGCAAAGTGGATCAAGAACAGAACAAGAATCAAGGCAATGAAAAGAAAAAAAAAAGAATGACTGGAAAGAGTCACAAATAAACCCCATCAGTTTTGCCCAGTACTACACTGGTATAAGTGTGTGTGTGTGTGTGTGAGTGCACATGTAATCAACATTTATCAATTTGCTTGTTTCAGTCATTGATCTGTGGTCATGCAAGAGCACTGCCAGGAAAGATTTGTAGTCAAACAAACTGGATCCTGTACTTATTTTTGAAGTCTGGTACTTATTATTCTATTGCCTCTTTTGTTGAACTGCTAAGTTATGGTGACAAAACAAAAACTAGCTGTCAAGTGGAAGCGATGGGGGACAAACAGACACACATAAACACTAAATATATACACACAGACACAACAGGCTTCCATTTAGTTTCCGTTCACCAAACTCACTCAGAAAGCATTGGTTGGCCCAGGGATGTAGCATAAGGTATTTGCTCAAGATACCATGCAATAATAGCTAAATAAGTAGACAAATAGATGTGTGTGTGGGGGGGGGGATTCAATGTGAATGTGGGAGAGAGTAAGTATATATATTATATTGTTTGTAAAAAACAAATCTGAAAGAAGAAGCACACTCTAAGATGTAGAGCAATATATAATAAAAATGGGGAAGGCCGGTATATGGGATTAATTTTTAAGAGGTCATGGGCCAACGGGTTTTGGGGATCTGATGATACACCATAAAGCTAAACCCTTTATGGACAGGGAAACCCAAGGTAATCCCATACATCAGCTTTCCCCATTTTAGTCCGAGATATGAAGAAAGAGAGCGAGAGATAACAAAATATGTCAACAACAGTGAAGACAACGACGATTAACAGAATATCTGAAGAGTAAGAAAATGCAAAGAGATGCAATAACTTTTCATAACTGAATTCTAAAACTATAATGAAGTGAAAGCTTCTTAAAAGAGAAAAAGAAATCCCTTGTTCTAATCAAATATTTAAAAAAAAACCTGCCATAATGGCACCAACAGTAAAACAGTAAATTTTATACCCTATATATTTACATATTATTGGCTTCAAATCTTGGCACAAGGCCAGCAATTTCAGAGGAGGGAATAAGTTGATTAAGTCGACACCAGTGCTCCTGCAGTAATTATTTTATCGACACTGAAAGGTTGAAAGACAAAGCGAACCTCAGTGGAATTTGAACCTGGAATATAAAAACGGACAAAATGCCACTAAGCCTTTTGCCCTGTGTGGTTGACTTTATTTTTCAAACTTCACTAATTATTAACCCTCTCTTTTTTACTTCAATATATTTCTCTAGGAATACACTACCATTCTTTCAGTTTTTTTCAGCAAATAATGAAATTAGTAAAATAACTTTGTCATGAATTATTAAGTTGGTGTCTGGTACACAAATTAACATGAAATTTTGGTGGAAGGTTTTAATTGAGATAACTTTGAAACAAGAAGTTTATATCATAGAACTAAAAACAGTTTTAGGGGAGGTGAAATCAAAAAGGATTGAAAATCACACCAGACATGTGCAGAAATGAATTCAATCGACTAGAATATAACCCTTTCCTACAAATTAGCAGCCTTGGGTCAATGTAAGAGATGATTACTCTTAATGATACTATCAAATTTATAGTTCATCAAAATAAGGAGAAAATGATCTCACTGCAGAGCTATGTTGGTGGAGAGGTGTGTGACCAATTGAAAACTAACATCTGAAACACTAATCAGAAAGTCAAAGCTAACCTTGTCACTTAGTGTGAGTGTGCATGCATGCAAGCATGTGTGCACAAGCATGTATGAATATACAGCAACAATGTTACATGTCCACCTATATGTGGTCAGGTAGGTTTCTGAAGCAATGTTTTAGGACCAGGCATCATTTGTCATCAACCTTTATGACATGGGATGTGACATCTTGTACCTATTTTAAAACTGGGATACCCATGGTAACATATCTATGTGTAATTAAAAGTGTTTGAGAAAATCATGACAATGTAAGTTGGAACTAAACAAGTAATAAGAAGACCTAAAAGAAATAAAGGTTCACATTTTTTCCCCAATAGTTCAATATTTCTGCTTTTAAAGTGCTCATCAGCAGAAAATGGAAACTAGGCTTAATTTTGATTAACTGAGATGTTGGTGTAACAAGAATGGTTTAGTAATATTTTATTAGTGTTGTAAAACTCTCACTTCTTGCTGATGGAGTGAAATAGGGGATTTAATTTGCCTTTTTAATCCTCAAATTTCCAATATTCCAAGCTGCCATTTAAAGCTGTGACTGTCTTGGTTAGGACAACTCTTTAGTTTTTTAACAGATGATGCATTTGTATGAATATGTTGTTTAATATGTGCACACTGTTTGCGAATGGTACTATCATTGTACTGATGTAGTGTTTGTAAACAGCCCTAACTAACAGTACTACCACATTTAATGCATGCTGTATACTTGTAAGCACATAACTACATTGTTGATAGAGCAGAAATTCATAAGTATAATGGCAGAGAAATAGAAAAAGCAAGCCAAGAGAAAGAAAATTATTAAACATACTATATGATATACAATAAACTCATAGTTGCCATTAAGTCAAATAAATAAATAAGTACTCTACATTCCTCTCTAACAAATACACCAACATTTTATTTATATATATATATATATATATATATATATATATATATATATACACACACACATTTATTATTATCAAATTTTGGCAGAAGTAACAGAGTGACTCAAGGGAGAAGAGGTTCGTGTGTTAGCACTTATTTAACACAAAACCCTCAGTCCTTGAATCACTCAGTTGCTTTTGCTAAGTATTAAAATATACTCTTTTGTTTAGAGTTCTATTTTTCCTGTTTGCATTGCCAAACCTTTATATATATAAGTATATACTACAAAAAATTAAGCTAGAACATTACTTCATTGTTTGATTTGTTTTGACCAAAGCCTTAGATGACTTATGTCGGTTTATTTAATTTACACATATTACAACTGAACAACAGTATAACTGATTAAAAGTTTTCAATGGGCTGATCAGTTGTTCACTGTATTCCTAACAACAAGTGTGACAAGGGAGTGTTTGTAAAGGAGTGTAGATCAAATATTGCAATGGACTTCACTCAAACAGTTGGCTTTTCAGTTTTCTTGTTATTTATATCCTTCACCAATAAACAGACACATAAAATAGGTTATCGCATAGTTTCTGTTTATCAAATTCCACTACCCAAGGTTATACAAGACATTAGCCTAAGGTGTATTGCAGTGCTGTTGAACCAAAAACAACAGAGTTGCAAAGCAACAAGAGAGACATACAGACATGGCTGCATCTATTTCAATGAAAGGCTGATTCCTAACTTATACATTCCTATCTCAGCTTATCCTTGAAATTAACCCAAAGCAAGCAGTTTCTTGATGAAGTGTGAAATTAAAAAAACAAAATAAAATAGAAAAAAATTACATTAAAATTCCACATTAATAAATTCCATGACCAACATCAATCTAAACAGGATATCTAAGCTTGTAGTTACAGACTGAAAGCAATTGTCAGATTTCACCAACTGACACAAACATTTTTACAGAAAGACTATTTTGGCCACTACATAAAATAAATGATTTTTACTACTAAGCTCGTCAACAACTCTAAAGTGTTGATATTAAGAGAATATCAAAAAAAAAAAAAATTAAAAAAAAGGTAAAATACAAAATTTAAATGAAAAAATAGAATTTTTCATATATGTAGATTTGATAAAATAATTTGTCTGCAAATTATAATTCCATCAACTTAACACTCACAAATTATTTTTTTCCACAAATAAAAAAAAAAGTAATTATAAATATGTGGAAATATAAATGGACTCTATAACAAATGTTAATTAACAACATGTGAACTTCAAATTTTAAACACAACACATCAGTATAAAACATGTTTAGGCTCCAGGATGAATGTTCAATATTCATTAAACCCGTTTAAGAGAAACTAATGCAACAATTGAAATATTAAGAACAATTTAAATCATACCATGTGCATAAACAGAGAAATGATCAGCATTTCTAGACCACTACCCAAATGAATGACCAGTCTGAAAGACTAAACAATAAATAAATAAAATATCTAAAATAGTTATTGAGGTAATATTGCCAGATTTAAGAAGGAAATAAAGTTTTACATTTTTCAACACCTAAACATAGAAACTATTCTCAACCATCTGTTATGCAAGACTTAAGAAATTTCTTGGCAAACCACACACTACAGTGTTGATTAGATTGATTGCTAGTACATATTACTCATATTCAGGTTAATGAGTCTGAAACAATGAAAAGCAGAGTTGGTGCTCACAAGAACTGTAAGCACAAGCATATCCAGTCTGGTGATCTCTTGTTTCCACCAAAGCACCATCATGCTATGTAACACCTATTCTTTTACTCTTCCATTGTTTTTGCATATTTCAGTCCTTACACTAAGGCCAAACTGGGATACTGCCTCGAGTTGAATCAATCAAACTGACTCGGGTACTTATTCTGTTGGTATCTGAAGAATTTAGAATAGGAAATTTCTTACATATTTATTCAACATGTACAACTTTGTGATTCCTATTAACTAATTAAATATATATATATATATATATTTATGTGCCCTTTTCAAGCCTAGCCAGGCTCATGGGCCCGGTTTCGGTGGCGTATGTGTTCCCCCCAGCTGGACGGGACGCCAGTCCATTGCAGTGTTACTCAAGAAACAGGAAGAAAGAGTGAGAGAAAGTTGTGGCGAAAGAGTGCAACAGGGGTTGCCACCACCCCCTACTGGAGCCTTGTGGAGCTTTAGGTGTTTTTGCTCAATAAACACACACAACGCCCAGTCTGGAAATCGAAACCACAATCCTCCGACCAAGAGTCCACTGCCCTAACCACTGGGCCATTGTGCCTCCACAATGAAATATAACAATGAATGAATAATACCAAAAATTTTCCAGCTTCCAGTTTTGCTTTATTTATATATATATATAGTTAGATATAAAATCATCATGCCATTCCGGCATGGGTTGAACCAGTCAATGGGATGTGGTGAGTCAAAATGCTGTGTCATGCTCTAATGTCAAGTTTGACAGTTTCTACATTTGGATGTACTTAATGTCAATCTTTTTACAAAGTGTAATGGGTATTTTATTTATTTTTTATTTTTGTGGCACTAGTGAAGATTGCCTTGTAACTTTAATGCTGGTGCCAAGAGAAACACTTAAGTACACATACATACACATGATGGACTTTCTCATAGTTTCTGCCTATGAATATTTGCTCATGAAGTATCAGTTGGCTTGGAACTAAAGTAGACATTTGCCTAAGATGCCACACAGTGGGACTGAATTTGAAACCATGTGGTTGAGAAACAAACTCTTTAAGTACATAGCTATGGTTGCACAAAATAGTTTTAAGCTATTCTAGAAAACCTGCTACTGGTTCTCCGGTGGCCAGTTGGTTGGAAGAATGTAGAATTAAGTGTTCTATCCAAAATAAATATATATATATAAACCCACTAAGAATGGATTTGAATTGTGATGGGAGATGTGGGTAGAAGAAGGTCATTAGTAAGGGAATGACAAGTTCAGGAATAAAAGTGGCATAAAAACAGAGAAGGATTAAGAGAAATAAAAGGAAAAGTTTCTTTCAATATAACAGTAAAAGTGTATTTGCAGCATTATAATAATGAATTGTGACACTGATCAGTACCAACACCACATCATAGAAAAGAAAAATGTAGCCAATCAACAAGGTGTGAAATGGGGGAGGTTCAAATGACATAGAAACTTGTGTTTTGTATCTTGAAAAATATTCAACTCTAAATTTCTGATTCAATCCTATAGTTTTCAACACAACAAATAATAATAATACTATTAACTTGATAGCTGGTTTAATTGTTCCTGTGCAGGCAAAGTATTGCAATATCCTCTCTAATAATCTTTGACAAATCTAATTAAATGTCTTAGCAGCACAGAATTAATGTATTAGAAAAATGTCAAAAAATTTGTAGAAAGATTTCTTGCATATAGTTTTTTTTTGATATCCACATGACAAAATAGTCATGTGGATATGATACTGGAACACCAACTACTAAGTACTGAATTCAAATCTACTGCAGATATTTCTTTGTGTATCTGGCCCTTTTGATACTAACCTGCCTAAAACCACCCATGGTTCTAGGATACAAATTTCCTGTTTTAAACTGATATAAATTAAAACCTTTCATCAAAATTTCTTGTTAATCTATATTCCAAACACCAGCTTAATAAACTTATGTTATTAAATTCTTTATTATTTTCAAAATTAATTGAAATTAAAAGCAGTGTGCTTCAATAGAAGCAAAGTAACAAAAATATGTTTGGGTTTCAGTTAAGTTAGCTGTTGGATACAAAATATTTGAGGAGTGGTACCTGAAGCTAAGATAGCTTGACATTTTACCGGAAGACAAAATTTATCTTATACCTACTTAATGTACCAAACATAACTACGCAACAACCTATAAAGACCAATCCCAACAAAATCTTTTTTGTTTTTCATTTTTCTATCAAATATATCCAGATAATGCTGAGATTTGAAAAGACAATTATGTAAAAGAAAAGTTGGACTGACCTTATAATATTAATAAAGAGTTTCCATATCAGCCTACCAGAAAAGTATTAAGATATTAACAAATATGAAAGTATGATATCTGAATAACTAAAGCAACACTTCTTACAAAAATAGTAGCAATAAGCAATTCTATTTCTCACCTCTCAAATCAAAATGTTAAACCTCTCCTCTTCAGCAAATTAAATTATTCAATTGGACAAGAAATATTTATAATCAGCCGAACAAAGACTAATTTCCTTGGATTCTACTGTTTTGCTTTCAGTCAAATAAACTTTTTCTATTGAAGAACTCAATCTCAAGTGTTTTTCTTGTTTTTTATTTTTCTAAATATTCTGTGTCAAGCGTATTTTTTATCCAAAAATCAATAGCTATACTGTGGTATTTTAAGGCTAAAAAAGGTCCAAAGTTAGGTATTTTGTGATTTTGGGTAGTGTGGGAGGCAGAATGTTTGTAATTTTGACCCAGCAGTTGAAAACATGAGGAAAAAAATGGTTTAAATTCTTTTCTTTTTTTTTTTAACTAACTGGTCTTTAGCACTTAACATGAAAGTAAAGAGAAAGAGATATATTCTCTATAAAATGCACTTCAAACCATCATTTTATAAAGCTTTACCTTATTGAGAATTACTGAGAAATAAGAAGTAACACCCATATTTGATCATCATTTCAAATGAAAACATTTGTTTTAATTCAAGTGATAAATTACTCAAATTTTTAAATAACATTTCTCTCCATGACAGCCACAGCCCCAAATTCAATGCTACCCTCTAAATGTATTGCATTGATAATTTGATTACAAGATTGTGAAATGGTGTGTGTGTGTTCTGTGCACCCCACCACTTCCCATATTGATAATATCTTTAACACTAGGCAGACCATCTCATTATTATATATAGTCTTTACCCTCTAATACCTTCCTGCCACCTTCACTCATCCCTTTTCTAGTCCCCAGTTCTTTTCCAGAAAGTAATTCTACCTCTGTCTACATACGCTTCTTGTGTCCTTCTCTTCTTAGTGGTGTCTTAGGTCAGACAACCATCTACCTATTATGCTGTTTAACCTTTTCAATGTGTTCATAAAGCAGTGTTTGAATGTTTTACTACATTTTCTCCCTCTTAGCATTACATTCACCAGTCTATACTCATATATCATTTGCCCGTTTAGCTTAATTCTAAAGACTCATATATTCCTTGTGTCTAAGACTCACATTCCCTAATAGTTTGTATGCACCTATCATTGAGGTGTCGAAATCACAATGTCCAGTTAGCACTTGATACAGTGAATTCCATGTACTCCTATAAGATCTTGTCTGTTTTGTTGCACAGAACATTTTTACCATTATATACACTGTGCTTACTCGTGTATAAATAACACCCCTAAATTAGGGTTAAATCTTGACACGAAACATTTTCCCTTCAGAGTTTTAGCTTTGCCCCATGTGTAAGCTGCACCTGAGTTTTTTTTCACTTAAAATCAAGTATAAAATAGTGTTACTTGTACATGGGTAAATATGGTGTGTGTGTGTGTGTGCACAGATGCCTATGCAATGAATGTTAACTTGTCTGCAGTAGCAGGTTGCATCTACAATAATTACCACTGTTCTGACAATAAATGTCAATGCACTGCAGAATATATTAAAAAGGAAATCAGTATATATGTTAGTAAATTTATTTGAAGACAAGCTATTATGAGTGAAATGTTAAGTCCTACCAATTTATTTAGCTTTGAAAAAAAAAAAAAAAAAAACTAAAAAGAATTATAAATAAAATAACAGATGGCTTGTCTCCAAATGAGTGTCACAGACATCAAAAAGTATTCTATCAGTAAACATAAATAGGAGTAAATGTATACAAAGTATTCACATTTACTAAGCAAACTATGAAAGCAAAGCTCAAAAGATCAGGAAAAAAATGATGCTAAGAAATAAAACTGGCAAATAAACTTAAAATTTGGTCAAAGATATATATTTTTGTTAATAGAAATTTTTATCAATATTTTGCATGGGTAGACTGCTCTTGCATGTACCTAAACAAAAATGAGTTTTATCTTGAAAACATTATCATGAAATGGAAAACAGCTGAATAAACCTGAAGAAATTTCAGTCACCAATGGAAAACATGAGACAACATTCTAATCAGTTGTGCAGCCCTTGTTATCATGCATAATGCATTGTTAATAATTAGAAAGATGTGTGTTTTACAAAATAGAGGTAAAGAAAAGCTTACAAAGCTTACAGAAATTGCATAGGAACAAATCAGAATGATGCATTGACAACACGTTAAGAGTAGCCATGTGCATGTTTACCAACTGGTTCTGCACTATCACATCTTTCTATTTCTCATCTATCTGGTTTTATTCTACATTTGTCCTTCTTACCTGCCTTATATACTGTGACATCACTTCCTCCTCCCTGACTTTTACCTTCCCTTTCAAACTGAGATTCACCATTGACTATGCCTCCACCCATGTTCACTTCTATTCTCACTTCCAACTATCTGTCATTCATTTTTGAGTCTTGAGAACCTATGCATTCACCCTCTTCTCTCATAAACACCTTCTTGTACCATGATATACCCTGACACCTCATCGCCATCATCCTTTCTCCCTTTTCTGCTGGAGTAGCTGTGTATCTCCTCTATTGCAAAACATCAGTTTTTGTTCCTCTGTTATACATTAGGCTCAACACCTAGTACAAAACCACATCTCTCAATACTGCACTCCTACTCAGTCAAAGGATCTCGTCTTATGAGTTATTAGTGACCTCAATACATATTCTAAAGTGGTTGGCATTAGAAAGGATATTCAGCCACAGAAACATACTAAAGCAGACACTTGAGCTTAACACAGTGCTTTGGCTTGCCAGATCCTGTCAACCTGTCCAACTCATGCATGCACGGAACACAGACATTAAATGGTAATGATGATATATATGAATTCCTGAAGGCAGGGTAGGGCTCATAGCTTTAAAGGCTCTGCCAGACTGGTGATTATGTAATTTCTGTTCAGCTTCTATTTCCGCAGTCTGATGTTTATGGGGTAAATATGAACAGAGAGGAAGTTCTCGAGGGTTGCATTTCCATGAATAAAGGTTTTGGTGGAGACTTTAGAGTGTGAAACATGGTTGAGAAAACAATATGATATGCGGCTTTGGCTTAGATGATGGAGAAAATATTAATTAAATTTTCACAAGGCCACTATGTTTTAAGGGCATTGTCAAGTGAGCTGACACAGGACAGAATTTAAACTTATAACACAAATATTAAACCATTTATAGCATTTAGTTCTGTACTAAACCATTTCTACTATTCATACCCCTCCCTAAACTTAATAGTAATAAAAATTATTATTAAGGCAGCAAGCTTGCAGAATTGTTAGCATGTTGGGGAAAATGCTTAGCAGTATTTTGCCAGTTGCTAGTTCTCAATTGAAATTCCACCAAAGTCAACTTTGCCTTTCATCTTTTCAGGGTCAATAAATTAAGTACCAGTGAAAAATTGGGGTCGATGCAATTGACTCGTCCCCTCCTCACAATCTCAGGCCTTGTGCCTTTTAGTAGGAAGGATTGTTATTATTATTATTACTGCAAACACGGGTGGGGAATTGGCAGAATTGATAGAGCATGACACAAAATGCCAGGTGGCGTTTCTTTTGGTGCTTTATACTCTAAGATCAAGTCTTATGGAAAGCAAGCTCTGCCTTTCAACTTTTCTGGTCAATAAAGTAGTAGTGAAAAACTGATTACTAGAATTGACGAGCATACCCTTGTAAGAAAATTAATTGCATTTCATAAAATTACAATTCCTAATAAAGTTCTTATTATATTTTATTTAACTAATTCTTCTTTTTCTTATAATGGACTTCCAACATTTTTATTGGTCATAGGACATTGGATTGGCACATTGCTTAAAGTGTCAAAATGCTTTACTCTGTTTAATCCTTTTGATTTCAACTCATCTGAGACCACCCTTGGTTCGATGATACAAACTTCCTATTTTTAATTGTCCTAGATTTTAAAATTTCCATCAAAATTGTATGTTAATTTCTATTCCAAGCATCTACTTTACATGACAATTATTTTTGCTAAGTTCTTCATTATTTTCAAAATAAATTAAAGCAATGATAGTGTATTTGAACAGAAATATAATAACAAAGGGGTGAGTTATATGTTTTTTTGTTTTTGTTTTCGTTCAGAGTTCAAATCCCACTGAGATCAATCGACTTAGATTTTTATTATATCAAAGTTGAGAGAATAAAATACTAATCAAGTACTGGGTTAAAAACGTCAGACCATGATCCATGCAACATGCTTGGTTAGAGGCCCAACCTTCAAAATTCCTTTACAGGACTTAGAAAAACTGAAGGACCACTGCAATAAGTGTGTGACTTTGCAATGGGAACATGTTGAATAAAATCATAATTAACTGATCCTCCTGTATTTTCTTTTACCAAAAACCAGAAACTTTTCAGCACCCCTTCATATATATATACCTGCAAACACACATATCCATATACATACATAGAGATATGCAAATACATATATACACATGGGTGAGCTATTTGCTTAGATTGTGCACCATGTAGTATGGGAAAATCAGGTGAAATTAAAGGTGATTTATTGCCTGTTGAAATGGGCTAAAGGTATGTTATAAGGAGGTGCTAGAGCAAGTAACTTTATGGAGATTGTCAGTGGATAACCACTAATATAAGTGAAACATATGGTGAAAAGAGGGGAAAGAAGCATTAATGATTTGAATGGTAAGAAGGAGGGAAATCCATTGTGAGTACAGAGAGTGTAAAGCATTTGCCAGACTATGGTCTTTGCTGCTGCAAGTGGGATTTATTAGTGGATGTGAAGGTACTTGTCAATGCAAGGACATATTATGAAGAACTCTGCATTAATGTTTAAGTAATTCTCAGTATCTTTATTTCCTGAAAACTTGAGCCTTTTCTGCTGTAACAGTTGACTTCTTTTACTGTCTAAATAATAGTTTGTGTTTATATATATATATATATATACATATATATATCCACACATAAATCTTTGTCCTTATTTTACCAGTTCCCTGACTAGGTGTGATTAATTTATTATCATACAATGTTTACAATGAAATGGTTAATGTTATTTTTGACACTCCTTTTCTTCCTCAATCTTCTAAGTATATATTTTTCAAAAGGCTAGAACCTTGGTGACCAATCACTTTCAGTTATTTGCTGAGTCACTATTACTGTTAATAAGATTATTTTACACTTTACTACTAATAAATATATTTACATGTATAGCATATTTTCAAAATTGGTTGAATAACAATGTATTTTATATATATGTATATATAAAAAATACATGGAAAACTACAATCCTATTTTATAAAAGGAGCACTACTAAGTATGTAATAAAAGCCAAATAGCTAATAAATTGTGAGCTCATGAGTTGATTTCATTGCACAGTATCTTGGGGAAAGTGACTTACCTTAAATCATGAGCAACTCAAATCTTTTGAGCGCAATTGGATAGATAGATAGAAACTGTGATGAGATCCACTGAATGACTGACACACATTACAAGTACAATCAGTCATTCAATGGACCTCAACACAGTTTCCATCTATTCAATTGCAGTCAAAATAGTTACCTATAGTTCAGGTTAAGCCACTTGCCCAAGATACTGTTCAATGACATAAACCCGCAAGCTCATAATTTATTAGCCACTTGGCTTTTGTTGCATATATAGTAGTGCACCTTTTATAAAACAGGATTGCAGTTTACCATGTATCTTATTATTATGCTGTGCTGGAGAAGAAGACCCATCAAGCCAAGTAAAAGTGCAGTTGTGGAATATACTGGTGTCACAAATGGCACCTGTGCCAGTGGTACGTAAAAGAACCCATTACACTCTCTGAGTGGTTGTCGTTATGAAGGGCATCCATTAGTAGAAACCATGCCAAATCAGACTGGAGTCGGGTGCTGCCTTCCAGCTTGCCAGCCCTGGTCAAGCTTTCCAACCCATGCCAGCATGGACAACAGACATTAAATGATGATGATGACTTAACACAATGAATATGGCCAATTCTGAAAATCATGCTTTTATAGGTGTCTCTAAATGTGCATGAATGAAATAACTGAAATGTTGGTGTTGTTAAGTCAAACAGTGCTATAAATAATATATTTAATAGTAGTAAAGTGTAAAATAATCTTATTAACAATAATAGTGATTCAGCAAATAACTGACAATGATTGATCACCAGGTCCTATCCTTTTGAAAAACATATGATTTGAGGATTGAGGAGGAAAAGGAGTGTCAAAACTAACATTAACTGTGTTGCTGTAAATATCATAAGATAATAAAAAATTAATCATACCAAGTCATAAAGCTGGTAAAAATAAGGACAAAATGAGTAAAAAAAATATCAAAAGCTACCTTTTACCACTACCACCACCAAAATAAAACTTTTACCACACATGTACTCAGAATATTAAAGAAAGGAGAAGTAAGTTATTGGAGCATTTAAGAAATTTTGTAAGAAGGTGTATTCTGATACATGACAAAGATGTTTTTAAAAAACTCATATTTCATGATAGAGGTTATAAACTGTTTATAAGAAATATTAAAGTGAAAAATGTCAAAATTTCCATTTTCCATGCTGGCATGGACTGGATGGTTTAATTGGAGCCAGCAATTCAGTGAGGCTGTGCCAAGCTCTTTTGTCTGATTTGGCATGGTTTCTATGGTTGGATGCGCTTCCTAATGCCAACTACTTTACAGAGTGGACTGGGTGCTTTTTTCATGGCACCAACACTAGCAGGATAACTTTGTCGCAAGACAAAGACCCTCAGCTGGTCGGTGTGGAGTAGCATTAACAGAAGTGGCTTTGTGCCAGTTGATGAGAGGTTAAAAGTATAAATGAGGGACAGAGATAGGTGTCTTGCTGTGGAGGAGATACATGGATACCTCAGTTGGAAAAGAAAGGAGAGAAAGAGAGTTAGAGAGAAAGAAATAATCAGAGAGAGATGATGGTGGAGATTTGAAAACCATCTTTCATATCACTAATTCACATCTTGTGGCAGACATAGGCATCTTCATGAATAAAATTTCCTCTTTAAAGCCCTACACTCCACTTGTATATTCTGTTTCTATATGAAGAACTCTGCATTTCTAAATCTATATATTTAATTGTATCCATTGCTCTGTTTACAGAGAGGAAATATTCATGAAACTTTTACAGGAATAGCAGTGTGTCTAAGATGTCCCCTTCACAAACACTTAGTTTCAAGTTCAATTAATTTGTGCAACATCCTGGTTGATTAATGCTTCACGAGTGAAATTTTCCAGAGGAAACTGCATGGAAGATTATTGTTGTGTGTGAGAGAGAGAGAGAGAGAGAGAGAGAAAGAGAGAGGTGGTTGCAAACAAAATACTAGAATCACTAAATTTGACTGAAGCTTTGAGGTTTTAGTGTGGTGCCGCAGCAAGGCCACAATCCAATGACTGCAAAGGATAAAAAAAATCCTATTAACAAAGAGATGAAGAATATGATGTAGAGAACAATATGATGTATATATGACATACCCATCAAACCCATACAAGCATAAGTGATATGTTGTTTGTTTTCTTGTACAATCAGAGCATGAAAAAATGTGCTGTATTCTATGTATATCAATTCCATATTGACATAGATGAATATAAAAAATGATGATGATGATGAGGAGGAAACTGAAAAGCTTTTGAAATATTTGACATTATCTTAAGTTGAGACTATATTAGAAATAATTTCAAAAAGCAAAAAAAAACAACAAAGATATGACTATTGGAGTGAGGTGGGGGTGGGGTAGAGGACAGCATGAATTAACTGGATAGAAATACTTATTGGTTTGCAACTGCTGTTGTAACTAGAGACAGCAAAGTATGATGGTATAAAATGTCTTTGTGATATAAATTTAACATTGTTACTGATGTGCTGTCATTTTCATCATGACTCATTAAAAATGAACGAAAATGTGTCCTCTATATTTGAATAAGGTTACTAGCCTCTTTAATTTATTGTACCACACAAGCACGTATACACATAAACAAAATGTGCATGTGAGAACAAACAATTGCACATAAGAGTGTACACATGCAGGCTTGTAAATGTACATTGCATAGGCTGAGATATGAAGACTGTGGTTCCTAACATACATACTCTTTTACTTGTTTTAGTCATTTGACTGCGGCCATGCGGCAGCACCACCTTTAGTCAAGCAAATCGACCCCAGGACTAATTCTTTGTAAGCCTAGTACTTATTCTATCGGTCTCTTTTGCCAAACTGCTAAGTTATGGGGATGTAAACACACCAGCATCGGTTGTCAAGCGATATTGGGGAGTCAAACACAGACACACACATCATCATCATCATCACGACAGGCTTCTTTCAGTTTCCATCTACCAAATCCACTCACAAGGCTTTGGTTGGCCCGAGGCTATAGCAGAAGAAATTTGTCCAAGTTGCCACACAGTGTGAATGAACTTGGAACCATGTGGTTGGTAAGCAAACTACTTACCACACAGCCACTCCTGCGCCTACAAGACCCTTTTTTTTTTTTTTTTTTTGTGGCGAAAGGTGTAAGGGATATAAGACAATTATACAAATTCCAAAACTTGACTGGTGTTTTATCAAGTACTGTAGGATCTGAACTTAGAATATCAGTGTACATGAGTAAATAATACTGCAAAGTAGTTGGTCTTGACATTCTACCAATTCAGTCACACACCATACTTTCTAACCAATAACATTTTTTTTTTAAAAAAACAAAACATAATAATAATTAAAATGATCACACTACCGCTCTTTTGATTCTATAGGAGAGAATTAGAAGAGAAAAAAGACAAGGACTGGTGGTGTTACAAAGAAGAAAATGTTCACAAGAGAAACACCAGCACAGATAGCAGCTGATTAGGATTGTTAACAAATAAACAATGGGTTCATTAGTCTATATTATAGTAGTCAGTGTTTAAAATACAATGTATAATGTAAACTCCAAGCATTATTTTAGAAACTGAAGGTCACTATCACATCGCTAATCATCATATGATCATTTATAATCATGGTAACAATCATCATCATTATCATCCTTACCATGCTACAGTCATTCACAATTGGTATCACCACAATCACAAGATTATTTGGTCAGCTAAATAACGAGAAAGGAAAAGGGAAAAAAACAAGAAAAGATTGTAAAAAGATTCCTTTTCAATTAAAACAATGATACTGATGAGAAGAGCGAGAGGGTTAGATTAATGAGCTCTGTTATTCCCTATTGAAAGCCCTATAGCATGAAGTTTCACTTCACAATAGGTCGCCAAGACAATAACAATTTCTTTTTTTTTTTATTATTTTTGTTTCCACACACACCCTATTCTTTTTTTTTTTTTCATATATAAATCACATTGGTGCAATACGTGATTTAATTAGTCCCTTTACAATGGTGAACACACACATACAGAGTTTTCTTTAATTGGATGAGATGTAAAAGATGAAATGTACAGAGTATTTGTGCACACACACACATCTATGTATGTAGGAAAAAAATATCTAGAGAGTGGAAGGGAAAAAGTGTAGGTTTTGAAAATTGTTTTACAAGAAGACCACTGTGTGTGTGTGTGTGTGTGTGTGTGTGTGTGTGTAAGTGATGTAGTAGTTATATTTTAAATATTGCATATCTCTCTCTATCAAAAGGTAGACAGCTGGAATTTTTATGAGTACCAAATAATAGATACATACAGCCATTTCTAAATGTGTGTTTGTGAATAAGTATTTTATAGTTATGAGACTGCATTCAAAAATTATAAATTTCACACAACATGAAACCACACAAGAAAGAGTCTTATTATTCATACATAAAAATAAAAATAAAAAAATCACTTATCTCCCACCACTTTTAGTGTACTTCATATGTGAAACAGCTCATAAATCTATGGCAATACATATTGCAGAGACAACTATGACAATGCTCAGTCAAAATTAGTTATTTTCTGATACTAATAAATAAAATTTGAGGAAAAAAAAAAAAAACCAAAAACAATGTAGAAGTGTTTTTTACAAGTGATTGTTTTATGATAGAGACAATTCAGAAATGAGGTTGAGTACTAGTTATGCACCATACTAAATTCTCTAATGTCTAAACCATAAAAATACTGCTAAAATTATGCTAAATTGACTCGGAATCAGACCAATGTTTGACTGACTCCGCAACAGTATGTTATATTACATGTACTTAGAGTATTGACTACAAACAGATTTCTGTATCAGAGAGGTAAGGTACGTGTATCAAAGTAGATCCAATTGACACCACTCTTCACCTACAGATTTATGGCGTTGTGCCAATGTTTTATATCTATATTTACAGATATTATGAGAAAGTATAAAATTGCAATGTATAAAAAAAATGACAGTAAATTGGCAGAGTTGTTAAAGAACTGAATGGATTGCCTCACAGTACTTGTGCCAATTCTCTGCAATCTGAGTTCAAATCTTGTCAAGATCAACTTTTGCATTTATCCTTTTGAATAAGAGCTAAGTTGCTAGCTTTGTAGCTATTGCTTTCCCAAAGTTATTACTTAGATTTTACTACTATCAAGATCACTGGACCGTGGATGATATAATTTATTTGATCCATAACCAAGAAGTGGCTTGGTGAAGATGTTAGAAGGTTGGGAAAGTTACTTTAGGATATCTATTCAGGCTCTTTGTGTTGACAGTAACAACACCATTGTACTGGCACAAGTCAATAGCCTTTCTCTTGGATAAACATTAGTGGTATGAAGAATTTGCATACATGGGAAACTGCTAGTCTTCCTAAACAAAACAAAAAAAAAAAAAGGGAAGGCCTGTCTAGGCTTGCTCATACATGCTCTACTTCGACCAATGGAGGCCTCTTAATAAAATTACTCACTTTTGTCTGCAGCAAAACAGAATTATTATCACCTACCACACATTTCTTTTACTTAATTACAAAACCAGCTTTTGCACAAGTGTATATTTGCTTTGTTTCTTTTTTAAGGTTTTCACTACATTATTAGTTTTACTCCAAGTCTGAAGGGACAAAAGGCAATGCCAGCAATGCAAGATTTGAACACAGAATATAGGGGGATACAAATTTAAAACAATTCAAAATAATTACACAACTTACATATTTTTAACTATATCCATGTTTTAATTAAACACACAAGACACCAACAACTGTTGTATGTAACACAAACTCAAGCTGTTATACTAATAAAAACTAAAAAAGTATTTTATTAGCTTTTTTTTTTAAATGGGCACATGTGTAGCTGTGAGGTAAGAAGCTTGCTTTCCAACTACATGGTTCCAGGTTCAGTCCCACTGCATGATACCTTGGGGAAGTGTGTTCTACTATAGTTTTGGGCCAACCAAACCTTGAGAGTGGATTTGATAGATGGAAGCTGAAAAAAGGCTGTAGTGTGTGTGTCCAACCACTGCTTGGCAACCAGTGTTGGTGTGTTTGTGTCCCTGTAACTTAGTGGTCCAACAAAAGAGGCTGATAGAATAAGTACTAGACTTTAAAAAAAATAAACCCTGGGCTTGATTTCTTTGACTAAAACCCTTCAAGGCAGTGCCCCAGCATGGCTGCAGTCAAATGACTGAAACAAGTAAAAGATAGAGTATTAAGCAAAATAATTATCATATGGTAAACAGTTTCAAATGGAGCAACAGTTTGGTCATAAGAATATTGATGTAATATTATTTATACTTCAAAAACAAAAATTCTGACAAATAAGATTTACTTACTCTATTGCAAAGGTTGAAAAAAAGAACTGATTCTATATGCGAAATTTAAAGTTACTTATTTAATGGTTCCAGACAGCTAGTAAGTTGTGGCCTTTCTATTAATCAGTGTAACTACTAATCAGACTTCTCAAAAAGTGTATGAAAATATAAATATGCTTATATGTCAAATTTCTAACCTTGTGTACCCAGTTAGCTGTCATAAATAATCCTACTTAGGATCAATAGTTTATCTTCTCTTTTTGGATTTATGGTCAAGATGCATTACATCATTAAAGTAACTGAGAGATGAATTCCCTTGCTTGATAATTGCAGTCACTATACTTAAAGCTAAACATCTTATATTCCCAGATATACACTTCAAATCTGAAACTCTCAGAGCTTCAGTCAAAATCCATTCCCTACCCCACCCTCACCATTTTAATCAATTTTTCAAGAGAGAAAGAGGAAGTTGCAGATCTGGTAAAATTTATAACATTATAAAGACGAAAAAAAATTTTTCACTGAAGATTTTAAGCTGAAAATTTAAAACCCTTACAAGCAAGAAGATTGTAAATCTGATTGAAAGGAAGCACTTGAAGGTCAGTCTAAACTTTCATTTCTAATGTGATTAAAAAGAAAGTAAGAAAATAAAAACAAAATATGAGAATACAATTAGCTTTGCTTTCTAAAATCTAATCTATGAACAGGCTTGATTAAAATCTATTATTTTCTTATCATAGCAACATTTCAAAAACTACTTTGAGATACTTTTTATATATTTTATTATATAACCTCTCAAAATTTAAAGAAATTTGTTTTTACTTCATTTTCTTTTACTTTTCCCAGCAGCACCCACTGAAGTAGCAGGAAAACCTGGATGGCAACCAAAATCCTTGAGTGATAAGGAAACCTGGCACTACATACAGGCAACAAAGTGTAAGTGGAGGGGAGTGGGGAGAGAGATAAGGACACATCCCATAACGTAAAGAAAAGGAAGAGAACAGCAAAGTAAGGGTGCTTTCAATTTGGCATTAGTCCCAGACCACCTTATCATGATGACTTGGCTTCCACTAAGCAGCCTGTCCTCCAATTATTGGCAAGGCGCCTGTGCTGCACAATTAGTGGAATAGAAATTCTTGCAACAGAAGCTTTAAGTTTATTTTAAAAAGAGTGTATATTGAAAAAAAAAAAAAAAGGTTAGATGTGAAATATTTTTCTCCCAGTCCCCCAATCTCCTAGAATAATATTTTCGATATATGAAAAGTCTTACTGGACGTTTTTTGGCTCTTTCTTTTACAGAACTTACAAGCACAGCTGCACATTTCTTCATTAAACTAGATAACAAAAAGAGGAGATTAAAATAAGAGACATAAAAGAAGAATTAAGTCTTTTGGAAGACATTATTTTACAAGGCAGTTTCCGATTGTACTTGTTAGCTTCTCACTGAGTAGGAAGCATAGCCATTGTAGAATAAATAGCCGATTAAGTGGATTAGGACCACTTTTTAAACACTGCCTCCTTTACAATAATTTATGCAAGTACATTTGGAAAAAAAAATCTACTTTAGAAATAACAGACAAAAAGTGAAAAACCAAGGAAAATATAAAGCATAATTATACGACAGTTTCTCTTTTTTAAAAAGATTTGAGGAAATAGGATTATATCTAAAACTCAAATCTAAAACCATTCTCTTCTGCATTTTTAAAACGGTCTACAGGAAAGGATCAATAATTTATTATGTTTAATTACTATCGTGTTTTACTTCCAACCTCATTATTTGTAGATTCTGGTGTGTTTTAAAAATTAGACTTGACTGGTGTTAGAATCTAGACACATTTATACAATATCTAGTGTAAATTGTGGAATTGTTTCAAGCTATTGTTATTGTTTGTAGGTTATAACCAATATTTGCTAACAAAAATGCCATTTAATCATTATGTACGCAAAAAATATAAAAAATAAAATACATCACAGTGACTAATATTGTGAAAGTTCTTCAAACATCTTATTGGCCATACAAATTTTAATAGGAATCTGAAATCTTGATATTTAATAATAGCAAAATTGACAATAATCCCATGGAAAAGAAACCTGCTGCAGTTCCCCAACCCTACTCCATTCATTACACATGTAAAAATTAATTACATTCAGTCAGTTTTCTTGCAGTTAACTTCCTCTCAAGAGACAAAGCACTTAGTGCAAAGATAAGATTTGAATACACCCAGCCAATTGTAGAACATTGCACTCATAACCAAAATTACACACCCTCTTTGATCTCCTGATACTGGAAAATTTTCACAAAACTGCCCTCTTCCTAATTGACAATCCAACCCACCCCAACAACCTTTAAACCTTGGACCACCACCAAGTTATGGTTTCCCTTCCTCTTCTATTATTTCTTTAATAACCCCTGTTCCTCTGAATGCGATGGCTTTATTCCAACTGGATTTAAAACTTCTTGCTGTGTTTGCAGTTCTATCTTTTATCACTCCCCCATATATTTACCTCCTTCAAGTGTGTATAAAATGTAGTATACAATAAACTGTTTCCTCCTGGAATACACTTCCTGTTCAGATGCACTTTGCTCAATTATTCAATTGCAATTTAACAACTAAAACATCATTACAACTTAACCTAGCACTTTATTTCTAGGTTAGCAACTTTAAACAAACTTATGCTAATAACTACATAATGACTAAATATTACAAAATGAAACTGAAGCTCTAACAGGCTTAATGCAATTCAAAAATAAACATCAGGGGAATTTGTAAAAAAATAATTCTATTTCTAAAGTATAAAATTAATTTTTATTAACCCTTTAGCATTTAAATTGGTCATATCCAGCCAAAATATTCTACTTGTTTTATCTTCAGACTGGCTAGATCTGGCTTCTCACACTTATCCTACAATGTTATTCTAGAAATAAACAATCATACCATTGGAATCTCAAAGCTATGAGGTAATGCATGACTGATTTTTATCAATGTGAAAAAATAAGCATTTTGACAGAGAAATCTGAATACTAGAAGCATTAAAGGACTGACAGCAGCTAAAAGAAAAAAAAAACCCAGTTTAACACTAAAAGAAGTGAAATTGGTTTGAAGCAAGATTTGAATGCAAGAAAAAGTAGTACCTAATTAGAAAACAGAAAAGAACTGGATGAGTCAATGTTTTACAAGAAACAACCACCAAAGTAAATAATAACCTTTGGAAAATTTCTAAAATTATGAAATGCAAATGTTTGTGTGTGTGTGTGTGTGTGTGTGTGTGTGTATATATATATCATTTAGTTTACAAAAAGTAAATTGAAGGAAAACATTCAGATTAAATAATATCACTTCTGATTTCATATTTGGAACAAGACTACTAATTCTAAAAAAAAAAATAAAAAAAAAAAAGTAAATGTGAATGTGACAATGCATGATGTCCACACCCTTCTGATGAACAATAAATATTATCCTCTACTATAAACTGAAACAAGCACAGACTCAGTTTATCTCATGAATTAACCCTTTTGATATCAATCTGCCTGAAACCACCTCTGGTTCAAATACATAAATTTTTGAAGTGTTCATATCTAAATTGAAACTAGTCATCATAATTTTATAAAGATCTGTTTCATTAAATTATGTTCCAAGCATCAACTTAATGACAAATATATTCTATTAAAGTCACCAAATTCTTTGTTATTTTCAGAATTAATTGAAACACATTTGGCAGTGTATTTTATTAGAAATATTGTCACAGAAAGATGAAAACATTCAAATTAAACCTTAATATTTCTTGACAGCATATTTGTTAAGTAATTAGCAACAAATGTTAGGTAATCATTTGTTAAGCACAATCTTTTTTTATTATTTTTCAAACAATAAATATGATAAAATATAATTAATTTTTTTTAATAACTTTAAGAAGAGAAATTATAAATTTTGTAAAATCTGAGAGTGAAAATGAAAATAAAAATATAAAAACATAATTATACAAACAAAAAAACCCCATCAAATTGTAATACAATTCTATGCAATTTTTTCGACAACTACTTTTATTCTTGTAACTAACACAATACACATAAGCTGTGCCAAAACAGTATTTCTTCATAACTTTCAAATAAAACTCCCACCACTACTATAGCTCCAACTCCTACTACTTTTGTATGTGTCATGAACAGTGATTAATGGGAAGAAATAATGGTCCTCAGTTGGGCCTGGGGCCAGCAGCTCCACCCACTGGAAATGCACCAACTATAGGGTTTCAGCCAACATCCAGAATATTAATCATCATTATGTTACTAAATAAACGAAGCCTTGCTTTGTACACTATCTTCTTGCTTTTAGTGAAATACAAATAAGCTGGAATGATTAAATAAAAACAGAAGAAAAAGGACTTATTAAAAGAAAAAATAGTAATTCTATTAACTCTCAGTAACTAATTCTTAAAGAAATCAATAACCAGAAGACTTTCTTGCAATTTTTAAATGCATGTACATGCATATTGGCACAAGGCTTTACTTTGATTAATAGAATGGAAAAAACATGTTACCTACAGTATTCTAAAATCAGCCAAATTGATTTAAATGAGAAAAGAAAAGGAAAAAAAAAAACAGAAAATAAATATTTCTAGAAAGGGAGAAATACATATTAGTCTGTCCCTTTTTTTCTGCTTGACAACCTCTAGAAATGTCAAAGAAAAAAAATTAAAAGGAAAAAAAAAGGATAACCATCTTGGTGGTGCACTATGGGAAATGGCTAAACATACAAGGGAGAGAGAAAGAAGGGGAGAAGAGAGATTACAGACGGCTGGTTTGTAAGAAGACATTCTTTGTAAACCATGGCACTTCTGTAATAGAACAAGAGCTCAGTATTTAACATAGTATAATTGCTAGGTAATGGGAGAGATGGAGAGGAAGAGGGAGGACAACTCTTGATTTAGCTTTCTTTCATGTTTGTTTGTGTGATAGTGTAGACACAAGCTGAACAATAATAATAAACTTTCAGAAACTGATCCAGCTAAAATGAATAATTTAATAATAATTTTCATATGTACATGTATATACAAAGATAATGGTAGTAGTAACTGTACTTGAATGTTAGAAGAAAAAAAATTATTATTATTATTATTATCATCATCATCATCAGCTTTCTAGCTGCACACAGCAGGGAATTCAGTGATTTATTCTATATGACATAGAGGAAAAAAATCTATTAATAACCATTTACCTTTAATTGTTTATATACTAGTATATAATACCCAAGGTTTGGTATTGTTGTTGTTACTTTGTGAGTCCTTTTTTTTTTTCCTTTTTTCTTCTTTATCTTAGTTATATTTTAGGTAACACTGAGTAAATTAAGTTGACCTCATTCTTGACATGGGTATATCTAATCAGTCAATCAACATCCGTTTTAATTGTGTTGGTCGCCAGAGACTGAGATTGAACTGAGCTATGTAACAGGAGGGAGTGGAAGTGAAGGAATACAGGGTAGGTGGCCAACAGAGAATAGAGAGTAAAAGTGGCCTGTGAGTTAGATGAGCAAATATTCAGCTGAAAAGTGGTAATCCGATTGGGGATGGTGGTGGGGAGGGTAGACCTAGGCAAACCTGGAATGAAGCTAGGAAGGAATGCTAATTTCAAGGTGCTAGGATTGAAGAGAGAGAGAGAGAGAGAGGAGAGAGAGAGAGAGAGAGAGAGAGAGATAGAGTAGAGAAAAAGAGACATACTGAATGAGAAAATAAATACGATCTTGTCAAAAAAAAAGTGTTAGCTGGACATAATTCAGGGACACTCACAGAGAATAAAATGAGAACCAGACTTCAACCATTGAGCCAACATCTATTAGAGCACATATGATTTTGTGTAGACAAAAAGTGGGTTATACATTACATCTACTGATGACATCATCATTTACAGTAGGTTTTCCATTGCTTTACAACTATGACAATGTAAAATGAGAGACTGATGATCTTGCCAATCCCAGTTTCACTTTTGGAGTGCACACTGTGGTAGTTTTCCCACTGCCTACACCAAGTCCAAATGAGGATTTGGGCTTAACACTACACATTAACTAAACAGCTACTGGTTTCTGACAAGATGATGGGATGGTCATAGAACGCATATATTCACAGATCTGCTTGGTCAGACCTGACTAGGAGCTAATTAAATAGGTGGATGAAGTTAGATAAAATTAACTTGACTAGAAAGAGAGCAATTAAACACAAAATTTCAACTCTTTATTTAATCAGACAAGATCCTATAAACTCAGTTAGTTGTGAGCTTCTTTTGCACAGATACTCTATGTATAAAAAGAAGAGTTCAGACATTAGATAATGTTTAAGGAAATGTAGATATACTGTCTAACAAAGTACAAAACACCATATTTTACCATCCTGTATAACTATTTATCATCTACATGGTCCATACATTGTAAACCAAATCCTTTTTATTTCCATTCAAACACTATCCACACACACAAAATTCTATATGATAATATTGATATAAATGATGACAAACAATACAGAACCCACATTGTGTATGATCAGTGTTTTTTATATTTTTAATATATATTTACTCCAACAATATCATATGATTTTCTTCCATTCGTAAATCCATTTTTATCTACTTAGTTCAGACCACTTAAGCAACATGCACAGACACACATATCAATAACAGGCTATAAAATTCAATAATTGAATGAAATTTATCTGATAATTAATCCAAGATTAACTGAATAAATATAATTTGAGGATGTTTAACTGTAGACACAAATATCAAATACATGAAATGGAACCGAAAGTAAAGACTAGGTGGGAATAAATTCACACCAGGTGCTCACTTTCACTCTTCCTCTCCTTTTTTATTATCAGCATCTACATTTAGTTTTTTTTTTAATATAAAAATATGTTCTTCATTTAGACTTTGCACATTTGAGTTTTCTTTGCTTGAAGTATCAACCTTTACTATTGATAGTTCTCATTTTGCACCCAAAACTTAATTAGTGTCATATTAGACTAACAACAGAATGTTCCTATGTAATAGGTTTCTTTGAAGCGTCAGTGAAATTATAACTATGAAACATGTGGTGGCAAGAACAGACTTGACACAAATGCATAACAACATAATTTAGAAATAGGAAATAGCTCAATATTTAATTTTTTTTCCCCAGTGAAGCATAAATCTTTACAGCCGCTGCAAATTATATATTCTGTAGCTATCTAAAACACTTTTATTTATTTAATTTTATTTTGTTTTGCTCTTAAATACAGTTTCAAATTTTAGCACAAGGTCAGTAATTTTGGGGTAGAGGTAAGTCAATTACATTGTCCCCAGTTCTCAACTGGTACTTATTTTATCAGCCCTGAAGGATGAAAGACAAAGTCAACCTCAGCAGAATTTGAACTCAGCAGTATTTCATCCATCTTTACATCATCATCATCATTTAACGTCCACTTTCCATGCTAGCATGGGTTGGACGATTTAACTGAGGTCTGGCGAACCAGATGGCTGCACCAGACTCCAATCTGATCTGGCAGAGTTTCTACAGCTGGATGCCCTTCCTAACGCCAACCACTCCGAGAGTGTAGTGGGTGCTTTTATGTGCCGCCGGCACGAGGGACAGTCAGGCAGTACTGGCACTGCCTGATTCTAAGCATTTTGCCTGGCATGCTAATGATTCTGCTTATTACAAGTTATTAGTTGCCCAGTTAATCATCTTGTGGAGGCACTGTACAATAAATATTTCAACTAAATGCAATCTAGATTTTGCAAGCCCCAAAATATTTAACCGTTTCTTTTCCAGAAAAGAAATATTTCAAAAATGGAACACACCAACTTCTGACCTATGGATCTGCCTTTTTAAATGACACTCCAGTGGCTTCTGTCTAGAGGAACTGAAGACCCTGTAGTATTGTGTCCTTTCCTCACAGGCTCTACACTAAGCACAATTCCCAGTAATTCCTCCCCAGAATGTTGGCTCAATGGAATTCTGTGCCACCAGGATTTTTTGTTTTCTTCTGTCATCAGTTTGCATATGTCAAAAAGGTAAGTTAACATTATTCTCATTGGTTTTAGAGTGATGCAAAAACCAAGGGCAGAACCATTTCCTCTACACATACCAAACCAACAAGAACAAAAAAAAAATTCTTTTTAGCAGAGCATTCATTATGCTTTCTGATACTACTGAAATTGGGAGTAGTGAATGTTTGCTTTATCAATGTACAAAAGATTAACTTAATAGTTTTAACTTCATTGATAAAAGAATAGTTGGCATTAGTAATATCTCAGAGGCAACACTTTCCTTGCTACATACAAAATAAATTAGTCATTATTAAAAAATAACACAGATTGATTCATCAGTTGATTATCTGATTAGGAACAACGGTTGCTATGAAGAGACTATGATACACAATGTTCTGTCCATCAACTATGAATAATCCAGAACACTGAATTGACTCAATCTGCTGCACACTGCTGTCAGACTTTACCCAGCTGATATCACTTAATACAGGGCATTAAACAAAACAACAGCTACAGACAGGTTTTAATCAGCAGTAGTTGATGTGAAAGTGTGGCTGTGACAGCAGAATAGAAGACAAACTAGCTAAGAGGTCATGGGCTGTTTGCATCCTATCACCATAATTGCTTGGTGTCTGGTAAAGATATTGTAGTTCACGATGGCTCTTAGCTGTTGTTTAACCCTAGGTTAGCACTGACTGAGCAACTCTATGAATGAAGGTATCCCATAGCTCAGTTGTTAGAGCATCAGGTTCACAATCATGAAGTAGTGAGTTTGACTCCCAGACTGTGCTGTGTATTGTGTTCTTGAACAAGACACTATTTCACATTTCTCTAGTTCACTCAGCTATAGAAATGAGTTGTTACATCACTGGTGCCAAGTTGTATCAGCCTTTGCCTTACCCTTCGATAACATCAGTGGCACAGAGAAGGAAGTCTAGTATGAATAGGTGAATGCTAGTCTTCCATAAACAACCTTATCCAGACTTGTGCCTGAGAGGGTAACTTTCTAGATGCAATCCCATGGTCATTCATGATCAAAAGGGGGTCTTTACTCTTTATTCCTAATTTAAAAGGGCAGAGTGTGAATTGAGGACATGGAGAACCTCTAGCAGATCATGGCACTGGATAAGGGTTCCATCAATTAAGTACTGCAGGTCATATATTTCCCTAATGTAAGCAGTGGCAGTACCGCAACAGAATTCAGTTTCTCTAGTGAAAATAGTTAACTGCAAGAGATAAAGGAAAATTTATATTACATCATCTTAATATTGAATCCAGGCATAAGCATCCCCTCCCACATATGGATCCTTGTGATTTGAAAAAAAATATGATTAGATTTTCAGTAGTTAACATGAAAACATTTTGAAGAAATTAGTAATCTCTTATTGAATCATTGTACTGGAGAAAATACTATTCACAACCGATCATCCAAATATTTTCAGTTGACTATTTATAGCACCACAGCTAATCATTTAGTAGAGCTTATGACAAAATCTCTATGCAATCAATTTGTCTGCTAGAAATGGAAAATAAATCTTCCTCAAATTCAAACTCTACAGCAGATGCAGGACTTTCTGAAAGACACACCTGATGAAAAATTACCTTGAAATTTTTAGCAGTGTGGCCTGCCTGATAATAATTCCAGTTTCATGTGGTTATCTCCATGAAAAAAGTTGCCATGATTGCTTTACTCCTTAAATAAAGAAGGACTTATCGAACACTATATTAAGATATAAAAAGCAAAAAAATTAATTAAACCGTGTTACAGGATGGTCATGGTTAGAATGCTTTTGATAATGGATCTGCTGGATTGAGGCTGATCTGAAGGCTAACTCATTTCAATGACCCAATTGGATGGAAATTTAAGCAGAAAAATTAAAAGACCAAAACCTAATAAATAAACTGACATGAAATATCAATTTCCTTCTGAAGTCAAGACTAAGTCTGAATGTAACAGCAATCCAATGATGGAACTCAGTCAAGTGACCTTTCTATGCAACCTTATTTGAATACCAGTTGATGGGAAGGGAGGGAAGGAGGGCCATAAAAGAAAAACATAATAATAGTTAAGCAAATTATTCAGGTCTATAATCTAGAAGAATGGAATCTTAGTGCCAACCTCCATTTCAAATAATGTCGGTGATGACATTAGCAAACAAAATGTTCTTTAAGACAGTATCATATGTGATGACAACTACCATACATTCCTCTTACCCTACCATGCATGTGTGTGTCTTTCCCCTTCCTTTCCATTTGACATATACTGTTGGTTTGTTTACATCCTCATAAATTAGCAGTTAGGAAAAAAAGAGACTGATAGAATAAGACCCAGGATTAAAAAGTAAGTACTAAGGGAGATTTCTTCACTAAACCCTTGTAGTTGGTACCCCAGCATGAAACAAGTAAAAGAGAAATTATTATAGGAGACAAAACATGTATGTATATTTGTGTGCGTGTGTGTGTGCGTGTGTGTGTGTGTGTGTGAGTGAGTGTCAATGCACGAGTTTACTAGAGAAAGGCGATGCATTTCTTTTTATGCTGAAGTGCAATCTAAAGACCATTTTATAAATACCAGGTAAGAATAAGAATGAAGATGGTAGTGGAGTTTCAATATGACTGACAAAAATTGTTTAAGTGCAATGCTCCAGTATGGCTATCATGCAATGATTGAAACCAGTGTGTAAAAAAAAATAAATAAATAAACAATACATATCTTCCATCTTTTACTAATTTCAGTCATTTGGCTGCAGCCATGCTGGAGCACCACATCATTATTACCATCATCATTTAACATCCACCTTCCATGCTGGCATGGGTTGGACAGTTTGACAGGAGTCTGCACCAGACTTCTATGTTTCTTTTGAAGAACTTTTAGTCGAATGAATTGAGCCCATTACTTAGTTTTTCTTAACGTCTGATACTTATTCTATCAGTGTCCTTAACCAAACTTAAGTTACAGGGATGTAAACACACCAACACCAGTTGTCAAGTGGTGGTGACAGGGGACAAACAGACACAAAAACATACACACATGTACATATACATGCACATGATGCTTCTTTTAGTTTCTCTCTACTGAATTCACTCATAAGGCTTTGGTTAGCCCAAGGCTATCTTAGAAGACACACATAGCTCAGAAACAAAAGGTAAAACTACCATTTCAAGGGTGGCAAACTCAAAATTAGCTTGGGAAAATGTTTTCCTTACTGTAAAAACCACTTTCCTGACTATCGTAGAAGACACACGTAGCTAAGAAACAAAAGGTAAAACTGCCATTTCAAGGGTGGCAAACTCAAAATTAGCCTGGGAAAATGTTTTCCTTACTGTAAAAACCACTTTCCTGACTAGCACAGCTATCTCAGACAATCATCATTTAAATCTCTCCCCACTACTCAACAGCTGCTGTTACCTTAGAAGGAGTTTATTAATTGAGCAGTATAAAAGAAGGAGAGAAAGAAAAACAGAGATACATTTTCTAAGAGGCTTTGTCTTTTTACACCATTTTGTTTCAGTTTAATCACAATGATTGTATAATAAATTAAGTTCCTCATAAATAGCCAAGACCACTTTCAACTAGATTTTAATTATATTCCTATCTTTATATTGTATTTCACTCAAGTTTAATTACTGGACAGCAGCAATTTTCACAGATTCTAATTTAAATTAGTGGAGGAAGGGGGGGGGGGGGTAACAAAAAATAAAAAATACAACAGCAACTTAGACATTAGAATTATATTACTGTGTATGTGTTTGTGTCTGCGTATGTAAATATATATTTGTATACATATTAATAGATGCGTGTGAATATATATATATATATACATGTATTTATGCATATGTGTGCATATATATGTGTATGTATAATTACATATATATATATTTATGCATATGTATATATATGTGTGTCTGTATTATATATATATATATATATATATATTGATAGATAGATAGATAGATAGATAGATAAAGAGGGAAATAAATGAACGGGCACATTTAACAATTCATTTCATTACAATGGAAGAGGAAAGAAGGCAGAGAGAGAGAGAGAGAGGAGAGAGAGAGAGAGAGAGAGAGAGAGAGAGAGTAGAAGGGATGTTGAAGGGAATATTGAAATGCCAATGCCTAAATATGAATAGTTATCCCCACACAAACATAGTGAAATAATAAAAGAAAGTATTTTTGGAAGGAGATCAATGGAAAATGATATACCTTATAAGGAAAATGGAAGCTTAGGTGAGAGTAAAGGGGGGAAGCCAGGCAGTACTAGTAGTGGTAGTAGTGATTCATTAGTCATCAGCCATATTGGAAAAGACTGAATCACATGGGTCTTCGGTTCACTCTTCTCTTCTAAGGCTTTAGCATTCATCACAAGACTTCTGGGGATAACTTGATGTATTTGTCATGTCTCAAGATTGGAGAACAATAGAACAACTTCTCATTAGGGTAAATTTACCGAAGTGTGTTTTCTGCATCTGCAGCTGAAGCATGCGTTCTTGTGTGCATGTGTGAATGCAAATGTGAACTCATGTGCATGTGTGTGCATGCATGTGTGTGTGTGTGTGTGTGTGTGTGCACGTGCTTTTGCTAAAGACTTATTTGGCATTTAACACGTAAGTAAAATGTAGTCACTCTATAGCATATGTGATGCATCATATATTCAATATATGCTGTTTAAAAGTACATATGTATAGTAGAAATGTGCTGCTATACAAAATTGATACAAAAGCTAGAACGAGAGAGAGAGCGTGTGTGTGTGTGTCTGTGTGTGTGATATACATGTGCTGATATGTGTGTATGTGCGTGCATGCTAATATATGAGTTTATGAATACTGGTGCATGTGTAATTATGTGCTGTTGTATGTATATGAGCTGGTGTGTATGTTCATGTATGCATGCGCTGATGTATATCTGTGCATGCACATCTGTGTGGACAGCTATTATCAAGTTATAGTCATATAACTTCTACAGAAAGTTTCTGTAGAGATGAGAGATAGCTAATTGCCTTTCAACTGAACATGTATAACTTTTTAGAGAGTAAGACAAGGTATAAATTCAAAATGTATTTCGTAGATTAGAATTTATATCTTACCTTATTCTGTAAAAAAAAAAAATAAAAATAAAAAAATACATCCATTTGAAAAGTGATTAGCTTTTTCTTTCTCAATTTAATTTATTTGGTAGATGGTAAAAATAATGATAAAAAATAAACATCCTAACAGGGTTTCCAAACCTGGTGCAATGTACAAAGCACCTATGTATAAATTTGATAAATAACGATGATCCAATTTTTGAGAAAAAGTTGGACAACCAGCTAAGAGTCTCAATTCATTTCCTATCACTAGCATTACAATGTGTCTATGATCAAAATATTAAGCTTTCCATAACCCAGTTCTTCTATCTACAAGGTAGATAATGCAGAACATTCATAATTCACAGTTGTAGCATTGTAAAACTGACTGGCGATTTGTTGACTCACAACAAGTTCAATTTTATCTGCAGGAAAATGTTACTCACGATAGATTTGGCATCCTACCCAGAAAGAGATTGTCTCATTAAGCTTAATGATTTGGAAACCAGAGATAAATACCAGTCTGGTATTTATCTCTGGTTATGTTTATCTCTGGTTATGTGAAAAAGAAATGGGGTCACATTTTAAACAAAGACCACAAATGCCATTACTAAAATATTGGTATAAAATTATATATTTTTTCCTTTTAGAGATAAATACATTCTATACAGATATTTGAAAATATCTGGCTAATGCTGTAAAAGTATTATTAACATAAACTGATGGTATGATGGGGGCAGCAGGGTGGGGTTGCTAATAGGAGAGATATACAAGACTCTTTGGAAGTATAGAATAGGTAATAAGCATGTAAAGGGATTTAAAAAGATAATAGAAAAACTGACAGGTCAACCACTGACTGGATGGATTAAAAAATCCACTATGATTTAATCTCAGAAATTCAGAAAATTACAAAGCATATACAAGCCAAAACTTGAAATTTAAGCTTACCAGCAATTGAAATTTTTTATTACTATTATGTATTTTGTCCTACTGTAGAATTAAACTTAAATTTCAATACAACACCATTTATGTTGAAAACTTTTGATATAAAACCTAAGATATATATATATATATATATATATATATATATATATATATATACATATATAGCACCATCCAATCGTGGCTGTTGCCAGCCTTGCCTGGCACCTAAAAAGCACCCACTACACTCACGGAGTGGTTGGCGTTAGGAAGGGCATCCAGCCGTAGAAACATTGCCAGATCAGACTGGGTCTGGTGCAGCCTTCTGGCTTCCCTACCCCAGTTGAACCGTCCAACCCATGCTAGCATGGAAAGCGGACACTAAATGATGATAATGATGATATAGGCAAATAAAAAAATACGAATAACAAAACAACAAAAGTCAAAAGGACATACACATGGAACATATTAGCTTGATGCCCTGTATAAGATGGAAAAAAAGAGAGGATGTTCAACGTTTTGAGCATGGTTCTTCAGTAGAAAGAAGAGAAAGGAAAGGTCTGGAGAATGAGAAGTCCAGGAAAACACGTGTTATAGTGAAGAAGACAGAATTAAAGCTGATATGAAATGTATATGTGTTGATGTATGCATGTGTATGTACTTATGTCTAAAACAACTGCTATTGCTGATAAATCCATGATAAATGGACCTAGCCAAAAGAAAAAAACAACACTGTAACCATGGAATGTATTTAGATCTAGTATAGCACCAAGTATAATGACCTGTCGTATTATTACTGTACATGATGACTGTGATATCAGGCATCATCCCTCTCTCTCATCATCATGTTTAGCAATCCACCCTTTACTGTCAATGTCCAACAGAAAGGTAAGAGTGGTTCATTATTGTTGGTGGTAAAGAGATTACATACTTGACAAGACTTTTGTAGAAATGTAGCTGCTGGAGGAGATAAAAGCTCTTGAAAGAAGGAATTATTGTTACAAAAGCAATCACCAGCAAACAATTTGACAATACTGTGCCGCAAAGATGAGATAGATTGTTATAGTATCATCTGTAATATTATTAAATAGAATTGCAGACCTATCAAAATTATATTATTATGGAAAAAAAATAATAAATAAATGTTATGGTAATGATGATGATGATGAAATTGTATTTTTGAATACTTTGCAAACCATACCAACTACTTCTTTAAAAATCAAATCAGCAAAATTGCAAACTCGAGATTAAATCTATGTTCTTTGTCCTTTGAAAAACTGAAGCCTTACCAAATTACAGTGAAAAAAATAAAACAAAAAACCACTTGACAGACTAGTTTAAACAACATTAAAGAAAACAAAAATGTATAATGACTGAAGAAAAAGTTTCTAAACATCTTTTATCAGTGTAAGATAATATTCATAAATTTGTTTAGTCATATTACAATGGTGCCATAATTATGGAGTCATTGTTTAATGTTTCATAAACATAAACCATATCCTTATAATTTCAAAAGATTATAAAGGTGAGGGGTAGGGTGCACATTAGTTAAATAAATTTATCAGTAGCTGTTGCAAGCCAGCATAGTAATTAATTCAAAACAAGTATTAATGAATATTCAATAAGCTTGCTCATTCGTGCACACACACAATATAGTGTTGTGTTAATTTTTTTCCAATGATTGATCAACCAGTCTTCTAAAGAAAAAAAAAAGTTTCTGAGAGAAATGTAAATTACAAAAAGGAAAATCACCATCATTACTGTTGCTTTAATATCAGGTTTTTCTTATTGAAGTGGGTTGACTAGGTCTGTAACAGCATTTCTCTATTTTTCCTATATGAGAGGTTCAACATTTTAACGTCTGACTACACAATTTCTTCACAAGACTTAATTCATCTCCATTATGATTTACAATCTACTAACAACAAACATATGTCTATTCCAGTACAGTTGCCTTTAAGGTTTACACTGATCAATGCTTGAGATGTCCATCAGCATTTACCATACACTAGCCTTTTCATAAGTTATGTTAGCAAATTTTATAGGTCATACTCAGCTTATTCCTTTTCAGGTTAATGTAAATCCACAATAGTTTTTTCTTGTGTTCTATTCACATACAATAGTCACACATCATCCACTCAGCTCATGTAGCCAACTATTTTATTCTATTATCAACAGAGGTCATAGTTCTCTAACCCATCATATCTTTGCAGATGCTTACAAATACAACAGAGGGAAATGAACTAGAAACAGAGAAAGAGATGGGAAGTGAGGGGGTTAGCAAAAACAAAGGTTATCTATAAAATAAACTCTTTAGAGTAAGAGTCAAAGCTAGAACATGACATATAGACAATCAGATGATCTAAAAAAACTCAACTTACTTTACATCTCACTCAAATGTATATACATAGGTATGTATGTATTTGTGCTTTCCATACATCCATACATATACACTCATTTAGTGATTTTTCACACCTTAGGGTATTTTTGTTTGAACAGTCACAAGTTCAAAATATCCAACAACCATTGTCATACACAATATTATAGGATAGGTATGATTTTACTAGCCTCATCTGCTTAGCTTAAAATAGCTGTCACTCCCAGTATAAAACAATTCAAAAGCAAATAATATAATTTAAAATGGAAGAATTTTTAAAAAGATACACTATATGGCCTGTTTATAGAACTGGTCAAATAGTAATGTCAGAGTACACTTTCCAAAATGACAGGCAGATATACTTAAAATGTAATTATATCACAGACTTCACCTCTTTTCAATTGAATTACTAGTTCTGAAATTACTTTGATCCTAAAATGTCAACTTTAAAAGGTTTTGAATTTTAAAACCACAAGGTCAAAGTAAAATAACCAGATAGATGCTTTTACTACAAAAGTAATATCAAATACTAAGCAAGTATGTGAGAAGCATGAATACTTACTTATGCCTGTTCACGCAAGTATGTCACATGCTATGCCATTTTGTAAAGATGAAGTCAAAAATGTATATTACATTTGAGGTATTTTGTCAT
Organism: Octopus sinensis; assembly: GCF_006345805.1. Classification (NCBI taxonomy): domain Eukaryota; kingdom Metazoa; phylum Mollusca; class Cephalopoda; order Octopoda; family Octopodidae; genus Octopus; species Octopus sinensis. The sequence continues at coordinate 42,369,484 of NC_043002.1, read as the reverse complement.
AGCACAGTAACTGACATCTAATTTGACATACTTCATTTACCTAGCTACAATATTTGTGACAATCCTTTCCAACAATGTTACTAAGTAATGATTTCTAACTTAGGTACAAGGCCAGCTATTTTGAAAGAAAGGGATTAATTGATACATCAACTTCAGTCCTTGACTTTCATCAACACCTGAGAGATGAAAGGTAAAGGTGACCATGGCATCTTTGGAAACAGAATTTTAAAGAGCCAGAAGAAATACTGCATAGCATTCCCTTCCCCTGAAGTTTCAATAATTCTACCTCTCTAATCTGGCAAACAATAAATGATCTAGATATAGGAAATGGTATTAGTGAGGTAAGTGAACTCAGCAGACTAGTGACTAGAGTTTCATTGATGCTATACCTCATTCTCAGTCCTTCCTTATGCTAGATCAGTAGTTCTCAATGTGGGTGGTATTGCCCCCCTGGGGGCAGTGGTGGAAAGTTCCAAGAGGGTGTTGAAGAAAAGTGGAGCCATAATGGGGTAGAGATTCATGTAAAAACAACAGAATAATGGATTCATTAGGTTGAGCTTTATTTGTGAAATGCAGTTGCTTTGAATTTGCTTCAGAAAGAGGTCTATGCTTGTGATTATTAGTTGGGGTATGGGTGCTAGGAATATGGCCAGGGTATCAAGAGGGTGGAAGCCAGAAAATGTTTGGAAACCACACTGTTAGAGTTTCATTCCCAAACCTATTTTTACAGAAACCTAAGACAATTTTAAAAAGAATTTTTTTTAAATCACACAACATGTGCTTTATGAACAACTCCTGCTGACCCTAATTCTAATAAGACAAATATAATACACACCATTTTTTATTTTTATCACACTAATTTTATCGACCCCCAAAAGGATGAAGGCAAAGTTGACCTTAGCAGAAGTGAAACAGAAACAGTGCATGTGATTTTACTAGCAAAATGACCCTCTTATGGTTCAACAATATCTATTCCAACATATGATTTCACTTCAAGAATCTAGCAAGACAAATACAAAAGCAAAATTTTTATTAGATTTTATTAAGACACCTCAACTTGAGGAACTTCACAACCTTTTTTTCTTAGAACTCTCTTTGAGAAATAATGCTTTAAGGTATTATTTAAGTGAATTCTTCACTAAAGATAACACATTTTGAACAGGTACCCATACTCACTCCACAAAATTTGCACCCTACAATGTAAGTGACATCTACTTTTAGAAACACTACTTTAACCCTTTTGCTACCAGATTTCTACTGAAATGCACTGCATTTGTTTCAATTCATTTTGAAAATGAAGAATTTTGTAAAGTAACTTCATTATTAAGCTGGTGTTTGGAATATAAAATAAGTTTTGATCAGAGATTTTCATTTGAATCATTTTAACACTAGTATTTAAACCAGGTATATCTAACCTAAATATCCAACCTGTTGTAAGTTCAAACCAGCCAGATTCAACCTCTTACACCTACCCGACAATGTCATTCTAAAAATAAACAATCACATCATTGAAATTTTGAAGCTACAAGATAATGCATAATTAATTCAAAACAATGTGAATAAATAAATATTGCAATTGACAGAGTAATCTGAATGTTAATGGGTTAAAACAAGAAGGTTTATATCATAGGACCAAACCAGGTCTTGGGCAGTGTGACATCAAAATGGTTAGAAGGGCATTTAATTTGATGCTTCAGTATTCTATGACTTCAAACAAATAGAATACTGACTTTGTTTTTCAGCCTTCTAGAGTAATATATCCCTTCATCAGCCCAACTAACTTTCTATTTAGTCAAAAGAAACCATAGCTCATAACTCCCACAGTAGTTTTAATCCTATAAGAAATACACAGAACATTTTCAATGTGAGCACAAGCAGCTATGACATGCTATAATTCATATACTAACATCCACAGAACTAACAATGCCTATATACACAGTTTCATGTTTTTATTTATATTCCTCTATTCTCAATTGTATACAATGAAGATTATACCTCTATGAATTATTATTATTATTATTTTTTTTTTTTGTTTCCTCTATTTTTATACTAATTTCTATATTCTCATTATGTGTACAGACTGTTTGCTACATGCCTTGTTAGAAAACAATATGCACTTTCAAAGCACAAATTTGGTAAATTTATACAGATCATATACTACTAAGATAGTAGAAGCAAAATCTCGTTAACAAATACCTCATTGCTAGCTATGTTGAGTCAAGTACTTTGTACTTGATGCTACTAATAGAACATAATGCTATTAATTGGATTATTAGAAGTGAAATGGCCGAGTAGATATGATACAGGGCTATCGCCTCAGATCTTGAGTTTAAATGCGCAGCAGGTATTTCATTGTACATTTAATTTGTGCACTTAAGTCTACGTATGTCAGCTCTTCCACTAGTTTGAGGATTATGAAGTCACTCAACCTGCTAGAAATAGCAACTGAATCTCTCGCAAATCACAAAAAAAGTGAAGATGTGCAGTTCCGGACACATACCTTAAGCAAAGAAAGAATGGTCACGACTGGAATGTTTGACCACAGGTCTGAACAACAACAACATAAAAAGGACACATTAGTTAATTTGATCCAAGTGTGCCATAACTGAAAAAAAATTGGATAGTCATGGTTGGAATGTCTCTTGATCATAAGTCTGCTAGATCGGAGTAGAGCTGCATTGAAACAATGAATGGATTTAAATAGGGTAGATTATATGCTTCTTTTTAAAAGAAAATGACACAAAACATTAATATTGACCCTGAAGAGTATTTCCATTATTTTACAGTGTCACATTGAAGATCTTGCAGAAGATTCCATCTGCCTTATTCACTCACCATCACTATTACTAACTCTACACATTATATTCAGAAGTGTTTAACATAGCAGAGTCCTTACTTCTTTTCATTATATATGCATGGTGTGATTTGGAATGATCAGATATAAATGGAACACTTGGTCAATTACAACTGTTTCTTTCACTTCCTACAGCAGTAAAAAGTGCATCTCCTCATGGTACTTATTTATAGTTAGATAAGCTGAGCCAGCAAATTGTAAAGTTGCTAAGTTATGGACATTGCACAAATCTAGTGTGAGGGAGTAGTTAAAGAAAAAAAAAAAATGCTCACTCTTCAGCCAGTATTCCTACACTTTATCAATTCAGCCAATGATACACTTGTATAAAATATGGGGATGTTGCTGCTTCTGCTACATAAACTAAGAACAATGAAAATCTCATTCTATAAAGGTTGTTATGTTTGTTTGTTATCTTTTTGTCTTTTGCATTTTTAAAATTTATATATATATATATTTGTGCTGAACGGAAAACAAAACAAATTGAAAGTAAAAAAAAAAAAGATTAAAATGAAAAGAAAAAAAAATACTAAACACAACACAACATAGTCCAACTCACAAATTATTATTACAACTTTAAACCACCATTTTACCATTCATTTTCTCCCACTCACTCAGTCACTCTTGCAGAAATGAAAGAAATCAATATTCCTTATTATCATGCAGCTAAGCAACTGAAGTGGATCCAAAACATGTCTTAACAGGCATTTTGCCAAGCCAATAAATAAATGAATAAATAAAATAAAGCACTTATCTGGTAGATTTGAATTAAAGCAAAGTGAAAAAAAAAAGAGAAAAATACCAATATCATCATCATCACCATTGTCATCATTATTCTCACCATCGCCATTATTATTATTATTATAATTATCATCTTCAAGAACAACAAAAACTGTGCTTTTAATAGACTTTTGCATATCCAATAGAAATTGGCATTTGTGCTGGTGGCAATCTATCGCAAAAGCGACATGATCATACTGTGGTGTGAATTAACATTATGGTTTTGGTGCCAACTAAGAAGGTAATTCTCAAACAGGTGTATACATGTGTCTGTATTACATTATATATATATATATATATATATATATATATATATATATATATACATACATACATACACACACACACGTGTGTGTGTGTGTGTGTACTATACAAATGTATTTGTGTGTGTGTATTATGCATATAATTACATATGTATGGATTTGTGAATATGCACAGCCCCCTTTTACTGGTTATTGTTTATCCTGAAGACAACCACTCTCGAACAGACCTACAATCCAAAGTGTCCAAATCCCTGACCATCTTGTGCTTTGCATATCTAGGGCTACATTGTCCAATATGTCCTACTTTCAAGACAGAATGATGTAATTGAGGGAAATCTGGTTGCTATTTATAGCAGGCTGATTAATCTGGGATTCACTACATTTTTTCTTTTTTTATCAAATTCTCTCTCATTAACATAACAGCTTTAGAACATATTTGCAATTAAGAATTCATTTGGGATGCACAAATCTAACAGAGTATATGTGAAAACAATTGAAAAATAATTTTAAATTCCGGAAATGGTTTAGAAATGCTTGCATAGAATCACTCACAGACAGGCTCCAGCTGCTGGCCAAGCAAGCTGCCTCATCTCTCTGCCTTTTCTATGGGTATTATAGTGACCTCTGCTTCTTGCAACTGGCTGGACTCATGCCACCCCCACTCACATTTAACTTCCTATTACACATGTTGTATGGAAACCCACCACAGGAACCTCACTTATCACTATGCCTAGAGCTTCATTTACAGAATGTCAGCCCTTTGGAATTCTTGCCCTGCTCATCTTTTTCATACAGTTGTTAACCTTTGATGTCTTAAGAAGAACATCAATGGCATCAACCTCACTGGTCTAGGAGGCCCTCTAAAAGCACTGCTATTCTGCCAGAATCAGCAAGATTAAGTACTGGGGACAATTTGTTAGACTAAAATTCTTTAAGGCAGTGACACAGCATAGCCACAGTCTAATGACTGAAACAAGATACATATATAATAGTAGACTTTACATCAGTTTTGACCGCTTGTGAGATGAACAAAACTACCTAACCATTGTATAATAATGGTAAATGGTTGAGCAATCCATAGTAACCCGAGACAGCATGTGTTAAAAAGCAACTCCTTTGATTTACAAGCACAGCTCACCCAGTCAGTTTCCATTCTGCTCCTGTAGAACTCTTTTCACTCATAAGATTCTGGTTGAGCCAAGGCTAAGATAGAAGGCACCTCCTGTGCAGTAAGACTGTGAAACCAAGGTTTAATAGTTATAAATTGAACTTCTTAAACATTCAGCCATGCCTCTGTGTGTGTGCACGTGTATGCAGATGTGGCACCCTGGGTAAGTGACTTTTATCATAGCCCCCAGTCAACCAAACCCTTGTTATTGGATCTGGTGGATGGAAAGGAAGGGAAGCACCTGGTTGTATATATGTGAAGAGATCCACCTTTCCAATCTTCTGTGAAAACATGTCTGGCAATGGGGAAATATTACCCTACTTGGAAACAGTTAGATGTCCTTCTTACAAGGAGTGCATCCAGCCATAAAAAAATCTGCCTCATCTAACCCATACAAGCATGGAAAAGTGGATATTAAAACAATGGCTGCACACACACACACACATCTGTATTAAATAATGTATGTGTACTGGTATATGGCATGTATGCATGAGTATTTAAATAAGTGTTTGCAAACAAAAGTGAAGACATGTGAGTGTCACTGGAAAAGTAAAATACAAATACTTTCTAAATGTCCATCAGAGGGGCGATATGTTTAGGGCTACTACTAAGTCTCTTTATTCAAATGATAAGTTGATGGAAGATGCGTCTCCTCTTAGATATAAGATGATCTATTGCAAATAACATTTGTAGATAAGTCAGCTTTGTGGGATTTAGTGAATAGCACCCTTAATGAAAAAATTACCTGCTATTTTCTTAGTAATGCTGTCTGCCTGATGATGAAACATGTCTCATGTGGCCCACTCATTGAAAATGGTTGCCTGTGCCTGTCTTAAATGTTACTTATTTCATGCAGTAAATACACCAAGAATTTAAATACTTCTAAACAATCTGGAACCTTATTCTAAAGAATAGACACTATCAAATAGTCTAGAACCTTGTTCTTGGTATTTAATATGTCAGGTCAACAGAAAATAATCCCAGATCTAGAACCTTATATCAGACAGTAAACAGAACTAAAGTAACACCTAGAGCAGAAAATTCAGCTTAGGCCATTCGGAAACAATGCTTTTAGGATATGCAAGAATAAAAGGAATAAAGTGAATGTGTGCAAGTGAATACTGGTGGGTGTGTGCATGTGTGAAAGAGAGAGAAAGACAGAAAAAAGGAGAATGTATACCAGTATTGCTTCCTGTTTAAGCCACAACAAAGGAGTGAAGTATACAGACCAGAAATGTTAAGGCTGCTCCCCCTGATGAAGAGGATTGGCTTGCAAGAACATTTGTGCCAACACCACATAAAAGTACCTGGCACACACTGTAAACTGGCTGGCATTAAGAAGGGCATCCGGTTGTAGAAACCAAGCTAAATCAAACTGGAACCTGGTGCAACTGTCCGGCTTACCAGCTCTGATCAAACCATCCAACCCATGCCAACATGGAAAACGGACATTAAAGGATGATGATTATGATGTGTCAGGCTTATTGTGGAAACCCAATATCACACACAGGCTCAGATGTGGCCATGGGGTTAAATATGCTTCACAGTTACAAGTCTATTGTATGCCCTCTTAGGAAAGTATCTTCTATTATAACCTGAGTTGACCAACACCTTGTGAGTGGAAACAGGTTGACAATCTGAGATGAAGTCCATCACATAGAGACACATTTTAACACAACATGGCCAGTTAAAAGAACTTGGGTAAAAAGATAACTTAGCTACTCAGTGAAGGAGATAGATAAGATAAATACCAAACTGAAATAAGTACTAGGGTTGATATATAGGACCAGTACACTTTCAAATGTCCTCTCCTTTTATTTTTCATTCCTCAGTAAACATGGTCATACAGATAAAAAACTTGCTCTGCAATCAGATGATCTCAGGTTCAGTCTCACTACATGGCACTGGGACAAGTGTCTTCTACTGTAGCCCAAGGCTGACCAATGCTTTATGAGTGAATTTGATAAATGGAAACTGTGTAGAAGTTCACACCTTTTATGATAAGAAAGAATTTTTTTCTCTACAGTAACTGCAGTGAATTTGCCTTTAGAAGTTGAAATAGGTCATGAAAATATTTTAACTAACCTATAGTTTGCTTATTCCTAAACACTGCTTGACGCCGATACTGGTGAATATATATATATAATGACTGGTGTTGGTTTGTTTACATCCCCCCTTAGCTAGCATTTTCAACAAAAGAGACCAATAGAATAAGTACCAGTTATCATCATCATCATCGTTTAACGTCCGTTTTCTGTGCTAGCACGGGTTGGATGGTTCAACCGGGATCTGGGAAGCCAGGAGGTTGTACCAGGCTCCAGTCTGATCTGGCAGTGTTTCTACAGCTGGATACCCTTCCTAATGCCAACTACTCCGTGAGTGTAGTGGGTGCTTTTTACGTGCCACCGTAAAATAAGCACCGAGCATGATTTGTTCAACTAAACTCTTCAAGATGGTGTCCCAGCATGGCTGCAGCCCAATGAACAGAAACAAGAAAAATAAAAGAGAAATTGCAGAGAAATTCATCTCCTGTTTATAACAAGTCAAGTAATCTTATAGCGGATCTCTCACTGGTTTCAGTAATCGACAGTAACATATTTAAGTTGATTCAAAAGACTGTGATTCATCAATAGAAGTGATAATAACATTAAACTTAAATTATTAGTCAGCTTGAATGTCACATATGGTTTGCTTCCATTCTCGTTTAAAGTTACTGCTTCACTTCACTCATTATAAATATAATGCTCTTGTGAAAGGCATGAACATCATTAATTCTAATATATTGTTAAGCTCCAATAACTGTTAGAGACAGTAGTTCTTAGACGACAGTTCATAATAAGAATTACAAAACAATATTATTAGATGACAATCCATAAAAGATACAAAAGAGATAAATAAATCTCTGCAACCAACCAGTTTTGTTGGTTGCCATTGGGAAAAAGATATAACATGCGTGTTTGTGTGTATATGAATGTATGAGTGGATTTGTATGCTTGTATGTATGTGTGAATGGGCACGTACATTTGTATACTGGGTACACTTGCATGTTGTGTATATATATATATATTTTAAGTGAATATATATGTGTGTAAGCTTGGATATATGTGTGTGTACATAAGTGAATATGCATGTATATTATGTAAGAGTGGGGACATATGTTGTATGAGTGTGTGGGCATGTGTGAATAAGCACATAAGCCTATGTGTATGTATGAATGCACATGTGCAATCATTTACCAAGCAACTCTTGATAATTGCAGTCATCTCTATATGAAACCTTTATAATAATAATAATGGTTCTTGTATGCATGAGAAACAAAACACACACGATATAAATTGTTATACACTTGAAAGTTGAACTAATGAAGGAGTGTTTTCATGGCTGCATGATCAGTTAGAAACAGCAGAATAATTTCCCTCAAATCACACACTGCCCTCTTAATTATATCTACAACACTTTTGATCAGAGGTTTTCCAGATCAGGTCAGACCTATGACAATCCCATTTTTCTTTATTTTCATTCAGACTATGTACCCTGGACTATATCCACTATACCTCAACTGTTTTGCAGGACAAAAGTGAGGTATTTGAACAATTTTTAGCTGCTACTTTTAGTAGGTGAAGCTCATATTTTTCACAAGTTTATCATATATCAATAGATAATATATGAATGTTGTTTTTTTTTAAATTGCTAGTCAGGGGTGTTGGCAATGCCCATGACACATTGCAAGGTCATGGATATTGCCATTTACTCCTGATAACAAGGAGGAAGGTTTCCTCAAACAGATCCTAGCAACAAAGTAGATACTGCTAAAGGGACCCAATCACAAGATGGTGGTCATATCAAACTGGACAATAGATTAAATCTATCACTTCAGTAGGACACAGCAGAATTGTTTCTTTAAACACAAGTGGCTGGAACAGATAGAGCAAAGCATCCTATCAGACACTCAAACAATTACATCAGGTCATCACAGTAGACTGGCATATACTGACTCTGGAAAGTTTTGAACACAAAATGCAAAAAGCCAGAATAAATGCTGAGGTATTTTGTCCAATGCCTAATTATATACAAGTCACTTAGGTGGTGAGCTGGCAGAAATGTTAGCACGCCAGGCAAAATGCTTAGCAGTATTTCATCTGTCTTCAAGTTCTGAGTTCAAATTCTACCAAGGTTGACTTTGCCTTTCATCCTTTCAGGGTTGATAAATTAAGTACCAGTTGCATACTAAATTTCAGGCCTTGTGCCTAGAGCAGAAAAGAATATTAAGACACTTCAGCCATGTAACCACACACATGCTTGTCTTAGATTTTTTTTTTTCCCTTCTCCAGACCTTCCCTTTCTCCTCTTTCTAACAAAGAGCCATGCTTGAAATGTTATACACTCACTCTTTTTCCCATCTTATACAGAGCATCAAGCTAAAATATTCCATGTGCATGTCTTTTTGACATTTGTTGTTTTGTTATTTTAATTTTTGAAGGGTATAGTCAAACAAATCAGCCCCAATACATAGTTTTAAGACTGGCACATATTCTATCAGTCATTTTTGCCAAACTGATAAGTAATGGGAAAGTAAATAAATCAACCACAGTTGTTAAACATTGGTGAGTGACAAATGCAAAGACACACACATATAAATGTGTGTATATGTAGGTGTGTGCATATATCTTAGCTCTTAGATCTTCCAGTACTGACAACACAATGAGTAACAACCCTTTTCCGAACATCTCAGTTGCTCGTCTTCCTCCTAGTTTCACTCATGTTGTCTTGGAATGTACTGCACCATAGTATTTAGGTATGTGTGTATGTACAAGAAGTATGAATTTTGATTTTCTGTTGCAGCTTCCATATCCACTATTTAAACTGTGCCAGTGCTACATTAAAAGCACCCAGCACACAATGTAAAGTGCTTGGCGCTAGGAAGGGCATCCATCTGTAGAAACCAAGCCAAATCAGAATGGAACCTAGCGCAGCTCTGGTCAAACCGTCTAACCCATGCCAACATGGAAAATGGACATTAATATATATAATATTTTATATATATTAATGTCCATTTTCTATATATATATATATATATATATTAATGTCCATTTTCTATATATATATATATATTAATGTCCATTTTCTATATATATATATATAGATATATATATATATATATATATATTAATGTCCATTTTCTATATATATATATATTATATATATATATATATTAATGTCCATTTTCTATATATATATATATATATATATATATAATGTCCATTTTCTATATATATATAGATATATATATATATAATGTCCATTTTATATATATAATATATATATATATAATATATATATAAATGTCCATTTTATATATATATATATATATATATAAATTATATATAAATGTCCATTTTATATATATATATATATATATATAAATATATATATAAATGTCCATTTTATATATATATATATAAATGTCCATTTTATATATATATATATATATATATATATATATAAATAAATGTCCATTTTATATATATATATATATAATATATATATATTATATATAAATGTCCATTTTATATATATATATATATATAATATATATATATTAATGTCCATTTTCTATATATATATATATAATATATATATATATATATATATAAATGTCCATTTTCTCTCTCTCTCTATATATATATATATATATAAATGTCCATTTTCTATATATATATATATACATACACACACAACAGGCTTCCACACAATTTCTTATTTTTTTACTGCCTACAAGGGGATAAACAAGGACAGACAAATGGATCAAGTCAATTATATCGACCCCAGTGTGTAACTGGTACTTATTTAATCGACCCCAAAAGGATGAAAAGCAAAGTCAACCTTGGTGGAATTTGAACTCAGAATATAAAGACAGATGAAATACTGCTAAGCATTTCCCCCGGCGTGCTAATGTTTCTGCCAGCTCACCGCTTCCACACAATTTCTAGCCACCAAATTCACTCACAAGTTAGACTAGCAGTATAGAAGAAGAAAACACATCCCCAAGGAGTCATGCAGTAGGACTGAACCTATAACCAGTTGGTTGCGAAGTGAGCTTCTTAACCACACAGCCATGCCTGCACCTGTATACACTTAATATATGTATACATAACAGTAAAGTAAAATTTTCACTCGAAAAAAGATAAAGAAAAAAGTCTAGCTTACTTGTGTGATCACATGAATTGCATTAGAGAATAAAAAAACAAAAACAAGAGGAGTAGTATAATAGGTTTACTGATCTCCTATAAAAAGATATTGATCATGAATAATGAATAGGGAAAATACCTGATTTCCAAGCCAACATTGTATTAAAAAGTAAAAAGTGATCACTCAAAAGCTGTTAGTGTGAAATTTCTGGTTTTCCTATTTGGTATTTAGGAGGAAATGTTTGGAGTGATATGCCTTGCCAATCAATCAGCCATTTTGGACACAGGAATAAACAGAACTTTTGCAGAAGAGACAAAATTCGAACAATTTGCTTGGTACCTTAGTAATTGCAAACTTGGGATTACTACATTATATCATGTGCACGTGTCCATCTGCACACACACAACTACATACACATGCAAAAACATATATATACACACAAACATACACATGGGTGTTTTTATATATATATATGCATATGTATATACACACATAATATAAATATATATATGCTTATGTACAAATGTATATATGTGCACAGATATGCATACACACACATGCATTACATACTTATACATATATATAACTATAAGGATATATATGCGTATATATACATATATATATATAAAACATACACATTGACTATATATATATACATATATTTATATATATATATATATATATATATATACACACACACACACACACACACACACGTGGATTCATGTAAAGCCATATTTAACATGCCCAAACACACTTGGACATGAGAAGACCTGATACTGTAGAAATATTCCCAGGAGAAAATCCTTCTCTTAGATGACATGCAAAAACATGTGAATGATGTCATTGGATTATAGGCTGTGTACATCTCTGCAATTTTTTTTTTTTTTGGCCTTACCCACAACAAATGCAAAATCTGTGATTCACAACTGGATAAAAAGGAAATGAGTTTTAATATTAGAAGAATGTAAGGCAGCAAGCTGGCAGAATTGTTAGCACACCGGGCAAAATGCTTAGCAGCATATCATGTCTTTATGTTCTGAGTTCAAAATTCCACCAAGGTTGATTTTATCTTTCATCCTTTCAGGGTTGATAAAATACTGGGTTTGATATTTATCAATTAGCCCCCTCCACCGAACTTGCTGGCCTTATCTCAAAATTTAAAAACATTATTAGAATAATATACGACATGTTTGTTGTTTTGCATAAAGCTTGTTCAAGCTCGAATTAACCAACTAAAGTAACACGAATAAAATATGTACATGTAAAATCACATTCAATATATTCGAGTACACTTGAACATGAGAAAACCTTCCACTGCAGAAACAGCCTTGAGTGAAAATGTCCTGAGAGAAAATCCTTCTTTAACATACACATATTCTTTTATTCTTTTACTTGTTTCAGTCATTTGACTGTGACCATGCTGGAGCACTGCCTTAATGAATTTTTAGTTAAAGTAAGCCTAGTAATTATTCTATTGCCAAACCGTTAAGTTACAGGGATGTAAACACACCAACATCGGTTGTCAAGAGTTGGCGGGGGAACAAAGACAGACACATACACATAAATATATACATATATACGGGGGCTTCTTTCGGTTTCCATCAACCAAATCCACTCACAAGGCTTTGGTCAGCCCAAGGCTATAGTAGAAGACACTTGCCCAAGGTGCCACACACTGGGACCGAACCCAGAACCCTGTGGCTGGGAAGTAAGCTTCTTACCACACAGCCACGCCTGTGCATGGGCCTGATGAAGCCTTCCAGCTTCACAGACCCCAATTGAACCGTCCAACCCATGCTAGCATGGAGAACGGACGCTAAATGATGATGATGATGATGACACACACACACACAAATACATACACACGTGTGTGTGCATAGGTATATAACCCCAATAAGATGAAGAATGAATTTACCATACCTTTACTTTGAGTTACAACTGTTTCAGTGCCAGTCTGTTTTTAACGCCATTACGAGTAAATTATTTCATGTGGAAATCTATGAAATATTTGTACTTCATTACACTCGAGTGGCACTTCAGACCTGCATTCTACACTTGGAAATGCACTGACCTTCTGCCCAATCAAAGCCCACAATATATATATATACACACACACACACACACACACACAAAGAGACAAAAAGTCGATATGGGGTAATTCGTCAATAAATTAACTGATTTATTGTATATAGATTCCAAGAATGAGCGAAACCCGTCAAACTGCAGCCACCGGCCCACGGAGGGGCAGGATTTGAACTCAAAGTAACAATCAAGTGTAATAAGAGAAACGAAAAGAAAAAGAAAAAGTGGTAATTAGACATCGTCTAAATAGTAATGGAATAGATACGTTTTACAATGATAAATCAAAGCCCAAAACCAACTTACTAAGAATAGAAAATGAAGGAAAACAATAATATAGTAGCAGTGCACATAGCCCAATATTACGTGCTTCTTTGATGAAGTGGCATTCGCGTAAAAGCGCGAGTGCGTGAGTGTCTATATGCACGGTGACAAAGGATGGATGAAAAATTCTTATCTCAGATGATTTTTGTGCACAGCTCCCCCTTCCGCATGTGTGTGTGTGTGTGTGTGTGTGGTGAGGTAGTGTCAGGGAAGATGTCAGGGACCCACTCCATCAGTCTGCAATCGTGTTCTACGTGTTTAAGAAGGATTGCAGGCAGGGAAGGCAGAAGATCGGGCAGGTAGCAGATTAGGAAAGCAAAAGGCATAAATTACCGTGCTATTAGCTCAACCTAATGAAACATCATATATGCTAAAGAGTGGAAGTGGGAGGTAGGTGCAGCAGGTGAAATGAAAAAAGGAAAGAAAAGGGCAACAAAAACATTGAAGTGTGTGTGTGTGTGTGTGTGTGTGTGTGTAAGTGTGCATACACATATACATAAGCATATAAACACACACACGCAAGCATATGCATGTATGTATATATACACACACAAATATATGCATATACACAGATATGCATACAAACACAATTATATGCATATACACACAAATATGTGCACACACACACATACACACACAAATATATGCATATACATATACACAAATATATAGACAATGATTATCATTTGATAAAGTTTTTTTTTTTCTGTTGGGAGTGGACATAGGAGGCAACTTATTATTCTCATTGTTATTGTATTTTAAATCATTTTCTTGATAGAAACAATATATCCACAATTATCCACCCACCATCGAAGATTCTACGCTGTCGCGTGTGCTGCTAGGAATAGCAACCAAACGTCTCTAAAACACAGCCAACCAACTTAAAGAAACGAAGGCACATTGGATAATGTGGAACTAAATCGATTTTAATAAATAAATAAATAAATACAAGGTATGGACGGAATTGTCACGCCTGTAAAGTCTGTGAGCTATATTACGTCTGCTTGCTTAAGTCAGGGCTGACTTTAAGATACAATAGCAATCAATCTGAGATTTGATGGCAATGTAACGCAAACGTTCATGCCACGAAAAGTGGACTAAATTGAAAAAGCATGCGATTCGTGTTTTCGAGTTCAAATTTCAAGAGTAGGCTTTGCTTTACCATCCCTCCTAAGGTCAATGAAAAGGGTACCAAATAAGTCATGGGATCGATTTAGCAATTGACATAAGCTCTTTCCCCACATTCTACACATAGATAATAATATGGAAAATCAAAAAGGGAAGACGCTAAAATCAATATTACAAAAAGTACACAAAACTGTTGTTTAGTTCTAGGTCAGCCCTAATCGAGTAAACCTATGATTAAAAGCTTTCAAGCCATTACTATCTCATCTTTTGCATATCAGACATTACTGCATTGTCCAATGTCCAATGTTTTTGGTTTTGTTTTTCACCTTTTAAGACAGAACGGGTGTGATTTAAGGGAGATTTAGATTTCTACTTTTAGCAGGTTAGTCAACTACATAGAAATCCCTTCGTTGGCCCAAAATCTAACAATGATGGTCATGAAACTGAGAATATTGATCGTGATTTTTAATTATAAGACGACAATAAGCAGAAGTTAAGGCCATTAACATTGAAAATGAGTAGAATCAAGTGGAATCAGCCATCCATTTAGCTTCAAATGAATAAACTTTACATGTACTGGATACTCTTTCTCCGGTCTTGTACTTCCAAACAAGCATTTAATCCACATTTTCACATTTCACATTTTCTATATTCTAAATGTTTCTGAAACTGTAACATTGCTTAATTGCACCATTTTTAATATTTGCGCAGACTCAGCCGAGGTCGACTTTGCCTTCCATTCTTTCGGGGTCGATAAAATAAGTACCAGTTGAGGGCTGGAGCGATACCACCCACCACCCGAAATTGTTGGCCTTGTACCAAAAATTGAAACCAAATTTTGTGCAGACTTCCTCCATTACATAAATTGTCATTTGCATCGGGATGATGTATTTTGATTTACGCTTTGAGAATATACCTTTGTGTGTGTGTGTGTACGTATATATATATATATGTGTGTGTGTGTGTGTGTATTGCGATAGAAAGGGTGATAAAAGTTGACTGGTAAGAGCAAAAAATAAAAGGGGGATTGTTGGTTTTTCAGAAGGTATATACAAAAATAAATGGGGAAGGTTTTAAAAGGGAAAGGGCACCAACAACTAGGGGTAAATTTATTACAAAATAAAGAAAAGAATGTCTATGTGGGTGGGTGTGGGTGGTTGGTGATGGGAGTGGAGGGGGAAGCGATGGTGGTGGTGGTGTTGCAATATGTTTGTTGTCATTTTGGCTTGATCGTTTACGGGTTACAACATTTATCAACTTACTTCCGTGTAGAAAGGAGGGGGAGAGACACACACACACACACACAAATAGACAGACAGAAAGACAACAACAACAACAAAAAAAAGAGAGAATGAGAGCCAGAGAGAACTGACTGACAGGCAGAGAGAAGGTGAATGTGAAGAGAGAGAGATTGTTGTATGTTAGAGAAACAGAAGGTGGGGAAGAAAAAGAAAACAAGAGGATGATAATGAGCAGAGAGGGAGAGAAAATTCACATCTGGCAAGTTTCCACTTGGCAATGAACACGC